>NW_027504856.1:0-574297 GCF_021521415.1 Bidens hawaiensis
ATGTTTTTAATATATGGGTCTGGTGAGGAGGAACTCGTCGTAAAGGGTTACGTGGATGCGAGTTTCCAAACTGACCGAGATGATTCTCGGTCACAGTCGGGATATGTTTTCATCTTAAATGGAGGCGCTGTCTCTTGGAAGAGTTCGAAGCAGGATGTTGTCGCGTTATCCACTACAGAATCTGAGTACATCGCCGCTTCAATGGCAGCCCAAGAGGCTGCATGGATGAAAAAGTTCATCATGGATCTAGGGATTATCTCTTCCATTCAGGAGCCCCTAGAGATATTCTGTGACAATGAGGGTGCTATTGCACAGATCAAGGAACCTCGTGCTCATCAGAAAACGAGGCACATTGAGCGCAGATTCAACTACATAAGGGATGAAGTTGAAAAGAGAAAAATATGTATTTCATAAAGTTCATAACCGATCAAAATATTGCGGACCCACTCACGAAGCTCCTCGATAGGCCAAAGCATGAGGGTCATGTTTGTGCATTAGGACTTCGGTATTCTAGTGAGTGGATTTAAATCCGTGTTTAGTGTTTGTATAAGAACGAATGTAATGGGTATCTCATGAAATTAATTAAGTTTTAATTATTAAATGAGTTATGTTCTAATTTTGCATGTTTAATCCATGAATGACTTATGTTATTCTAAACGTCCGTAGTCGATCATGCTTGTGGGAACAAGTATGAAGGTAAGACTATTATGAACCCGGATTGGTTGATATTCATGTGATGAATATAAGGCATAGGTTTGCCACCAAGGTTCATAGATATTTGTGGGATACAAATATTGGACATGATCCGCTCTCAAGGATCACTGCATGGAGTTAGTGCAACTGATCATAAGTAATCCTTGAGTAAAGGCGAGTATCATTGTGTCCTTTGACCTGAGATGCATATTGGATCTGGCTTTTCATCAAGTCTGATAACTTGACTCTCTTCTTTGTTTTTCGGTAACACGATGACATAAAAGAAAGAGCTCAGATATCATACGAGATGTCAACAAGGATGTATGCAGTCAAGATGGAATTTGTTCCTCTTATGTGTTGAGAGTTTAGATGTCTAAGGCCTGTTAAGTAAATCAATGAGAGAATGATCAATCTGTGTCTCTCCGATTTGACAGGACATCTAGAAACAAAGGGATGTAGTGATAAGACTTACCTATATCATATCAAGTATGGACTTGAAGGGGATGATGTTATTGAATGGCACTTAGTCAAACATACTAGGGGTGGTGACCTGTTGTTAGGCGGTATTCACCATTAGCATTAACTTCCTATGAGTCTCGTGCAAGTGGGAGATTGTTGGAATATCGTATGCCCGAGACACATAATTAAGTTAATGTGGCTAGTTATGTTTGATCCAAGTCGGGTCATACCCAATAACGAGTTAGACACACACCAATTATGTATTTGTTAAGATAAGATCTATAAGACAAATACAGAACACGACACTTTCAGAAAAATGGGTTTCTGAATAATTACTTGAAAGTATTAAATAATTAATTGGTTAATTTATTTATTTAAATAATTATTATTGGAATGATTATTTAACTATGTATTCTTTTATAAAATGGTTTATAAAAGATGGGGTGTTTATATATTTTATAAAGTATAGAATATATAAAATAAATAAAAAAAAAAAAAAAAAAAATAATAATAATGTTGGGGCCGGTTTTGGGTGGGCCCCACACCCCACCAACTTGGTCATATTGTCAACATGCAAAAAGAGATTGAGTGTGGACTTGTATATAACTAAATCTTATGTATGCATGTGAAAAAAAAGTTCTAACAACTTTCAAGTAACCATTTTGAAAAACAACACCCATTCTCTCTTTCTCTCTAGCTCACAGGCCAAAGAAGAAAGATTTCGGGTCTCGGGTTTTTCGTGTTCAAGCTCCCTAGCATAGCTCGGTGCGTGTTGGAGGCTCGGGGTATATTCCGTTTGAGGGTTTTTCTTTGAAAATCTAGCATTCACATCATCATCTTCTTCAACATCCACTAAACTCTTAAAGGGTTAAGATTGTAAGTGTTTATATGCTTTGATAGTTTAGTTGTTCCCGTATCATTTGATCCTAGCTTCGGGTTTCTAGTAAATAGATTATTGGTAATCTTGAAATGAATAAACTAGGTTGTTCATATGTTTAGTTTGTCTATCACGTTTCCGCATATATTATAACTAGTTAATCGGTTAACTAAGTTTGTTAAATCCTATAGAAACCCAACAAAAAATATATTACTTATATTAAGAAACAATATTGTAATAAAAGAAAAAAAGCGGGTCATGAGTCTCATCAAACCCATAGCTTTTAAACAGTTTATAACATCTCATTTATTTGGGAATCCCTTTCATCATCAAACTTTAAGTAAATTATTAAATTTTTACATAAATAAAATTAAAATCTAAAAAAAATATATATACTAGACACGAAAAGGAAATACAACCCCCGTAACACAAGAGATAAAAACTAGTACGTTATAAGACTACATTTATTGGTGACTTTTTACAACAAGGTTACCATAAATACTAAAAAAAAAAAGGAAAAAGTCATGAAAACTCACAACCCGGCTGGCAGGACAACCTAAGACCATGTGTAGTCGTAAAGCTCCACATCCAGGGGTTATGCGCCACGTGGCGCCCAGTCAGAGTTATGGTTTTGTACAAAAACAGGCTGTAGTCATAACTCTCCACATCCAGGGGTTATGCGCCACGTGGCGCCCAGTCACGTTTACACTTTTTTGCACCCACCACCGGATCCAATTATTCCGACCACCACGAAACCCACCGGATCCAACTATTCCGGCCACCATGAAACCCACCACCACCATGGTGTCACTAGATTCTCCGATTTGACGCCGTCGGAGTTCCGGCCACCATGAAACCCACCACCACCATTTTTCCGGCGATCCCGTTACCACCCACCACCACCACCATTTTTCTCCTTCTTCTCCGATCTGTAACTCACCCACCACCACCATTTTTTCTCCTTCTTCTCCTATCTGTAACTCACCCACCATTTTTTTGGCGATCCCGTTACCACCCACCACCACCACCATTTTTTCCGGCGATTCCGTTAACAAGACCCACCCACCCAACGGTATTTTTTTGGATGTGTGTGCCATTCTCGCGTTGTATCTAAAACGCACCAAAAAAAAATTTCAACATAACGCACGGGGGGAGGGATGTACCCCCGCGTTTTCACCCAAAACGCAGCCACAACGTGACCATTACACATGGTCTAAGGTTTTGTTGAGTTGTTTGACAAGTGTCCAACAATGAGTGGTTTGGAATAACTTTCCTTTTCTCTTTTTTTTCCCTTTTGTAACATTTAGTTTTTACTAATACTTTGATTTTTGTGTAATAACTTATATTATTTCTTTTTTTTTTTACAAATATCAAGTCTTGTTTAACTTTTTTTATGAATATTTTGATATAAATTTTATTAGAAACGGAGCACCTTCAAGATTATGTAGTTTTTTAATATGAGTTTGTAAGATGTTTTTTTGTTAAAACATTTAAATTTGTTATCAGGTTTGAAATGAAAATTAAGTTTTTAGTTTTCTAAATTCTGAGAACATGGCCTTGTTTAGTAACTTTTATAGAATAAATTTAAAACCAAATTATATACGTATAACTAGTGTTTTACCCGGTGCGTTGCGTCGGAGCAGGTCGGTAAAACTTAGGCGGTGGTATAATCTAAGCGTTGAGGCGGTAAGTCAACGCGAATTCAGTTCATTTTAGTTACTGTTGTTATTGTACCAGGACAAAAACCAAAAGTAAAACACAGACTTATTAAAATTCAGTTAGATCAATGGGCAGTGTCGCCGATAAAAATCGAGCGTTTGTAAAACCCAACTGCTGGCGATTCCAGGCATTGAGGTGATCACATTCTTTACACAAGTAGAAATAAAACAAAAAAGTGGCATTCGGTTGGTTTCGTTACGTTCACTGTAATACTGGAACTACAACAAAACGCGGTGAGTCCACACAAAATTCGATCGGTTTCCATTATGTTTGTTATGATACCAGAATTAAAACAAAACAATAACAAAAAACAAAACCAAAAAACGAAGAAAGATAAAAAAGAAAAAACAAAAAAATCTTTTCCACCATTAAGGTGCCACTAAGTGGCCCAATAGGGTCCTTGCGGCACCAAAGTTCTTAAATATGTATATTGGTAATAAGAATTTGGTTTTGCTTGAGTTGTGAATAAGAGTGAAAAAATGGAATAGGTTGAATTGTATAAGTGAAAGAGAGAGAAATTAATTTTTTTATTATAAGTTAGGTTAGATTGGGTTGTGAATACATGCAGCCTAATACCTAATTTTACGGCATGAATATATTGAGTTGACCAAATGTTAGATGTGAAATCCAATTTGTTACTATTTTCAATGTTCCCGTACATACTCTTTAAATACCAAAACTTAGAGATAAACCATAACTCGCACCCTGTTTTACCAAAATCCGTTGTTACTGGGACAAAATTTACACCAAGTAAGCATTTATGTGCAACCCCTATTTGCTTTGATTTAAAAAAAACTTGTTTCAACCCAAAAACATTTTAAAATGCTAGTCATGCCCAATATTAAATTAGACAAAAAAAGTTATGAAAAAAAGGAAAAATAATCGATGTTCAAGCGTGTAGTCCCATAAACACCATAACTAACAATGTTGAAACTAAAATTGTCTAAGGGTGTGTTTGGGATTGCCTATTTAAGAGAAAAAGGACTTTAACACAAAATGACTTATTAAATTATTAATTTTTTAAAAGAAGTTTTTTTTTTTGGATTAGCTTATGTGTTAGGGAAAACCAAAATGACTAAAAATGATACTATTTTTTAAAAGGAGTGTAATGAGTTTTGTGGGCTAGATGCATGTAATAGGTAAATCAAACCCATTAAGTTAATAACTTACAAATTCCTAACTTTTTAAAACCCCTTTATTTTGTCTTCTCCATAAGTTAAAATCCATAAGCCCTTATAGTTACCAAACACCTTATACATCATATTAACTTTTCAAAAAGTTTATACGTTATAAATTGATAAAAATAAGGAATCCCAAACACCCCCTAAATCATGTTTAACGTGATGATTTATCTATATAACTAAAATGTGATTTCACATAGGCTACATAGCGGATTTAGGGTCCCTTTGTTTTTGCTTATAGAAAATTTAAACCATGTGCTATCGAAGTCGTTGCAATGGTCCATGTCAGGTAAAGGAGAATATAATATAACATGTAAAGGGACCATACCCAATCCAAATACACGTAAAAGGTTTTATTCTAGTTAATTACAACATGTATCAAATAAACTCATAGACCACATATATGATTTCAATTTCCTCGTTTTAGATACATAAACACCAATATTAATTAAAACACCTCAACTAAAGCAATCTCAAAGCTGTACGAAGGACAAGAGGCCTATACCTGGTTGGCCATGGAAATAGGCTTTGACAGTGACTTAACACGTCTCAACAATAAAATACCTTTATACTCGTACCTTATGAAAGGTCCCAATTGATGAGCAATAAAATACCTTTATACTTGTACCTTATGAAAGGTCCCAATTGATGAGCAGTGAGTAGTTCAAACCGGGGAAAATTCTCAAAATAGTCCTTGTTAAGAGAGAGAATTCTCAAAATGGCCTGTCAGATTTCAAATTACCATAATAGCCCTCCAAATCTGTCTTTCACGTGACATTGGGAAATTCTCCGTGATTTTTCGTGGACCAATCATAATCTGCCACTTGTCAAGCCTTCTCACCTACCATGCGACTTTTCATCTCAAATCCGTCTTAAACGTTTGTTTTCACATCAAATCTAGCCTGATGAAAACCATCTTTAACGTGATGTTTCAAATTGTTTTTGTCTTCCACATCTTTAAAAAGATGAATTTCAAATGAATTTCATCTACAATCATTTTCATCATCATCATCATCATCATCATCATCATCATCATCATCATCTTTTTCATCCAACTCCCACCATTTCCTCCACCACCTAATGCTACCGAACACCACCACAACCACCGTCTGGATGGACGGCGATGATGAAACCCCATCATGGTCACCCACCACAACCACCCACAACCACCAAGTCCTCACACATGACACCACCACTTACGCTTCTCTCACCACCCTTAAACCCATGCTCGAAATCGAATGGTGGTGGTTGTGAGAGTGATACGATTCAGTTGGTGATCACTGGAAGTAATATTTCTGGTGAAATCCCAAGTGGGTTTGTTTATTAACAAATCTTGAAGATGTTACACTTTCCGGCAACAAGCTTGCCGGAATCCTACCGGAAAACATGTCAAAGTTAAAAAAATTTGAATTCATTGTTATCAATCTAAATTTTTCGCCTTTACCTAGCCCGACATATGTTTATTCCAAATTTAGTGAATCATCATCAAGTACCTTATCAACTAGAGGCAAACCATCCATCAAAAGTGGGAGAACATAAACATGGTTTTTGGTAACGTTACGAGAAAGTGGGAGAAGATGATGAAATAAGTTTAAATTCCAATGAAATTCATCTTGGCAGTTGAGTTGTAATGATTCTCTTTCCAATGTTGTTTCTCACATCATCTATCTATGAACCGACCACACCACCGTCGCTCATAAACCCAA
This sequence comes from Bidens hawaiensis, assembly GCF_021521415.1. Lineage (NCBI taxonomy): Eukaryota > Viridiplantae > Streptophyta > Magnoliopsida > Asterales > Asteraceae > Bidens > Bidens hawaiensis. The sequence continues at coordinate 6,636 of NW_027504856.1, forward strand.
ACCCACCACACCACCATCGCTCAAACACCCGAACCCACCACAATGCCGTCACTCAACCCCCAATCTGTCTTATGTATGGATTTCACCAACGTCACTAAAAAGCCCCTCTGTTTTCTAGAAAGGATTCCGCCAAAAGTGGTATACAATCACTTATGGATCCAGACATGGGTAGTACAACACGGATTTGGATAAGATTTATCCATGGATAATAATACAACATAAATCTGAAGGTATTTGAATTAGGTTAATACTTTAGGAACTAAAGTCCAAATTTGTTCACATTTTTTATTATTGGTTATTTTATAGGGACTGATTGTTAAATTGTTCAAATACATCAACTTATTCTATTAGAAGGTGACATACACAAGTTCAATTCCAACTACAATATGTTCAGGTATAAAGTTCAATTTCAGCTTTCTGTAATTCGCCTGCTGTTTTGATTGATTTTTGAAGCCTGTGTATGAACTGTATCTATTACATATTCATGAGATTTTATGATGCATTGGTTATAGCCTGTTATTTGTATCAATTTAAGCTAGGTTTTTGGTGATGTTAACTTCTATACAAATACGAAGGCATTTTGTGATTCATCACTTATCACGATTAGGTTTTATTATTTGTATATGTTTTTTTTATCATAATTAGGTTTAGGTTTTGATTCAGTTGCTCTTAATCGGTTTTCTATTTGTTATCATCGTTCATGATATCTTTTTAGATTAGACTTATGTGTTTGTTACATGACTAATTCCTATTTAGTTTAGGTCGATTCACTCTACGCACACATATTCCTATTTAGTTCATGACATCTCTTTAGAATTAAGTTTCTGTTGGCCACTATATGTGTTCATTGATTATTTCATGAAATTTGTTTGATATGCAATTCTAGTTTGTGATATCTATCCCTAGCTGTGGTTAGATATCATTCAACCATTTTAACGGAATTTTTTGATGAAATGTGCTTATGATTACTTTAGTTTTGGTTAGATTTTATATTGACATAACCCTAGTTATGTGTTTGTTGAAATGCATGCATTCTTTTTTTTCCCCAGAAAATGTATGATGCCATGCTAAGGTGTTTGTTTATCTTGTTCCATGTTGTTAGTAGTCTCCAATATATTTCTTTTTGGTTTCTTTCCAGAAAATGGACAACCGTGATGATCTTTTGCTCAAACCCTTTGCCAAGTAAGGGTTTATTTTACATTTTGTAATACCTGTTACAATTATTCACATAATAGGTTAATGTATTGTTAAAGTTTATTCGAGCTAGGAAAGATTGACGTTGATAAAGATTGGTATGCATATACAAGGATTCACGCGTATCAATGTAAGCCAGATTTAATAGTTTCGGTTTTAATTTTAAGACGTGTTTGATATTATTTATAGTTATAGCTTTTTTGTTTTGTGCCTAAACAGTTAGGAAACAAGAGATTGATGATTACATTGCTGCTGTTAATGAAGATGCTCCTCATCAAGAATTGGAAGAGGAAAATGACCAAGTGGTTGTTGCTGAAGATGCGCCTCTTAAAGTAGGGGAAAAAGTGAAAGATGAGGTGTCTGCTGCTGGAGAGGAAGATGGGAATAATGACCAAGAGATTGATGATTACATTACTGCTGTTAATGAAAATGTTCTTCATCAAGAAAAGGAGGAAGAGGAAAATGACTAAGTGGTTTCGGCTGAAAATGCGCCTCTGTAAGGCCCCGAACCCGGTAGCCCTACTTTAGCGTCGGATTTACTCATAAACACAGTCCTTCAAATCAGAGTTTATTAAAACTTTTCGCGGAATATAAAACATCAATCATTTGTTACAAAACATTAAATCTTTTCTTTGATACCATAACACAAAACTTTATATTCAAAACATCTTTACTTCTTTCTTCAGATGCCAGCCGTTCAATCCATGCCATGCGTCATCCTCTTACTAGCTCTGTAATCGGCTCACCTGCGTGCATACTAAAAGTCAGCTACGCTGAGTGAGTTCTAGTTAATCAGGTATCATACAATTTATTCCCATATATTACTTCCCGTATCCGAAGACACATATTACTACCTTAACCTTGTATAAATATCCATAGGAGGATCGTCACGTAATATTTATTAAAAGAACCATTACCATTACCCTACCATATATAATTTCCATAGGAGGAACACTATACTATCCATAGAAGGAACACTTTACTATCCATAAAAGGAACACTATACCTTCCATAAAAGGAACACTATACCTTCCATAAAAGGAACACTATACTTAATTATTTAATATCCATCTAAGGAGCTAGTCACTTCCCTTGACGATACGTGCAATATCCGAAGATCGTTCACGAACCATCAAGCAATCATTCATATATTTCACATTATCCATATAAGGCATACACTTATCTCTTAGGATAAGTGTATTAACAAACATATTGAGTATGCACACAGCCCCGAAAACGTAACACATAAATGGGGCTAGAAACTCACCTGAACACGGTTACGTTCTCCGTTGATCGTAATCCCTTTCTTCAGTTGTGCACGGCTGACTGTATAACAAGTATACATATCAGTTTAACTATCACTACTTATAACATCTTTCTAACTTTAATTACTACCCACCACGAACGGGGGTCCGGGGGCAGCGCCCCTGGCAGCGGGGTCTAGGGGCGGCAGCCCCTAGCAGGGTCCAAGGGGCAGAGCCCCTGGCTGGGGTCGAGCTGCCAGGTCAGCTTGGAAAAATTTTATTTCCATTAACCGTCTTAACACATTTTTCATTAAAATTTTAATTTATTTTCTAATCGAACTTGACTTTAGGCGAAGTTAACCTTAGGTGAACTTAGCTTTAGGCGAAGTTACCAGCTAGGCGAACTTAGCTTTACAGCGAAGTTGCCATCAGACGAACTTGGTTTCAGGCGAAGTTGTCATCAGGCGAACTTGGCCTCAGGCGAAGTTACCAGTTAGGCGAACTTAACTTTACAGCGAAGTTGCCATCAGGCGAACTTAGCTTGCAGGCGAAGTTCATCAGGCGAACTTAGCTTGCAGGCGAAGTTCGTCGCTTTGAAGGCGAAGTTGCCCAGATAAAGGCGAAGTTGCCCAGACAGCCGCTGTTTTAGTTTCTGATCGGCATTTCGAGCGATTTTAACACCCTTGCTATGGTTCAATATCACCCACTACGCTACCCGACCATTTTTGGTCGTTTATACACTAAAAAGCTTGGATCTTTAAACTTCAAAGATCAAGAATCATACCTTTTTGGGCTTGTTTGGATCTCGTTTACTTGCTTATCACCACTAATCGCTCTCTCTCACTCGGGTCTGCCGGATCTGCCCGGATCTGCCTTCGGTCCGGCGGCGGTATGTGTGTGGTGTGTGTGTGTTAGGGAGTTTGGTGAAAATGAAGATATTTTGGGATTTTGGGGGTATTTATATCCATGAAATCCTATTCTCATTTAACCCATCTCAATTAATCCAAATCCATAACCAACGTCCATTACCCGACACTAGCCCGACCCATACCAACTCCTATTCTTTTATTTATTTCCTGATAACCCGAGTAAACTTTCCCTCTATTATTAAGTAATATAATTAATATTATCTTGAAATTTCGGGATGTTACAACCTCTTAAAGTAGAGGATAAATTGAAAGCTGAGGTGGCTGTTGTTGGAGAAGAAGATGGGAAAAATGGCCAACTGACTGCAGCTGATGATGCGTCTCTTCAAGAAGAGACTGCTTCTCAAGAAAAAGATGTAAAGAAAGAACAAGTGGATGCTGTTAGAGTTGAAGAGGATTCTCGAGATTATCTTGGAGAAATTCATGCAATGAAAGAAGATGTACCTAAATACAAGACTTTTGCAGGCACACGTCGTCCATGATGTGTTATCGGTCCATTGGTTGAGATGTTGCAGTCTTCTGACAATCAGTTAAAAGAAGTATGATTCTATTCACTCACAAGGTTGGCAAATGATCTTGTATTAGTTGTCTTTTTTAAAACCTTTATTTATTGTTGTTTTTAAAAGGCATTTCAAGTGTCACTGCATTAGTCATCAATTAACCAAATCTTAATAGCAAATGAAACATCAATGAACTATCCGCACTGTTTCCTTTCATATCAACCGACACCTTGTAATTATGCTCGCGGATCAGTGCTAACTCCCTCATAAATTAATAAAAAATTAATTTATGGATATGAATAAGGAATAGAATGTGAAAGAATTTTAAAAAATGATAAATAAATTTATGAAATGGTGTTTTTTAGCTAAATTATAAGGAAAATATATGGAATGGGATGTGAATGCTCTTAGTCGAATAACTATCTATGATAATTGATAAGTAGTAAGTTTAGTTTGCCTAATTTAAACACACGCCAAATTTTACAATACAGTATATAATTACATTCATTCGAGTTGTCATTAGCTTTGAAACCCCAACAACCGTACTAAAACCTAAAATATAGCATTAACATATAATCCTAAAATGATGGGAGTAAGCACTTAAGGTAAGTAATCCGCATAAATTATGTTTATAGATCATAGTGCGCACATAAACGTTACCATTTAAAAAAACCAAAGCGTTTGAGGAAATCATAATAATTAATACACACTATATGTCATTTTTTAAGGTCTCTACTAATACCTGTTCTCATGATGATTTATCGAAAAGTTCTTTTTTGTTGGAGACTTTTAGTTACCGGATCTGATAGCACTATTATAGTGTTAATGTATGCGATGCAAATGTTACTTTCATCTTACTCGTCCACTTACTATAATGAACAAGTTGTTTGCATCAAGACATATGTAGCGTCGCTATTGTGTTAAGTGATGAAACATAAATTAATGAAAGTATAATTTTTTTGTAACTATATATTTATTGATTTTGTCACCACTATAGGCCGAGATAAAACTAGAATTCGAGTAACGGAATTGTATGTGTTTATAACCATGAAAGGCGTGACATTCATCAATGGAACCCTTCAATAAAGCTCAAACAAACCTTACGCGGTGCTCTTCCTTCCCTTAGTGTTTGGTTGGCACACGGGTTTGGTTTCGACCCAATCATGGACGATTACAAGATTTTGTGTACAGCGTGAAGGCGCACACTTGGCATGATATTGCTTCCCCTACAATTCGGTTTCCATTTATTATGTGAACTCGTCCCCGTGTCTTTTTGATGGAGCATTGCATTGGGTCGTCCGAGGTGATCTTTGTTTCTTTTATATAATGACATTTGATTTGAGCCCTGAGGTTTTTTCCACGATGGCTTTGCCCAAACCAAGTTGGGAAGTGAGTGCAGTGACCATCGTCAAAGGTTGTCTAGCTGTCATCTGTTCAAATAACAGCAACTGGATGAGGAGATGATACAATGGCACTGGTGCTTCTTGGTCTCTTGCCAAAATACATGAACTCCCTGCACATAACAATTTACTTTACGCCCGTTATGATTACAACAGGGGGGGGGGGGGGGTAGTTCCAGTTTATAATCCTACTGGGACAGGTGTTGAAGTAACAAATTGATACCAGATTGATTTATCGAATGATTTCTGGATAAATATTTCATTAACTAGAAAGCCTTATATAGGCAAATTTACAACGGACTAAAAGACTTTATCAATAAACCCTAACAGACTCAACTAGAGAATAGGAAAAAACTTAAATGTGCAAAATAAAACATAAATAAATGCATAAGACCAGGACTATTTATTGACTTGACTTGTAGCTCTAACTGCTATATCTCCAAACGGTCAAGTAGAGTTTGAATCAATCTCAACATCCTCCCATGATTCAAACTTTCTTACTCCCAGCCTATCACTGAAATAACAGAACTGATCAGCACCCAACGGCTTTGTTAATAAATCTGCAAGTTGTTCCTGAGTGTGACACGACTTTAACACAACTTGACCATCTTCCACCAGGCTTTTAATATAATGATACTTGATGTCAATGTGCTTGCTTCTACTATGCAGGGCTGGATTCTTAGATAAAAACACTGCTGACACGTTGTCACAGAAAATGCTAGTAGCTCCTTCTTGCTTGTATCCCAACTCATTCAATAGTTGTCTTAACCACACTGCTTGGCATGCAGCACCAGTAGCTGCAACATACTTAGCTTCGGTTGATGATAGTGCAACAATAGGTTGTTTCTTCGAGCTCCAAGTCACTACACCACCACCAATAGAGAGCACATTTGCCGATAAACTCTTACGATCATCAATAGAGCTTGCCCAGTCACTATCTGTATAGCCTTCTAAACACACATCACTTCCGCGGCCATACCATATTCCATAGTCAACAGTTCCAGCAACGTATCTTAACACTCTTTTAGCTGCCCCATAATGACATGCAGAGGGTTTCTGCATATATCTTGAAATGACCCCAACAGAGTAAGCCAATTCAGGCCGTGTGTGAGTTAAGTACAACAAGCCACCAACCAGAGGCGGATCCAGAAATTTTTGTTACGGGGGGCACAAAACGGATAAGGTAAAAAATGGGTCGGGTCACAGGGCCGGCAAACCTTTCCGAAGGCCCAAAGCGGAATGAATTTCCGGGGCACATTAGAGTGTAAATGAGTTATTTTACACGCCACCCTTTAAAGTTTAAACGTTAAACACATATTATAATATTATATATATATTAAGTTGCATATTGGACATACTTATTTAATCATTCCATACACTATCACCAAACACCGCCATCATAATTATTACAAGTATGACAACTAGTGGCGGAACCAAAACTTTTAATTGAAAAGTCACAAGATAGTTTTTGCTTAGATGATATCTTCACATGATAAATGAACATGGTCATGGTCTAGTTATACGCATGTTTTGAAAATAAAATAAAAATAGTTATATAAACAATATAGAAATACATGTAAAGTGACCAGTAAATACAATAATATAGTAATCAAATAATTTTAAAATGAACGTAAACTAAAATCGTGAACTTGTAAATTCATAGATAAGAAAATAATAAAATGTTTTATATAACACCTTTTTTTTGGGCTGACAATTCAATTAAAAATAATTAGATTTATATTTATAGGTAAGTTACATGTCAAAATTTGATTGGGTGAATTCTTGGTAGAAGTCAATGTAATTTTTGACAAGCTGTTACACATTAATCTAAAACCATATTAAAGTATCTTTTATTCTTCTTCCTCCTCTCACCTGAAGCTTTATAAAAAAAACCCAAAGGTCTATACAGTATACATCACGATGGCCGGAAAATCTTTGTAATCTCTATATTATAAAACCCGACGGTGGGCATTGACCGGTTGTTGACGGTGGGCACTAATCGATTGTTGACTAACTATATACTAAGGTGTAGCTGCAAACATGGCACTCCGGCAGTCGAACGGTGGGCACCGGCCCACTGTCGCAAAGCCTTGGATCCGCCCCTGCCACCAACCAAACTCCTAAACATCCTTTCATCAACTTGACTTTCTCCACCATCTAGTTGTAACTTCTCTCCTGTATTCATAGGAGTTATAGCAGCCGTACACTTTTTTATACCAAATTTTTCTAATATATCTTTAGCATATTTCTTTTGGGACACGAATAGACCATTTGGACTTTGTGTTACTTCCAAACCAAGAAAGTAAGCTAAAGTACCAAGATCTGACATTTCAAACTCCCTTACCATATTGTCCCTAAATTCTTTTACTAACTCTTGAGATGAACTAGTGTAAATGATGTCATCAACTTATAAGCGAATTATGATTAAATCAGAAGCACTAACCCGTTTGACATACACAGTTGGCTCACATTTGATTCGAACATATGAATGTTGCTGAAGATATGCATCAATTCTCTCATACCATGCCCTTGGGGCCTGCTTTAACCCGTACAAAGCTTTGTGCAAACGATAAACTTTATGTTCTTCTCCATGTACTTCAAAGCCCGGTGGTTGAATAACATATACTTCTTCTTGAAGGGTCCATTCAAGAATGCTGACTTGACATCAAATTGATAGATCTCCCATCCTTGTTAGGCAGCCAAGGAGATGATAACCCGAATTGTTTCAAAGCGGGCTACTGGAGAAAAAGTTTCTTCATAGTCTATGCGTACTCTTGGGCATAGCCTTTCACAACAAAGCGCGCCTTATACTTTTGGACCTCACCATCTGCTGTCATCTTTACCTTATAGACCCATTTGAGCCCAATAGCCTTTTTCCCTTCAGGAAGTTCAGTTAAGGTCCTGGTCTTGTGATGCTTTAGTGCTTGAAGTTCAACTTTCATTGCATCAACCCATTCTTTTTGCTCTACTGCTTCATAAAAATTGGATGGCTCCATGGATGAAAGAGCAAGTTGACAGGCTTGATAGTCTTCCATTGGAACTGTACATTCATATAAATCAGTAAGGGCTCGTACCTTGGGGGTCTTGCTCTCTGGTGTCTGGCTTGAAGTGGCATTTGAACTTGCTTGTTTGCTCGGACTTGAATGTTCTTCTAGAGACCCTTCATCAGATTCATCACTTGAGTTTGCTCTCTGGTGTCTGGCTTGAAGTGGCATTTGAACTTGCTTGTTTGCTCGGACTTGAATGTTCTTCTAGAGACCCTTCATCAGATTCATCACTTGAGTTGTCATTCATCGGATAGTGCTTACTTGTACCTCCTACTTCAATTATTAAATCAGCATCAAGTTCATGTCTTCCTTCCCCTTTTGAGCTCCATTTGGCTAATTCATCAAAAGTCACATCACGACTGATAACGACTCCTCTAGTAACAGGGTCATACAATCTATATGCTTTAGAGTTAGGTGAATAACCAATAAAGATGCATTTTCGAGTTTTAGAATCAAATTTCTTTCTGTGTTGCTTAGGTTTCAAACCATAAGCGACACATCCAAATACTTTGAGGTGATGAACATAAGTCTTACAACCATACCATACTTCATACGGGGTCTGATTGTTTAGGGCACGTGTAGGAGACATATTTCTAATGTATATTGCTGTGGCTATAGCTTCTCCCCAGAATACCTTGCTCAAGTTCTTTTCTTGTAGCATGCAAGTAGCCATTTCAACCACCGTTCTATTTTTCCGTTCCGACACTCCATTTTGCTGAGAGGTGTACGAGGCTGTCAAGTCTCTCCTTATACCTGCTTCTTCACAAAACTTCATAAATTCATGTGATATGAATTCTCCACCTCTATCTGACCTTAATGCCTTGATTTTTAACCCTGCTTCTGTTTCTAGTTTTGCTTTAAACAACTTAAACTTTTCAAATACTTCAGCTTTATCATGTAAGAAATATATCCATGTCATCCTACTAACATCATCAGTAAACAGAAGAAAGAGTTTGTTACCTCCTATAGATTGGGTAGGCATTGGACCACAGACATCAGCATGCACAAGATCAAGAATCTGTTGAGTTCTAGTACCGTATTTGGGAAAAGAATCTCTGGGTTTCTTTCCTTGTACACAGCCTTCACAAACATTCCAATGTTTCACAGTGGGTAGCCCATGAACCATATTCTTAGTACTTAAATCTTGTAGGCTCCTCTCATTTAGGTGACCATACCTCAAATTCTAGACAAGAGTCTCATCAGTTACAACCGATAAACTGACACCATTGGTATGTGCAACATTCAATGGAAATGTATTGTTGTTTGACATTGGAACTGTGCATACAACCTGTTTGGTTCTTTTGTTATTGATAATGCACGCACCATCATCAAATAACAACTTATGGCCCATGGTCATGAGTTGTCCTACGCTCAAAAGATTATAATTTAAATCAGGAGCATACTGCACATTTTGAATAACTTTATGCTTTCCAGCCATAGCATCAAGCTTCACAACCCCCTTTCCTTCTACTTGAATCTTCTTCCCATTACCCATTCGTACCTTAACTTTCTTTATGGTATCAATTTCTTCAAACACGTCCTTTTGCCCGGTCATGTGATTTGAACACCCACTATCAAGGAACCAAATTTCTGGAGTCGTGTCATGCGATTTACCAGAATCTTGAGCCATACATACTTTGTTATCTTCAATAACATCATTACATTCAATGGCCATATGCACTTGGCCTTCTTCCTTGTCATCCTCTCCCTCTACAGCTGCACCAGCTTGAGGCTCATTCCAGCAATCTCTGCTGTAGTGACCCATTCGATTACAATTGTAGCATTGGACACTACCTCTGCCACGCCCAGTACTTCTACCACGACCTTGTCCACGACTTCTAAATGGAATTCGACCTCTACCTCGTGCAAAAAATCCTGTATTCTTTTCTTCTTTTACTTGGAGAACATGTTCTTCTACCGGTACTTGAACACCCCTATTCACTCTATCTTCATGGCTTTGTAACGATCCCATTAACTGATCGTATGACAACCTGCTTAGATCTTTTTATTCTTCTATGGCGGCCACAACATGGTCCCATCTGGCTGGTAGGCTTTGGAGTACCTTCTCAACCACAGTTTGATCCGTCACATCTTCACCATATGCTCGCTTTTGGTTCACTATTTTCATAACCTTTGATAAGAAGTCGGCAACCGGTTCTCCTTCATTCATTTGTATCGTCTCAAACTCCCTTCGGAGTCCTTGTAGCTTAACCATTTGCACCTTTGAGTCCCCTTGATACTCGTTTTGCAGGAGTGTCCAAGCTTGCTTGGATGTTGTGGCTCCTGCAATTAGAGAAAAAATTTTATCGTGCACAGCAGCTTGGATCAAGGAGACTGCCCTTACATCTTTCTTCTTATTGTCACGTAACCTTCCCCGATCTCCATCAGCCTTATTGAATCCGGTCCCCACAAAATCCCACAAATCTTGTGAGATCATAATAGTCTTCATACGAATTTTCCAAAATTCATATCCATCCCCTTTGAATACCGGAAGAGGAGTGGATGGAGTACCACTGAAGGTGTTTGCAGCCATGAGGAAGACAAATAAAACCACACAATTCAAGAGATTTGTCGTTTGGAAGATTATAGAGTTATGCGAGCTTGATAAACCCTAGCTCTGGTACCAATATGAAGTAACAAATTGATACAAGATTGATTTATCGAATGATTTATGGATAAATATTTCATTAACTAGTAAGCCTTATATAGGCAAAGTTACAACGGACAAAAGACTTTATCAATAAACCCTAACAGACTCAACTAGAGAATAGGAAAAAACTTAAACGTGCAAAATAAAACATAAATAAATGAAAAAAAATGTTCATGTTGTAGAATATATTAGTAACAGAAACTGTATTTATACCACAATACTGTAGATATAAAAAGCATATAACTTCATCACATTACCAACGAAACATTTTGTTCTTAAAAAGAAACAAGACATCCAAATGAAATAAATTTCACCATAGAATGTTTGAATAAAATAAAATCTTCAAGCAGACACCATAGCAAGCAGATGATCAGATACAGAAGCAGGTGCTTGTTCTTCATCATCATTTTTTATTTCACTTTTAGCGGAAACATTCACTTGTTCACCAACAAAGTCTCAGATTCTTGTCCAGTTGCAACTTCAGGTGAATGATCGGGCTGCTCCGATTGGTCAATATTCTCTGGGAGAAAATTAATGGGAAACTTTGTGACTCTCGGCTTGTCAGCCAAAATATTTCTTTGAATTTTATCGATCAAAACCTTTTGTGGCGGTTCTTCTCTCAACTGTTCATCTTCATAATCATTGTTTACATAATAACTGACTCGAACTAATTCTTGTCCCAAATAAGAACATGTCAAAAGTAGGACAGTAACACCGATTATATCCTCTTCACGAATCTTTAACGCATCTGTAGGGTCTGCCTACAATATTAAAACATGTGGATTTGAATGAATATATGATTAACAAGACAATAACTATGATCAAGAACTGGGAAGTATGAAACTTTAGAAGTTACCTCAAAGACGAACCGATAGTTTCCAACATTAATGGGACCAACTAGCACACTTTCAAGAACTTGGTCATATGTTTCATCTTCAGCAGATCCCACTTAAGTTAGTTTCCATTCTAAATCTTAAAGACCAAGAATTAAAATATCAGTGAAGAAACACCGATCCAATCCCCTTAATGGGTCCTGGATCAGATGAGTCCACAGGGTAGGATACAACAACAACCAACTACGATATGAGCACAACCTCCGGAAGTCCAGTGACAGAAACCTGCAAAACAAACACCGTGAGCTCGTTACGGGAAGGAAAAGGGGGGGGGGGGTGGGGGTCTTCCCGTAACCACCCTCCGGCGTGAAAATAAGTACAGTTCCGATGGAGAGAAAGTACTTAAGTAATTTAAGTAGATAGTTGGGAGTGATTGAATACCTAGTGCAGATTGAGAGAGTATTTATAGCCGAAGGATGTGGGAATATGATTGGACCAGTTGTCCCATTCTCGAAGATCTTTCGTAACCGTCTGGACATGTGTTCTCACGTGATAAGTTGAGCTATACGTCCCATGTGCATGGGTATAACAACTTGGACACGTGTTGCTCTATGATAGGACAAGTTAATCCCTGACCATGTGCACGGTTATAACAACCTGGCCGGCTGTCCTTTATTCATTGGTACGGGTCACGTACTCTTCAAGTAACAATCGCGGTAAATCTTCTAGAAGGTAATTAGTTAATTACAACTGTCCTGTAGCATTGCCTTCCGGTCATCTTAGCGGGTGGGTATGTTACCCTGCGGATGACTTTTGAGGGTGCCTGGATGCTTCCGCGCATGGTAAGTTATGCGGGTGATCCATATGTCCCGCGGGTTCCATATGAAGGGTTTCCCTCTAATCCGCGGGTGATACTTAAGGGTATTTGGGTCTTTTTGGTACCCTACCTCTATAAGTCCCCCAGTCCAGTGTTTCTTCCGCGTGAAGTTTTTATGCGGGTGAAATATTGGACTTATGAGACGTTTATGCCGGCTGTCACTGTACCCGACTGTACACCTTTTTCACTTTTTCGAATATCCCGCATGACGTGGCGTCTGCTGAGTGGATGACTCCTTTCTCTCTTCACTGTTCATATCCCATCGCATTAATTGCGATGGGTATAAATAGTGGGTGTTATCTTCTTTTAGAACTTTTATCGTTTTTGATTTTCATCTCTTCTGTTTTTTCTTCCAATCTTTCAATTTTTCTGTTCAATATTGCTCGCTGTTTTCCGTTTACTATTGGATCGATGGCTAGTGACACAAGATCTTTGGTACCAAGCAACGATACTGTAGAGATTAACTGGGATATCTCTGAGTATGAAATGCTACTTCACACTTACGGTATCTCACCGGAATGGGGACCGGAATTCCCTAATGCCGGATCTGTTGCAAGCGTGCCCCCTGCCGGCAAGATGGCAGTATACGCCGACTTTTTTACTTATGGGAATCTTCGGTTTCCAATAACCATGTTTCTCATGAAGTTACTAAGCGCTTATGGGATCCATCTATCCCAGTTACATCCTCTTGAACTTATACGAATCTGACACTTCGAATTTGTGTGTAGGGCAAAAGGAATGTTGCCTCGAATCGATCGATTTCCTGTGTTCTATCAGATGACCAACCGCGACGGGTGGTTTAAATGCAATCCGATATTTCAAAGGGTTATCGGCACTGTGCCCGTGGGGGCTTCTGAAGACTGGCGCAACAAATTTTACTGGATTTCAAAGGGCGTCGTTCCAGATGCTATGGTCCGTCGTCCGGCCAACGAGGTACTCCCAGAGGTCGTTACGGCTCCTCATGAGGGCCAAGAATGGTTCCACGTCTTGGTTTCGGAACCATCTCCAATGCGGGCTGCCGGAGGAGGCCCTAGTATGGGCAGGTATGAGCCGCCTGTGGCCATATCCAGATTTGGAGCCTGTCTTTATGGGCGTGAATGAACGTAAGTTTTGTTCCCTTTTCTCCCTTTTGTTTCATATAAAACTTTTGACTGACTTCTAGTTATGCGTTTTTCAGGTGAAGGGCCTATGCTGAATGCCCTCTTTGAAAATAGGGGTTACACCGGAAAACGTATCCGTGACGTGAAAGAAACGCCTGTCCTGGAGAGGACACGAAGTCAGTTTCTTTTCCCTTACTAAGGTGCGTGCTGAACCGATAGCTTCGGAAGCTATCCTCCAAATATGTGCGTACATTTTCTACCCTCATCCGCTCCATGTTCTTACTTCTGATGGGGTGATCGTCATTCTTTCTTCGAGTGACGAGTCGTCATCCCAAGAAGAAGAAGACTCTGATGATGTTTCTGAAATTTCATATGTATCGCATCTATTGGCAGAACTGGAGCGGAAGAGGAGTCTTCAATCCTTCCAGGCAAGTGACGGGGGTGCTAGCCATACGGATGCCGAAGAAGGTCCGGCGACGAAGAAGCCTCAGACACAACGTCCGAAGAAGCAAAGGGTCAGCCTTGCTGACCGTATGAAGGGGATGACTGGTAAGTCCATGTGGTAGTTTTATATTTTATTTTATGCTTCAACTGATACTTAGATATGACTTTGTTGTATTGCAGATCTGGCTGATGCCACTGGTGGGGGTGTGTCAATGGATAAACCACCGTCTCCACCACCGGAGGACGATAAACTACCATCTCCACCGCCTGAGAAAGATCAAGGGGCTCCTCTTCCTCCCTCGGAAACTGGAGACCCATTTTCCTATCTGTTTGGAACTGGGAATGCTTCTAGTTACAAGGAGATGGAAACAGTCAAAGATTTGGAAACGTCTAAGGCAAATGAGTCTCCACCCTAGACTCCACCAGAGTCCTTGACCTCTCCATAATCGTTTCTAACAGGTGAAGGAGAAGTTTCACGTTCTCAACGTCCGCCATCGGACGTTGAAAAAGTGGTGGCGCACGACGCGCCTCATTAATCACCACCTCTCTTTTCTTCCTCCACTCCAGTACGTCCCCAAGCATCGAATTCTGATTATTATGGGGAGCCTAACTCGGGGGAAGATGACCACATGTTTATCCCTAACTGGGATATCGTGAAAGAGTCTCGTTTCTCAGATCCGAGCATTTGTGCGACGTTCGTCAACCATTCCTACGGCGAAACGGATCTTTCAACGTGGTCGGTCCCGCCGCAATCTTTACATGGATTATTCTTCGTCCTAGGCCAACACGATGGCTACTGGACAAGAGATTTTACGGGAGTGGCGATCCATGGGGGAAAGATGGGGCGAGATGACTCGAGCTACCGAAGAGGCTAGGAAAGAAGCCAAAGAGCAACGCTTGGCAGCCAACACTGCAAAGGGGAAACTATCTGACGCCGATATTGCTCTAAAGGCGAAAGTGGATCGTCATGCTATTGCCTCCCGCCAGTGGAGAGATTCTTGCAACGAGCAGAATTCCGTCCTTCAATCTGCTCGGGACGAAGCCCAAAGGAAGAAGGAGGACTTGGCAAAGGCACTTGATGCCAATTCAGCCTTGGAAGCCCAAGTGACCTGCCAAGGTACCATTATTCAGAACCTTGAGGCGGAGTCTAAATTGCAGAAGGAGCAGGTAGAGCTTAAGGATAAAAGGGCTGCTGATATGCAAGCCGCCTATGATTCGCTTTTGCAAGCGCTTGAAGAGGCGGAAGCCCGTGCAGCTAACATTTAAACGATAAACAAAAAATAGCTGACGGGTTCCATGAGCTCCAAGAACGAGCGGAACAAGCGGAGAGGAAGCGACGATGGCTGTTGGGCCAGGGACTTAACGTGGTACGTTTCTCTCCTTTCCCCCCCTTATTATCCATATTTTTTGTGTTGCCAATCGCTAATGAATCTCTTTGTCTTTGGTAGGTCATTAAACATATTAAGGAAGAGACGGAGCTGACGAATAGCCTTGCTTTCCTGCTCAGTGCCTCTTCCAATTTCGGCCGCGTGACAGGCTTTAATGAAGGGGTGGCTTATGCTCAAGCCGGTCTTTCCTCCGAAGAACACCCGCTGCACGGACTTGATGTCGCTCAGGAGTATGGCATGCGTATCAAAGAATACGACAATTTGACATTTCCTTTGCAAGACATGCTTCCTGAGTTTGTGGCGGCGATTGACGGTGTGGATCAATTGAAGGAGTATTTAGAGGGAGAATCAGAGGATACTCTGCCTACGCCTCCAGAAGACCTTTCCGCCCAAGTCCCCTAGAAAAGATTTAGACTTGTAATTTCTTTTCATATTTTGTAATTATCTTTCAATATGAATGAAAAATAAGTATTTTTTGTCATCTTGTGGATCTTGTAGTGTACTGTACTTATGATATATATATATATATATATATATATGAGATATTTGAATTTGAAAGTGGGAGGGAAGCGGTGACGTGGCAGAAAGAGAACTGTCGCAAGACAATTGATAAGATGTGTATGACGTCTTTCTGTAGTCTATTTTGCTTTTTCATCTTTCCCGCCTGACGTGTCATCCTCTAATTGGACCGCGTTTTCTCTCTCCATTGGCGTTTTGTCTGTCGCATTAACTCCGATGTGTATAAATAGTTCGTTTCCAACTTCTTTACATTCTTATATCCTTTTCGTTCTTCTTCTTTTCCTCTCTAACTCCAGATTTGAGATCTCATAATTTAATCTTGAATCCTTAGATTTAATATTTCCAAGAACTTGTGTATCCTTTGTTCTATTCTGATGGAAGGGAACAAAAAGTGTGCCCATGCTACGGACAAAGTTGTTTTTAGTTTTAAGAAGGATTATGATGATATTGTCAATGTTTATGGCTTGTCCCCTGAATGGGAGCCTGAATACCCAGCCCCTGGTTCTGTTGCTACTAATCCACCTGCCAAGAAGATGGCCGTATATGCGGATCATTTCACAACAAGGAACTTCCGATTTCCTGTAACGAAATTTATTGAGGCTATTTTGATGGCGTATGGTGTCCACTTATCACAAGTTCATCCTTTTGGGATGTTGATAATTCGTCACTTCGAATTCTGTTGTCAAGCCCGTGACTTGGAGCCGTCAGTTGGTATGTTTGCGGTCTTTTATAAGATGACCAGCCATGGCGCATGGTACAGTTGGGCCACCACCGGAAAGGGACTTATTGGTACCGAATGGTACCGCAGTCTCCATGAGTGGAAGCCAAAATTCTTTTGGATTCGAGAAGATGTAGTTCCATTTTCGATGACCTATCGCAAATCGGATGCAGAAATGCCAGTGGTTCGTGCCACCCCACAAGTGAATCTTCCAAGGTTCAAGATCTTAACCAGTACGGTCACCCCAAGCGTGCGATACATGAGGGGGCTTTGGTAGGTGCAAAGATGAGCCGTTTATGGCCGTTTCCTGGTTTGGAACCATATTACGAGAAGCCCAACAAGAGTAAGTTTATCTTTACTTTTCTATGGTTCCGCCTAAATTCTGATTGTTCTACTTATTTACGCATGTGAGGGTTCCATTACACTTCTAGACCATGAGGAGGGTCTCATGGTGCGTCGTCCGATTGACCCGAAGGACGAACCTATCCTCGAACGCACCCGCAACAATTTCCTATTCTCCACCACTCTCCATCCGGAACCCGTGGTTTCTGAGGCAATGTTTGCTAAAGGTGAGGAGTTCGTTGCCAAAGGTGAGGGAGTTCTGAAACCTCGTCCCTTGACTGCTGCGATTTCTAGCGGGGTGATATTACTTCTTTCGTCTAGCGAGGAGTCGTCGCCCCGTGAAGAAAAATTATTTGTTGATGCTACTGACTCTTTGAATATCTTGCACTCGACTGTAGGGTTAACCCGCAAGCGAAATCAGAATCCATCCACTAGTCAGGTAGTGGATAAAAAAGTGCTGATGTCAATATCGAAGATGAACATCGAGCCAATGATGTCACTCTCGAAGATGAACATCGAGCTGTTGATGTGGATGCTCCCAAAGTGTCTGGGAAACGCAAGGTGCAATCCACCAAGCCTGCTACTACCAAGAAGCATAAAAGACGAAGTTAGGAGATCGTCTTCAACAGCTTGCACCTCTAAGAGTTTCTTCAGGTAACTTCAATACCTTTAAGCTCAATATTTGTTTTTATTATACGTTTCTGATAGAGGAATATTGTCTTGTAGAATTTCTAGAAGATTCTTCTAAAGACCCTTCAAATCTAAGGGGATCAACTCCGCCTCCTCCTCCACCATCTCTGCCGAAGGGTATTCAGGACCCTATTGTCCTTGTTGAGACTCCTCCCCATGAGGGCAAGAAAGAGGTTAACCCCAAGGAAACCTCAATTTCTTCACGTCTCCGTGCGTCATTTCGGTTTAAAAGCCAGGAGGGGCCTAGCATCTTTGCTGACGGTCCGAGGGCTTCTTCATCCAAACACGAAGGAGATCCCATGATACATCATCCGCGTTGGTCGGTGCATTAAGACTCGACATTTGCAGATGCGGATGTTTACCATGAGTATCTGATCAGAAGCCTTCCTCCCACGAAGAGAGAACGTCAACGTGGGCGTCCACATCAAGAGTTATTGAGGTCTTATTCGTACTCCCTGGCTAATGCCATCTCTATCAGTCAGGAAATATGCCAAGACTGGTTAGGCATGAATGACGCGTGGGAAGACTTGGAAATTAAAGCGGCCAAGGCGGAAAAAGAAGCTGGAGAGGCTATGAAAGAAGCCAAAGATAACCGTCTGGCTACTGATACTGCTGAACTATAGCTACCGGATGCCAGAACGGCATTAGAGGCAGAGAAAGCCCGCCGCTCAATTGCTGAAGACGCCACCGCTGCCCTTCAGCAGCAATTGGATGAATACAAAGCCTGTATGGAGACTTCGAAAGCTGAATTATCCGCTAAGGATGAACGCCTTGCTGCTCTGGCTGCCAAGAACAGGGAGCAAGCCTTGGAGTGTGCTGGGCACAAAATGGATCTTGTCCGAGCCAAGGTGGACACAAAATGGTTGTTGGCGGAAGGAGTTCCCCAAGTAAGCCTTTCTTCCTTTTGAACTCTGTTAAGGTAAATAATCATATCCAAAACATTTTTTTATATCTGATATTTTAACAGGTAATTGCCCACATCCGGGAGGGCGATGAACTTGGAAATTGTCTCGCGACGCTATTGGTCGCGTCTTCTCAGGCTGGTCACTAGACGGGCTTCCAAGAGGGTCTTCAATTCGCAGAAGGGAAGAGACCTCTTGAGGAATATTCCCTGCATGGCCAGGACACAGCCAAAACTCTTGCTGAGAAGACGAAGACATTTGATGATTTAAAGTTCACTATTGAAGATCAAATAGCTGAGCTCGCGGACAAAGAAGACGGAATTGATCAGTTGAATGCTCTTCTTGCAACTGATGATGACCATCAAGAAGATGAGGAAGATGAAGATGCGTCATTGTAATTATATGTTTTTTGTAAATCGCATGTGTTCGTCTATTTTGTAATCATCATTAAAACCCTTGTAATCCCTTTTGACATAAATAAGAAGTTTTGTTCCAGCCGGTATACTTTGTCTTATTCTTCATAATATAAGTATTTGCAGGATCTTCTTGTTTGTCAATAAAGAATTACGTGATGTCCCTTTGTAAAATCATACAAGTCCCTTTTGGTATGTGTAACATTCGTTACTTTTCAAACCCGAAAACTTGATCTGTTTTTTTTTTTGGTTTTGTTTATAAACATACATAAATATATATTTCAAATTTCGTTTTATGTTTTTTTAATGTATTCTATAAACCGACCCGTTCGTCGTTTCAATGTATTCGTAATTTTAGTTCATTGATTTAATAATAATTACGATGTTTTATAGTCATTTCTCGTTCATTTTCGTTTTCATGTTATTCATAAACAAGACTTTAAGCTTTAAAGTCTTTATTTAATCAAGTTCCAAACTAGTCGGGTATAATGTTAAAATAATCCTAAATATTATAACTTTATTACAAATATATAACATTTGAAAAGCTCAAGGTTCAAACGGTAGTTATGCATTTAATTTTCTGTTTTAAAGTTGTTTGAAACTTCAGGGGCCAAAAGTGTAACATATATTTAAATTATATTAATAAATTACCTAGCCCTCCCCCCTGTACCCACGTTTTTCCGGCCACCGTCTTCTGGCGAGCCAACGGCTCCGACGACCCTCAAACACCCCTACAACTCGTGTCAAACCTCAATTAAAGCTAGTAAACTCGATATAACGTAACGACAAACACAATATCAACAATGATAACGCGACATAACAGCGATTAATGGGTCATATATAACCAATAACGACCGTAACCCACCGGAATATCTTTTAAAACACAATAACACCCATTAATCATCATACTCTCTGATTGTTAGTATAAATACGACCTAAATCAATATCTAAACTCGTCCCAATTCTCAATCTAAACTGTTATACTCTCTATAATCCATAATCATCGTCCGTCCATCCCGCAGAACCAAGTTCTAGTAATCCAGACTGGCGTAGAATCCTGGATGACGCCAATCATGGCCTACTTGTCATAGGGATTTCTACCAGAATAGAAGGCCGCGGCTCGAAAGATAAGGTACGAGGCCTTGAACTACCAAATGCAAGATGGCGTCTTGTATAGACGATCCTTCCTCGGTCCACTCCTGATGTGCGTGGACGTCGAGGACGCGAATTACTTGATTAGGGAAGTTCATGAAGGCATTTGTGGTCTTCACGCAGGCCCGATAATGATCGTAGCAAAACTCATGAACGCCGGATATTACTGGCCGGGGATGCATTTGGATGCGGTACAAGAAATCAAGAAGTGTTATTCTTGTCAACGTCATGCTCCTAATACATTGCGACCAAAGAATGAACTTGTACTAGTAACCTCCGCTTGGCCATTCCAAAAATGGGTTATTGACATTATGGGACCTTTCTCGAAAGCCCCGGGACGTGTCAAATTTTTAATTGTAGCCATTGATTACTTCACCAAGTGGGTGGAAGCTAAAACAGTCGCATCCATTACGGCATCAAGTGTCAAGAAATTCCTTTGGGAATTCATAATCTGTCGATTTGGTCTTCCGCTAGAACTTGTGAGCGACAATGGGACTCAGTTTGCGGATGGCGGGTTGCAAGAATGGTTGAAAGAACTTCATGTTACCCATATTTTCACATCTCTGGCTCATCCGCAAGCCAACGGTCAGGTCGAACGGACCAACCGAACAATCAAAGAAGGGATTAAGGCTAGATTGGGTACTAAACAGACAGGCTGGGTCGATGAATTGCCCCCATGTACTTTAGGCCTTTCGCACCCAAAAGAATTCAAGTAATTCTGAAACGCCGTTCAGTTTAACCTATAGCACTGAAGCTATGATCCCGGCTGAAATTGGGGTTCCATCCGCATGAACTTTGATAATCGATGATAACGACAAAGAGTTGCGGATGAACCTCAACCTCCATGAAGAAATGAGGGAGTTAGCACTGATCCGCGAGCATAATTACAAGCGTCAACTGCAAAAATACTATGACTCGCGGGTCCAGAACTGTACTTTTGATGCGGAAGACTTCGTCTTCCGCAACAATGAGGCATCTGGTCAAGAGCCTCCGGGCAAATTGGCCCCAACTTGGGAAGGCCCTTACAAGATTAAAGAAGTACTATCCAAGGGTGCTTACAAGTTAGAGAAGTTATACGGCACTGAGGTCCCCAGAACATGGATTGCGGCACAGCTGAAGAAGTGTTACATCTAACAAGACTTGTTATTTACTTTTTATTTTGGCCTGCGTGCCTAATAGACTAGTAGAACCACATCTGATGTCTTAACTTGTAATTCAGTTTGGCTTACGCCCTTTTTTATGGAAAGTTTTATTAAGCCTACATTTCAGTTTTATGTAATGTACATTTTCTGTTCTGCATACTGTAACACCTCGGCTAAAGCGGAATATGCCCGAGTGTGACGTACAGATTGCTCAAAACACATATGACACTATTAAGTTACAATAATATCATTAATTAATTTAAACATCATGTACACAAGTTTGTAACAAGAAATACAAGGAAAAATATAAGAACAATTAACAAATTGTCCATTTATTATTATAACCTAAGTTCTAGTGTCCTCGTCACAGCAACATTCACTAAATAAGGTACCTGCAACATATATATAAAATAATGTTAACTAAATGAATAGTTGGTGAGTTCACACAAGTTTTGATATAAGTACATAAAAATCTACAACTCCATGAACAAGTGTAAATGAGCAGGTAAAGTCCTTTCCAGTTGGGATTGTGCACCAACGTACTCGGATAATAGCGCAAGTAAGTGTCTTTTCTGTTGGTAAAAACCAACGTACTCAGATCGGGGGTCCATATTCCACTCATAACATCGAGGTCCTGAGTGCATAGGGGGGTGTATGATCATACTTAATGAGGAAACCATGAGCACATAAACTTTGAACAAGTAAGCAAATAAACACACAAGTCCATGTAACAAATTGTAGTTTGTAAATAATGAATAAACTAAATTGTATTTTGGATAGGATATATATGCTACCCCCAAAAGTAAAAGCGTAAAAAGGGGTGTGAGAAAGTCACCTTGAAGTTGAAGACAAACTTGAAATAAAACCGAAAGTGCGTAAATGAAACCGAAGCAATTGAACGTCACGAACTAGAATTAAAAGGTACAAAATAAAATATTAACTAACAAATTAATAAAAGTAAATAAATATATTTGCCAGAAATTAGAAGTGTTATAATGTATATTTTAATATTTTATGAAGTTTGATGTTATAATATTATTGCTTAGCTTTAAAGAATTTTTAACGAATTGTTGATAAATTATGAATTAAATATTAGTTTAAATTATGGGATTGATATCAAATTTGAATATTATAACGTTTATGGAAATTTTGATGTTAATGGTATATTTTATTTTGACAAACAAATACATTAACGAATTTTAAAGTTTAACGGACAAAAATGTGTATACATATATATAAGCTAAGCTAGTTTTAAACGAACTTGACGGGTTTGAGATTTATAATGTTTACGAATTATGGATCTTTAATGAAATTTTATTTAGAAAATAATTCCGTTGTCATGTTATAAAGTTTAACGCAATAATAATTATTTATAATATTAATCGGGTTTCTAACGAAACTTTTCGGAAACGAAAGTCGGGTTTTTAGGTGAAATATGATAAATATAATTTAAAACTAATTTTTATTTAATATAAAGAAACTTTATTCGATTTATTGTAATTCATAAGAAAAAATATATATATATTTATAGATTTTATTTTGGCTATCATATAAAGGAAAATGACTTAAAAAGAAAATGAAAAACAAAAACGGGCGGACCCGAATTCGAACCCGGGTCTTTCTGCCCACTCACATGAACAACCAGTAGACCAGTTTGTTAATTTTGCTATAATACCAGAAACAAAAGAAATATATATCATATACTTAAAGTTCATCTTCTTCAATAAAACCCTAGCTTTCTAATAGTCTGAATCCGTTCCATGTTTGCTTAAAATTTGTTAGGGGTTTTGATTTACGGATAAAAACGATCAGTTTTCATATAAATATTACCTGGAGATGTTATAAATTCATGATGAATGGAGCTCGTCGGAAAAATAAACTTAACACAAATGTCTTTAGCAAAGTGCTAAAAGTTTGTTGAAGCCAACTTGCTAACGGCAACCGCCGACCTGTTCTTGCTTCTCTTGATATGAATGACTTTACAAGAAGAGAATTGAAGAATCAATCCTTTGCATGTGACAAGTATGAAGCCATTACATCGTTTTTTGCTTCATAAGTTCCATTAATTTGACCCGAAATTAGCATAGAGTCCACCTGCGCTTCTAGGTGTCTCACCCCAAGTTTCTTAGCTATTAGTAGGCCTGCCAGAAAGGCTTCATACTCTGCCTCATTATTAGTACTCTTGAAGTCTAATTTGATGGCGTAAGTGAACTCATGACCTTCGGGATTGACTAGCCTAAGGCCTGAACCAGATCCCTCATTGCTGGAAGCTCCATCCGTGAATAATGACCAATCTTGCCCTTGTTCCGGAGGTACTTGGGGTTGCCGTTCGACTAAGAATTCTTTCTCCTTATGCTGCGGAACTTCGGTGACGAAGTCCGCCAATACTTGCCGTTTGATTGCTGGTCTAGGTTTGTACTCAATTGCAGTTCGATGGCCCATTTTGCCAATCGCCCAGACAACTCTGGCTCAGGGCCAGCCCATAGGGGTGGCGGGGTGGTCATGGCCACAGGCCCGACACCCCGTTAGGCCCGATTTTTATTTTTAAAAATTTTATTTATTTTTATTAAAAACAATATGTATATTTAATGTTTAAATTTAATTACATGACCACTAGCTTGGTCTAGTGGCAAAGGGGTATTACTCTCAACCAAAAGGTTATAGGTTTAAGTCTCATTTGAGACATGTTTAATCATATTTTTATAAAAAACTATTTTACACAACCCAAATTATAACCAAGTAAACATATATAAAAATTTAATTTTTTAAACCAACAAAATACTCCTTTTTAATTAAGGACCAAAAAAAATTTCGTCTTCGGCCCAAATTTTTTTTTGCTTTCTTGGAGTCGGGCGTGTTCTGGCTTGCTTAACACATTTTTGAGTTTGTACCTTATTAGCACATTTATAGGATGACCCTGGAAGTATCTGCGGAGGCGCCTGACAGCATAGACTAATGCTAGAACTAGTTTTTCGAGCATTGAATATGTTAGTGCACGGCTTTGTGACTGGTGATTTGCAGTTAAAGTATTCGATAGCTACGGAAAATGGGGTGTCTGTTAATGCAAGGTTTTGGTATCCGTAGCGATCGAATAAGTTATAGGCTGTTTAGTCTTTGTATTTAATGTATATTTATTGTGAATTGGGCTTTGGCCTACAAATAGGTAGATTATGTTTATAATTAAGAAAGAGAGAGCAAATGTACATAGTGAGAGATCTAAGCTATAGTAATTATGCTCTCCATAAGTTATTTCCATCCACCATAATGTATTCACTCTAAATTATCAATAAACTATGTATTTAACGTTTAGATCTCGTGTGTTCGTATTTGTATAATCGATGTATTGACGCGGCTAGATCCGTGGTAGGTTTCAATAATTGGTATCAAAAGTTCAATCTAGTGACAAGACTCATATATTCTTCAATAAGATTAACCCGTTCGAGAATCGTCCCCCTCAACAGAAATATTCCGCCATTTACTCAAGCCAACATAGTCAGGATCAAAGTCCCTTAGAAAGAAGTAAACGAACATACACTCGTATCCCACATAGTCAGGTTTCAATCTTTGAACAATTCAATCACCAAACGAAGAACACTTGCAGTCTTGAACTCAGTCAAACGTAGCTTTGCAAGCATGAATTACCACCCGAATTGCATTAATTTTTCAAGAAACCTTGCAAATGTAGGAAGATGCAAGCTAAATAAATTCTATGAAGGTTTTATCTCCCCCTTTTTCTTGACAAATTCAGCAAGGTCTTGAACAATATCAAAAATTCACAAATAAAAATACCTCCTTAAATTACACGTGGTCTCCCCCTCGGTCAGCCGAAACGCGTAAACAGTCAGCCGGAAAATATTTCACCAAAATTTGAGAGAAGAGTACCCAATACATTAGGGACACCCCTGAAAAATTTCGATTAAGAAAATTTTTCCCGATTTTTCAGCCAAAAATTCATCGAAAACTTTCGAAAAATAAATATTATCGCCAAAATTTTCAAGAATGAAATCTCACTTACGAGGAGTATTCTGGAAAAAATTCGCGCAAGATTTTTTTTAACGAATCGCCTCTCCATTTGTTATAAATTAACAACTCCAATTCGTTAACTTAGTTCGTGCTCTCCATTCGTTAACATAATCACCCTTCGTCACATGCTTAACGAATCTGCTCAAATCGTTATAAACTACCATTCTAATTCGTTATAACAGTTACACGAATGGCCTTCCATTCGTTAAGATACCCACTTCGTCATACACATTAACGAATTACCTTAATTCGTTACCAATACCTTAACGAATTAACTTAACGAAGTACCTTAATTCGTTATCATTAACTTAACGAAGTAACTTAATTCGTTATCATTAACTTAATGAATCGAAGTAACTTAACGAATTACCTTAATTCCTTATACTCTTAATTTAACGAATCTCCTTAACGAATTACCTTAATTCGTTACATTTACCTTAACGAATTGACTTAATTCGTTAAAATTTCCATAACGAATTGCTACAGTAGATTCGTTAGACTCCCTTGATGAATTAGCTACAGTAACATAACGAATTAGGTTGTTAGATCTGAACTGTCACTGGAAAAACGATTTTCGCCGGAAAATTCAGTTACAGCGGCCGGAAAAACCCAGATCTGGCCGGAATATGCAAATCTGAACTCCATCCATGGCAGATTCATCAAAACCACATAATTATCCATAAAAATCTACCCGAACACTCAGATTTTCATACCGATCACAAATCTAACATCCAATTAACTTAACACACACTGATTTGATTCAAATCTGATCAAACAGTACCTTGCTCTTCCATGGTGAAACCTTCAATACACCATAATTAATCACCAAAATCCACAGGAACATGCGGATTTCATTAATAAACAATACTCTACCATCAATTTCACAAAAAAAATCCATAATTTAACCCGAATCTGATCAAATCAGTTCCAAACTTGAAGAACATGAAAATAACCAGATTCAATACCTTAATTGATGCACCGAGAGCAACCGTATGCTCTGATGCCAATTATTGAAACCTACCACGGATCTAGCCGCGTCGATACATCGATTATACAAATACGAACATATGAGATCTAAACGTTAAATACATAGTTATTGATAATTTAGAGTGAAAACATTATGGTGGATGGAAATAACTTATGGAGAGCATAATTAATATAACTTAGATCTTTCACTATATACATTTGCTCTCTCTCTTAATTATGAACATAATCTACCTATTTATAGGCCAAAGCCCAATTCACAATAAATATACATTAAATACAAAGACTAAACAACCTATAACTTATTCGATCACTACGGACACCAAAACCGTGCACTAACAAAATATATGGTTTCTGGTCCAGTCAACGTCCTACTGACATAATAAATTGGGGTTTAGACGTTCTTTCGGTCCGTCAGTAGTACGGCCCCAATGGCGATATCAGTTGCTGATAAGTACAGTGTTAAAGGTTCTCCTGCCTGTGGTGCTGTTAGGGTAGGCAACTCCATTAAGCACATTTTGACCTCTAGGAATGCTTGTTCAGCTTCCGCGGTCCATTTAAAGTGTGGTTTCTTGAGAAAATTTCTTAGAGTCGAGACAAACGGATAAGACTTAGCCGCATGGTTGGCTAAAAATCTGTTCAATGCTACCAACCTTCCATTGAGTGTCTGTACTTCATTGAGGGAGGAAGGCGAAGGCATGCGGACTACCGCATGGACTTTATCCGGGTTGGCCTTAAAGCTCGCGCCTGTAACAATTACTCCTAAGAATTTTCCTTCCTCCATCCCTAAGGAGCACTTGGCTGGATTTAATTTCATGTTGATACTTCTCAAAGTTCTAAATGTTTCTTCTATGTCTCTCAGCATTTGATCTTCTTCGATGCTTTTTATCACCAACTCATCCATGTACACCTCTAAATTTCGACCAATCTGATTTTGAAAGCTAGATCCATCAGTCTTTGATACGTAGCACCCGCTTTTTTCAATCTAAAGGGCATCATTTTGTAACAAAGTGTTCCTTTGTCTGTGCGGAACGCTGTCTTGTGTTCATCACCCGCCGCCATACGGATATGGTGATAGCCCTTGTAGGCATCGAGGAAGCATTTCAACTTGAACGGGGCCACAACATATACCTTGAGATCAATTTAGGGTAATGGGTAACAATCTTTTGGGCATGCCTTGTTCAAGTCCTTGAAGTCTATGCACATCCTCCATGTTCCGTTGCTCTTTGGAACGATGATCGGATTAGCCACCCATGTTTGATACTTGATTTCTCGAATGATTCCAGCATGAAGAAGATCTTGTACTTGCTCATTCATAGCTTTGGTTTGTTATGGACCCATTTTTCGCTTCTTCAGAACAATCGGCGTGAACGTTGGGTTCACCCTTAATTTGTGTTCCGCGATACTACGCGGGACACATGTCATGTCTGCAGGTTGCCAAGCGAAGATGTCCATGTTCTTAGTTAATAACTGCTTCAAAAAAGTTCTCACTATCTCGGAGATAGCAGGTCCGATCACAACTGTCTGATCCGGGATTTTTTTTTCAATACCCACTTTTCTGGTTCAGTCCTCTGAACTTTCTTTGAAATTTTGCTGAGTTTCGAACCTTCTGTTGCAAAGCAGTGTCGATTAACATGAATAATTGCTACGCCGGTGCGGGTCGAAATTCCTACCGCACTGTGAACTGTAGACGGGTGAGCATTAAAGTCACCAATTGCCTCTCGTCCTAAAATGATGTCATGCTTGGACGTCGCCGGCAAAACCAAAAACTCAACTTCTTCGGTTCTCGAATGGATTCCGTCACTGAGAGTGACTGGAAAATATATCACGCTTCGCGGGTGCATCACCTCCCATTCAAATCCAGATACAGGACAATGAATAGGTTTTAACCTCTCCTTATCTTCTTTGTCAAGCTGCTTAAAGCACTGTTCGTACATTATGTCCGATGTACTACCAGTGTCAAAGAAAACATATTGTGAACGATAATGACCATACAGGGCGATGATTATCAAAGGATTCTTATTGCAGGGGCCTCATTTGATTCGTGGAAAAATCACAGGTTCATTCTTCCATTCTTCATCCATAGATTCTCTCCTCTTTTCTCCCACTTTATATCCATCTTGGATCATATGGACGTTCAGGTCTTTGACTTGTTTCTTGGGTGGGCCCCGGTTATCTCGCGCGAGAGCTTTTCTAGTCCATGGTCTTGCACCCTTGACCAAGTGTCCAAGTTTCCCTGATTTTATGGCTGCCTCGATTTCATTTTTTAAAGCTATACACTCGTTCGTATTATGACCTATGTCGTCATGAAACGAACAATGTTTCTTAGCATCAAGGAACGATCTCCTTGTGAGTGGCTGTGGCTTCTTGAAATTCATGTTTTCCGTGGTGAGGATTTCACAAGGAGTCTTCGACAGTGGGGTCTAGTTATTGTTGACCCGCGCTGAAGAATTTGCCTTGTTTTTGTTGCCATTCAAAGATCTGGCATCAAATTGTTTTGATGGTTCTGCATAGGGTTGGAGCCTTGACCAAATCGTCCCTTTTTCCTGTTTGTTCGGCCGCGGAGTCTGGAGCTCAACCTTTAGATTCTGATTTTGATTATTAGTTTCCAAAGTCTTTTGAGTCCTTGCGAACAGCTTCGTCGTGGACATGATTTCATCCCAAGACGTAGGCATTCCAGCTCTTCCAGTTAAGGTCCAAATCAATTCATCACTCTTCACTCACCCCGCCGATATTGAGACTTTCATTATTAAATCGGGTAATGAAGTCCTCAATAGACTCATTATTCCGCCTAACCACGTCTAATATTTTGGACGGATCACGAGTATGTTTTTTTTGCTGACTAAAGTGCTGGGAAAATTTGGCTACAAAGTCATCCCAGCTCTTGATTTGTCCGTCCGGAAGTTTTTCAAACCACTCCCGCGCTGCACTAGTGAAAGTTAATGTGAACATTGTAACACCCCGACCAAAGGCGGATTATACATCGGGGCGCCACATATTGTTTCATTACTCGTGACACTATTGGGTGTCAATATTTAATAAATACATTCATTCGCGCACGCGCAGAGTAAACACAAGATAACATAAAGCCACATAATTCAATATATTATAAGGCAAAATATTCGAACATCAATAACTTGTCTTGATACCTTTTAATCTAGGTCCAAAAGTAAAAACGTCCTACGTGTCCACAAGCTCCAAATGTAGCTACAGCAAACCTGAACATGTGTTAAAATAAACGTCAAACACTTGCGTGTTGGTGAGAAATCAAGTTTAATACAATACATAGATAACAATAAGTCTGCGCGCAACACGTGTATGTCTGGTGTTTAACAAGGGTGCAATCAGATTGTGATCAAGCCTAGATAGATCATAGTTCATAGTTCAATCCGTGCTCCCAATTGAGCACAAAAACGAGTAAACATCTGTGCAAGTGTAAACAAAGAAAACCGTAAACGATAGGTCTCCCGTGTTCATCTAATGGATCCATGAAAACTTCGGAATAGGCCGAACAAAGCGGTTAATGATACACACATACAAATAAACAGCCAAGTAAACGTCCTCAACACATGGGATACTGCGCGACTAAAGTTCATAAACAAGTTTAAGACTCTAAGTTTGTATGAACACATGATCATCCCAAAACATTAAAAGCAAAAAGGGATTAGGTACGAGATTACTCACTTGATAAACGATGCGGTGTAAGATAAAGCAAGAACCAACTTAAAACAAGCACAAGTTAACCTATAATTAAAGATTATTGTTTTAACGATTGGTTTTAAGTCTTGATTATAAGTTAGCATAATTAATACGTAAATTATATATAATATATATATTACCGGAAGAGCAGGACAAAACAGGGAGGAAGACGGAGGCAGAGAGGGAGGCGGCAGAGAGAGCAAGGAGAACAGGAGAGATTAAGTGTTTTGTGTGTGTAGTGTTAGGAAAAATAATACTATTATTTATAGAGAAACCCTAGGGAACACAATCCCTAGAAAAAGGGGAAAAGATCTCAAAAAGTAAAAGATTCCGAAAGCAAAAGATATCAAAAGATATGGCAGCAGGGAAAAAGAGAAAAAGGCTGACAGGGAACAGTAAAAAGCATGGGCGGATCAGAAAAAGGTACTGGTCAAGCATGGAAAAAGCAGATCTCAAAAGATAATGTCAGTCACTTTTTCTGCCAACCAATGGGGTTGGTGCGCATGCTGCGCCAAAAGTGGCTTTTCAGACATAAAGCAGATCAGGTCAACAGCACAAAAGATAAGACAACACAAAAGCAACGGCTAGATTAAACAGAAGAAAACTCAAAGGGTTTAGCGCGAGAAGGCAGACACAGAAGGTCAAGAGAGCGCGAGCGCGAAGGCAGACAGAACCAACCTTAACGCGTCGCGAAAAGAACTACATTTCTAAGCGCGCCGCGGGAAGAATCACATTTCTTAGCGCGCCGTGGGAGGAACTAAAATTCCTAGCGCGCCGCGGGAGGAACTATAATTCTTCGCGCGTCGAGGGATGAACTACGATTCTTAGCGCGCTGCGAGAAGAACTACAAATCCTTAGCGCGTCGCGGGAAGAACTACCGTTCTTAGCGCGCTGCGAGAAGAATTACAATTCTTAGCGTGCTGCGAGAAGAGTTCGTCTCGCGTATCGCTGAAACAGGTGGTCTTTACGCAGGATTCCTTGTAAGGGGTCTGGCGCGTGGAGCTGCGCAGACAACCTTAGGCGGGAAGGAACAAAGGACAAGCAAAGAGTTAGAAGAAAAAGAGGGAAACAAGGCGTAAGGGCGGGACGGCGACAAGAGGGAAAAGAAGGCGGAAAGAGAGAAGGAGAGGGACGGGACGGCGGAAAGAAAGAGAGAGAAAGAGGCGGGAAGGAAAATATATATATTATTATTAAAAGTAAAATATAAGTATAAATAAATATTAAATCATAAAAGAAAGAGATCGGGTCAGAGAAACGGGTACCTGGGTCAGGTCGGATTCGGGGCAGATGTTACAGTCTCCCCTACTTTAAGAAATTTCGTCCCGAAATTTATCTCGAAGTAAGTTGCGCAGAGAACAGGTGCGGGTACTTGATCTTCATTTGATCTTCCCTTTCCCATGTAAACTCGGCTCCGCGCTTGGACTCCCAGCGAACTTTCACAATAGGGATACGACTGCGCTTGGTTTGCTTTACCTCGCGATCCATAATCTCAACAGGCTTCTCAACGAAATGCATAGTTTCATCAACTTGAACTTCATCGAGTGGAATGTGAAGGTTCTCGTCAGCTAAACACTTCTTGAGATTGGATACATGGAACGTTGGATGCACATTACTGAGCTGCGGGCGGCAGGTCAAGTCTGTAGGCAACTTTTCCTACACGCGCGAGAATCTTGAATGGACCAACATAACGAGGAGCAAGCTTACCTTTCTTCCCAAAGCGGACAACACCTTTCCAAGGCGACACTTTGAGGAGAACAAGATCACCAACTTGAAATTCGAGAGGCTTCCGCCTACGATCTGCGTAACTCTTCTGTCGGCTTCTGGCAGTCAGCAGATGATCACGGATCTTGGCGATTTTATCGGTTGTCTCTTGAACAAGTTCGGGTCCTGTGATTTGAGTTTCACCCACTTCGCTCCAACAAATCGGGGAGCGGCACTTACGACCGTAAAGTGCTTCAAATGGGGCCATACCAATACTGGAATGATAGCTGTTATTATAAGAGAACTCGATCAAAGGCAGGTGCGAATCCCAATTACCTCCAAAATCAAGAACACAAGATCGGAGCATATCCTCAAGAGTTTGAATAGTTCGCTCAGACTGACCGTCAGTCTGAGGATGATATGCCGTACTCATGTCCAAGCGAGTTCCTAGCGCAGATTGGAGAGATTTCCAAAAGCGAGATATAAAACGGCCATCGCGATCGGATATGATGCTCAAAGGAGTACCATGGCGGCAGACAATTTCCTTGACATAAAGCTGCGCGAGTTGCTCAACACGGTAGTTTTCACGAATGGGCAGAAAGTGAGCAGACTTAGTCAAACGATCCACTATTACCCAAATGCTATCATGTTTGCTTGCTGTCAAAGGTAACTTGGTAATAAAGTCCATCGCTATACCTTCCCATTTCCACGTAGGAATTTCTGGTTGTTCGAGCAAACCAGATGGGCGTTGGTGTTCAGCTTTTACTTTAGAACAAGTCAGGCATCTAGCTACGAACACAGCAATATCCTTCTTCATACCGGGCCACCAATAAGTAATGCGCAAATCCTTGTACATCTTATCAGCGCCAGGATGAACGGAATATCGAGATTTGTGCGCTTCACTCAGGATATCAGCGCGAAGATTCTCATCAAAGGGAATCCAGATGCGATTAAGATAGCAGAGAATTCCACCCAGATTAGGGACAAAGTGCGCTTCCGCGCCACACGCTAACTCGGCGCGAAGGTTACCATTACTGATGGATGCGCGCTGCGCGTCACGAATACGCGATTCAAGGTTGCTTTGAATCGGCGCGAAGTGAAGCTGGGTGCGCGGCAAGATACAGTTAAGTTGGCAGGGTTTTCGGCTGAGCGCATCGGCTACCACATTAGCCTTACCAGGATGATACCGGATCTCACAATCGTAATCGCTGATGAGTTCGTTCCATCGGCGTTGCCTCATGTTAAGTTCCTTTTGATCAAAGATATGCTGAAGGCTTTTATGGTCAGTGTAAAGGATACACTTAGTACCATAAAGGTAGTGTCTCCAGATCTTCAAGGCAAAAACAACTGCACCAAGTTCGAGATCGTGAGTTGTATAATTCTTTTCATGAACCTTAAGTTGCCTTGATGCGTAAGCGATAACCTTGCCTCGTTGCATAAGAACACAACCGAGACCTTGGTTGGATGCATCGCAATACACGACAAAATCATCATTACCCTCAGGTAGCGCAAGGACAGGAGCTTCACACAACAAACGCTTGAGCGTTAGAAAGGCTTCTTCTTGCTTCGAGCCCCAAATATACGGTTTACCTTTGTGCGTTAGAGCTGTTAAAGGCAAAGCGATCTTTGAGAAGTTCGAAATGAAACGCCGGTAATAACCAGCTAAGCCCAGAAAGGAACGGATCTCAGAAGGAGAGGATGGCGTAATCCAGTTCTTGATTGCTTCAATTTTGGATGGGTCGACATGTATACCCATCTTGTTCACAACATGGCCAAGAAACTGTACTTCATCAGACCAGAATTCACACTTGGAAAGCTTAGCATAGAGTTGCTCAGCTCTAAGCTTTTGCAATACCAATCGGAGATGTTGCTCATGCTCGGCCTTAGTCTTAGAATACACCAGAACATCATCGATAAACACAATCACGAATTTATCCAAGAAAGGCCTACACACCCGATTCATTAGATCCATGAAAACGGCGGGTGCGTTGGTTAAACCGAAGGACATGACCAAGAATTCAAAATGGCCATAACGAGTTCGAAAAGCAGTCTTCGGAACATCTTCATCGCGGATGCGCAACTGGTGATAACCAGAGCGGAGATCAATCTTCGAGAAACAAGAGGCACCTTGGAGTTGATCAAAGAGGTCGTCAATACGCGGTAAAGGATACCGGTTCTTAATGGTGAGTTTGTTCAACTCGCGGTAATCAATACACATGCGAAACGAACCATCTTTCTTTTTAACGAACAACACCGGAGCACCCCAGGGCGAAGAGCTAGGGCGAATGAATCCTTTAGCGGTCAACTCTTGAAGTTGGCTTGCCAATTCTTGCATCTCAGCGGGCGCAAGACGGTAAGGAGATTTAGCTACGGGGGAAGCACCAGGGACAAGATCAATACGGAACTCGACTTCACGAGCGGGAGGGATACCAGGAAGATCATCAGGAAAAACTTCAGGGAAATCACGCACAACAGGGATATCGCGAAGCTTCTTCTTTTCTTCAGCAGGTTTAACCACATGGGCTAAAAATGCAATACACTTCTTCCGCATGAGTCTTCGGGCTTCGGCGCAAGACATAAGCTTAGGACCACTGGAGGGTTTTTCGCCGTAGATATGAAGATCACCATTTTCTCGAGGTATGCGAATCAACTTCTTGGCGCAAATAACTTCGGCGCGATTATGCGTAAGCCAGTCCATACCAATGATAACATCAAAGCTCCCAAGAGGCATAGGGATGAGGTCAATCAGAAAATCGTTTTCGTTAAGGTTAAGCGTGCAATCTTTAATCACTGAGTTAATTAAAACAGTTTCGCCATTAGCCAATTCAACTGAAAAATTTTCTTTTAAATCGTTGCGCGGTCGCGCAAGCTTCTGCTCAAACGCGCGAGAAATAAAACTTCGATCGGCGCCAGTATCAAAAAGTACAGAAGCATAAAATCCGTTAAGCAAAAATGTACCATTAACTACGTCATTATTCGCTTGCGCTTGGTGCGCGGTTATGTTAAAAGCTCGTCCACGCGTCACTTGGTTTGAAATCTGGTTCACCGGATTCGCTTGTGTGATTTGCACTTGTAGTCTCGGGCATGCGTTCCGGAAATGACTGGGATCACCGCAGTTATAGCACGACCTGGGTCGTGGGTTTTGGTAGGTTGGTTGTGGATTCTGCGGGTAGACTGGTGGTGTTGGCGCAATTGGGTTGGCGAGAGGGACTCTACAGTATTCGGCAGAGTGACCAACGCGGCCACATCGGTTACATTGTCGACACGGGGTTTGGGTTGGGTGGTGAAGTCTACAGGTTGGGCAAAAGGGTTGATTTCCTGTGTAAGGTTTCTTAGGTGGCGGGGCAGGGAGTGCGGGATTGGTTAAGGCATAGTTGTGGACTACAGGAGGTGTTGGGTAGGTTGACAGTGGGTTAGGCGCGTAAACTGGAGGTTGATAAATGGGTTGCTGGACAATGGGCGGGTTGGTAAGCGCATAGGCCTTGCGCCTGCGCTTGAGGTTGTTACGGTTTGAGGGTTCAGGTTTGGTTTCTGTTGGTTCAAGGGCAGTCTTGGTGTGTTTGGTCTTTTCTGTTCCCCGCAGGAACAGGGTTCCTGCTCTGACATGGTTGTCGCTGAGCACAGCGGCCAACTCAATGGCGTCAGAGAGGGTTACTGGGTTTCTGGCCCATACAGAATCTTGAATTTCCATGGGGAGACCCCCAAGGAATTTCTCTATGGCTCGGCGGGAAGGGGTAACAAGGTGAGGGACAAGCAGGCTTAGTTCATGGAAACGCGTCGCGTACTCGCGCGCTTCGCCACTGTACTGCTTAAGATTCCAAAATTCTTCTTCCAGGCGCTTAACTTCGTTGGGAGGGCAGAATTCTCGCGTCAGAATTTCTTTGAATTCCTCCCAGGGCATGCTAGAAGCAGCTTCTGCGCCACGCGCATGAGCTATTCCATTCCACCATGTAAGCGCTCTGGATTCCAGGACACTGGAAGCATACAGGGTTCGTCTGTCTGAGGGGCATTGGGTGTGGAGGAAAGTGTTTTCTATTTTCTCAAGCCACTGGAGCATCACGGTGGCTCCTTCAAGACCTGTGAACTTTGGAGGGTTACCCGCGTTAAAGGATTTAATGTTGTAACCTGTGGTGTTGGTATTGTTTTGGCTCAAAGCTTGGGCTATTGCGGCGGCCATTTCCTGGGAACGTTGCTGTCTACGCATGCGCGAGGCTTCTCTTCTCTGAAATCGGCGAGATAGCGGAGGCATTCTATAAAAGTTTTAATTTTAGTTAATATCTTGGTTTTAACGCAAAGTATAACCTCGAAAAGCTTGGTTTCACGGAGTCAGTTACTGTCAAAAGTTAAAGTAAAATAAATGACCCTAAATGCAGACTTAATAAAGGTAACAAATTCGAATCAAGAATCGACAATTCATGTATCACCATGACTTTCCGAATTCCCAATTTAAAATATACGAGCAAACGAGTATTGGAGATTGACGATTCATGTACCACCATGACTTTTCAAGTCTCCAACCTCAGAACATAATCGTAAATGGAAATTGAAAATCAACTATTCATGTATCACCATGACTTTTCGGATTTTCAAATCCAACAAACGAACATGTAAGTAAAATCAATAAAAAATCGAAATTCAACAAAAATCGAAATATCGCGAAATAAAACATAAAATCATATACTGCGCAAGCGCGAGCATATTCATAAATAACGAGTAATTAACAATAAGCGCGCAAACATGAGATTTCTCTCATGCGCGAGAAGGGACTCTTAGGTATTCTAAGCCGTTACGTCTAACCACCTATCCTAAAGTCAACGAGCTCTGATACCAATCTGTAACACCCCGACCAAAGGCGGATTATACATCGGGGCGCCACATATTGTTTCATTACTCGTGACACTATTGGGTGTCAATATTTAATAAATACATTCATTCGCGCACGCGCAGAGTAAACACAAGATAACATAAAGCCACATAATTCAATATATTATAAGGCAAAATATTCGAACATCAATAACTTGTCTTGATACATTTTAATCTAGGTCCAAAAGTAAAAACGTCCTACGTGTCCACAAGCTCCAAATGTAGCTACAGCAAACCTGAACATGTGTTAAAATAAACGTCAAACACTTGCGTGTTGGTGAGAAATCAAGTTTAATACAATACATAGATAACAATAAGTCTGCGCGCAACACGTGTATGTCTGGTGTTTAACAAGGGTGCAATCAGATTGTGATCAAGCCTAGATAGATCATAGTTCATAGTTCAATCCGTGCTCCCAATTGAGCACAAAAACGAGTAAACATCTGTGCAAGTGTAAACAAAGAAAACCGTAAACGATAGGTCTCCCGTGTTCATCTAATGGATCCATGAAAACTTCGGAATAGGCCGAACAAAGCGGTTAATGATACACACATACAAATAAACAGCCAAGTAAACGTCCTCAACACATGGGATACTGCGCGACTAAAGTTCATAAACAAGTTTAAGACTCTAAGTTTGTATGAACACATGATCATCCCAAAACATTAAAAGCAAAAAGGGATTAGGTACGAGATTACTCACTTGATAAACGATGCGGTGTAAGATAAAGCAAGAACCAACTTAAAACAAGCACAAGTTAACCTATAATTAAAGATTATTGTTTTAACGATTGGTTTTAAGTCTTGATTATAAGTTAGCATAATTAATACGTAAATTATATATAATATATATATTACCGGAAGAGCAGGACAGAACAGGGAGGAAGACGGAGGCAGAGAGGGAGGCGGCAGAGAGAGCAAGGAGAACAGGAGAGATTAAGTGTTTTGTGTGTGTAGTGTTAGGAAAAATAATACTATTATTTATAGAGAAACCCTAGGGAACACAATCCCTAGAAAAAGGGGAAAAGATCTCAAAAAGTAAAAGATTCCGAAAGCAAAAGATATCAAAAGATATGGCAGCAGGGAAAAAGAGAAAAAGGCTGACAGGGAACAGTAAAAAGCATGGGCGGATCAGAAAAAGGTACTGGTCAAGCATGGAAAAAGCAGATCTCAAAAGATAATGTCAGTCACTTTTTCTGCCAACCAATGGGGTTGGTGCGCATGCTGCGCCAAAAGTGGCTTTTCAGACATAAAGCAGATCAGGTCAACAGCACAAAAGATAAGACAACACAAAAGCAACGGCTAGATTAAACAGAAGAAAACTCAAAGGGTTTAGCGCGAGAAGGCAGACACAGAAGGTCAAGAGAGCGCGAGCGCGAAGGCAGACAGAACCAACCTTAACGCGTCGCGAAAAGAACTACATTTCTAAGCGCGCCGCGGGAAGAATCACATTTCTTAGCGCGCCGCGGGAGGAACTAAAATTCCTAGCGCGCCGCGGGAGGAACTATAATTCTTCGCGCGTCGAGGGATGAACTACGATTCTTAGCGCGCTGCGAGAAGAACTACAAATCCTTAGCGCGTCGCGGGAAGAACTACCGTTCTTAGCGCGCTGCGAGAAGAATTACAATTCTTAGCGTGCTGCGAGAAGAGTTCGTCTCGCGTATCGCTGAAACAGGTGGTCTTTACGCAGGATTCCTTGTAAGGGGTCTGGCGCGTGGAGCTGCGCAGACAACCTTAGGCGGGAAGGAACAAAGGACAAGCAAAGAGTTAGAAGAAAAAGAGGGAAACAAGGCGTAAGGGCGGGACGGCGACAAGAGGGAAAAGAAGGCGGAAAGAGAGAAGGAGAGGGACGGGACGGCGGAAAGAAAGAGAGAGAAAGAGGCGGGAAGGAAAATATATATATTATTATTAAAAGTAAAATATAAGTATAAATAAATATTAAATCATAAAAGAAAGAGATCGGGTCAGAGAAACGGGTACCTGGGTCGGGTCGGATTCGGGGCAGATGTTACAAACATGTGGCAGCAGTAGGGAAGAGTCCAACCGCTGACTCCTCCTACAACCACAAAGTTCAGTAAGTGATCACTGGGAACAGTCATCCCATCGTATTTCCCTACAGATGTTGGGATTTTCGCATTGACTAGGAATGGGGCAGTGGCGATATGTGCAATAAACTTTGATTTTTCAGCGAAGGCTGCAGGACGATACGGCTTGGTAAATTCCTCCTCCGCATCACTGTGATAACCCGCCTGGCGAACGACCGCCAGCGGACGGCTAGTTCCTACATGCAAATGAAGTCTACTATCACAGCTGTAGTAGCTGAAATCACCTGGGTGATATGACAGATTGTAACTGTCATACTCGTCTAGGTAAGATGTCACACGCATGACCATGCGAGGACGGTCATGCCTTTTCCAAACTTCCCTAGGATCTCCCTCCGTCTGAACACTGTGACGAACCTGACTCCTCTTCACTGTTGTAGGAGGAGAAAGAGATCTCCTAGGGGTCTCATCATAGTTCAAAGTACGAGCATGGAGTCGCTCTTCACGCGCCCTACGCTCATACTCGGCTACAACATTCTCTTGCTGAATACGGAACCACTCATCGAGAGACAAGAGTCCCCTAGCTTTGGAGCTACGATGATGAGTTTTTGCCGACTCAGAATCGTCGATATCATCTTCTAAACCCAATTCTGAACGATTCCGACGAGTTTCTCTCTTGATTCACCCTGGATTGCCAGAATTGGAACCTCCTGGTGCCGTGACATGCCCTAGGTCCGTGGGAGTAGGACCTCCTGGTTCCGTGACATGTCCTAGGTCACCTGTAGTTGAACTTCCAGGTGTCGTGATACCTGCGAAGACACTCGAAGCGAAGCCTCCAGGTGCTTCAGTATCAATAGTCCGTAAAACAGGTGCAGGGGTTCTTGTCAGCCCTTCGGGAAGCTTACTCACATCGTACGCACCAAAAACCAACAGAAAAACTTCTGCAGTTCTAATACCAAAATGGATGGCGCAAATGAAGAAACACCGATCCAATCCCCTTAACGGGTCCTGGATCAGATGAGCCACAGGGTAGGATACAACAACAACCAACTACGATATAAGCACAAACTCCTGTAGTCCAGTGACAGAAACCTGCAAAACAAACACCGTGATCTCGTTACGGGAAGGACAAGAGGAGGGGGGGTCTTCCCGTAACCACCCTTCGGCGTGAGAATAAGTACAGTTCCGATGGAGAGAAAGTACATAAGTAATTTAAGTAGATAGTGGGGAGTGAATGAATACCTCATGCAGATTGAGAGAGTATTTATAGCCGAAGGATGTGGGAATATGATTGGGCTAGCTGTTCCATTCTAGAAGATCTCTCGTAACCGTCTGGACACGTGTTCTCAAGTGATAAGTTGAGCTATATGTCCCATGTGCATGGGTATAACAACCTGGACACGTGTTCCTATATGATAGGAGGAGTTAATCCCTGGCCATATGCACGGTTATAACAACCTGGCCAGCTGTCTTTTATTCATTGGTTGACGGGTCACGCACTCTTCAAGTAACAATCGTGGTAAATCTTCTAAAAGGTAATTAGTTAATTACAGCTGTCCTGTGGCATTGCCTTCCGGTCATTTTAGCGGGTGGGTATGTTACCCTGCGGATGACTTTTGAGGGTGCCTGGATGCTTCCGCGCATGGTAAGTTATGCGGGTGATCCATATGTCCCGCGGGTGCCATATGAGGGGTTTCCCTCTGACCCGCGGGTGATACTTAAGGGTATTTGGGTCTTTTGGTACCCTACCTCTATAATCAGAAAGAAGGTGATTTGAGATTCACTTTAGACACATGATTTCCAATATTTGAAGATGTAAATTAACCTCTCGGAATCAAGCTATTTGCTATGTAACTTGCCATATATTTTTTTATTGTATTTGTTTTTAGCATTTTTATTGGTTGAATACTTAAATCTATAAGAAAACATCCCTTATGGATTATTGGCAGGTAAATGGGCAATAAGCTGCACCGCAACCCCAACCCTACTAAAAACAAAGTTTTGGTTCTTAGGGGCCGTTTACAGCAAGCTAGTATGTCAAATCTAGAAGTGTAACAGGTAATATGTGAAATCATATGAAATACAGTTTAACCCAAAACAAACACTGACTGAAATTAATATAGTTTAACCCAAAATAATTTAGCACAAATATACCGAAATCAATTAATTATTAACAAAAAAATTAATAATTTTTAACCAACTTGTACTCGACCCAAAAGTCCAATTAGCAAAAACCGAACCTAAATTACTTTGTAACTTCAGGGCTTTTCACAACTCTGAATCTAAAACTACAACAACAAACTCATCGAAAAGCACAACCAACCATCTATCTATCAAATTAATAAAGAAAGAAGGCGAAAGTTACCGTCTTTAAGGGGAAGCAAGCACTCGTACGAGATTTCGAACTGGAATGGACTGAGAAAGAGAGCTTGGTTGTTTAACACGGTCACATTCATTAGATTCACAGCACTCATGATCCTGATCTTCAAAACTATACACTACACAATTGAAGGCGGAAACGAAGAATGAATTAATCTATAAAAAGATTTGGAATTTTGGCGGGAACATATTTGGTCATACCGCGAACACACAAAAAGATTTCGGTGTTGTTATTTGGGTCGGGTCGGGCCACAAAAGGTTCTCGTATTGAAAATTAACGAAGCACGTATGGGTGGAATCGAGATCGAATAGATAAAAAGCTTGAAATAAGTAGAGCTTTTGGGAGCTTGAGTCGAGCCTGAATCTCAAGTAAAGTTCGTTTAGTTATGGAATCTGAGCTAGACCCTTGTATGAGACGCTTGTTTAGGCTCGTTGAGTCTTATCAAGCCCTGCATATCTTTATGTTTTACCTCTTTTGGACTTCTATGTATTAGTTCCACACAACATAGCTGAGCTCGGGCCAAGCTTTAACTCGTTTAAAGTATTACACAATCTTAGTGTCATCTCCGATAGTCCATTAAAATTTCAGGACTCGGTACGAGCATTAAAAAAGTCATATAAATGTGATAAATAAATTGACAATTTTATTAATTGAGTTGCATTCTCAAACTAAATACGGACCAAACAAAAAAATAATAAATAATAAAAATTATTAAAATGACTCGTACTATAAACACAAGAAAAATAATCTATAAAAAAAACAATATCACCACAAACACAAATAGGAAGTGAACCTATGACTTTTGGTTCTTTGTATCAAACATACTTAATGTTATACTTTGCACCCTTGTTTATATTGTTCCAGTATGTGTTTGTATTTATTCTTTAAGGGTCTTGTTGTATCGTGTATATCCATCTTGCCCTAACTCCCCCTTCTGCTGCTATCTCTCACCTCTTTGCTTGCCCTCCTTCATTGCTTCTCCCATGGCTTCCTCTTCCTCTTCAGTTATTGATCCATCCCTTGCCATGAACTCTATGTTGCATATGGTTACCATGCGTCTGTCGCCAACTAATTATCTCATGTGGAAGAATCAGATTCTTCCTGTGATCACCTACCATAACCTGTTATCTCACATTGATGGCAATGCCATTCTGAATACTGAAATCACCAAAGATGGGAAAACCGACCCTAATCCGGCATATACCACATGGATTTCAGCCGATCAACGGGCTATAATATTAATCCAATCTTCTCTCACTGAAGAAGCCTTTGCTGAAATCATTGGCCTTCCTACTGCCAAACAAATCTTGGATGCCCTTGAGGATGCATACTATAACTCGTCGGTTGAACGAGCACAAAATCTTTGTGACCAATTGCGCCAAATGACTAAAGGCACGACCACTGTTACTGAATTTTCTCGAAAATTTAAGACCGTTTGTGATCAATTATCGGCCATTGATCAACCGGTTGTTGAGTCTGAAAAGATCCATTTGTTTTTATATGGCCTTGGGGTATCCTTTGAATCATTTTCTGTTGCTATTCGGGCCACTCGTCCTGCCCCAGCCTTTCGTGATCTCATTGCCCAGGCCGAAGGGGATGAACTGTTCCTTCGGTCTCTCCATGGGTCAACTACACCACCTGTTGCATTTAATGCCCAACATAGACACTCAAATGCCACTCGGGGCCGTGGGGGGGATCTTATCATGGTGGTAGAGGACATGGTCGTCGTCCTCCTCACTGTCAGTTATGTCGAAAAGAGGGTCACTTTGCCAACGCTTGTCCTCAACTTGCAACTTATGCCACACAGGCTCCTGGTTCGGACTTGGATTTGGCTAAAGCCTTTCATGCCCGGTGTAATGTTTTCAACATGGGACCAGACTGGTGTGTTGATTCCGGTGCCACGAATCACATGACCCCAAACAAAGAAACTGTCACTCAACCGGATCCATATAAGGGTATTTCTAATGTTTGTTTTGGAGATGGTAATGCTCTTCCAATTACACACACTGGTCACACACATATTAATAATAACATTCATCTTCGGGATGTTTTGTTTATTCCAAAGCTCACCAGGAATCTCCTATCTATTAGCAAACTGACAACTAATAATTGGATGGATGTCTTATTTTCACAACCATATTTTTGTATTCAGGATCTAACAACGAAAAAAGTTCTAGCTCAAGGAAGGTGTGAATGGGGACTTTATGTCCTTCAAAATAACCCACAAGCTTTTGTGGCTACTTCTCAAAATAAGTTGAAGGCTTCATATGAACTTTGGCATTCTCATTTAGGACATGTGGCTTTTGACTCTATTTTACTTTTGAATAAATTGGGACATTTGTAGATTACTTCAATTTACCAAAACCTATTATGTGTTCATCTTGTCAATTAGCAAAAGCTCATCGGTTACCTTTTGAGTTAAATGAAAAATGGGCATCAAACCCGTTAGATTTAATACACTGTCACTTGTGGG
Organism: Bidens hawaiensis; assembly: GCF_021521415.1. NCBI lineage: Eukaryota > Viridiplantae > Streptophyta > Magnoliopsida > Asterales > Asteraceae > Bidens > Bidens hawaiensis. The sequence goes on from NW_027504856.1 coordinate 50,281, forward strand.
ACCTTCTCCGGTATGCTCGATTGATGCTTATCGTTAATACGTAACCTTTATTGATGATTTTTCCAGGTTCACGTGGTTTTATCCACTAAAAACTAAATCCGGTTTTTATGAGGTTTTTAAAACATTTATGCAATTTGTTCAAACACAATTTGCTTGCAAGATAAAAGTCTTCCAAAGTGATGGCGGATCATAATTTTTAAATCATAATGCCCGGAAATTACTTGATGATAATGGCACATTTCACCGAATCTCATGTCTGTATACTCCGCAACGAAACGGGAGAGCTGAACGTAAACACAGACAAATTGTGGAAACCGGTCTCGCCATGTTATTTAATGGTCATATCCCACCGACATATTCAGTGGCGGACCCAGGATTTTTTGCCAATGGGGTCCCATATTTTCGATGTTCAAATTTTTCGGGTCGGTCGTTGTTCAGATCGGGTCGAGGCGAAGAACATAATAAAAAACAATATCATAATAAAACTTTCTTTTCAATCATCACTACCTGAACGGGTCAAAATGGGTCGGGTTGACACATAAACACTTTGTTTTCCCTTTCTTAAACATTTTTGAGATAGAACCTAGATCCACCCTTTCATAAGCATGTGTTGAAAACCATTAACTTAAACTAGTGAAAAATAAAACTGATATTTTAAAGTGTTTGAATGTTTCTAAAGAAAACCATGCATAAAGTTGAAAACAATGATATGTATTTTAGAGGTGTTTGAATGTTTCCAAAGTTATCATTGCAACATTAGCAATCAAATGATTGATTAACACTAAAAATTAACACAAAAAACCAAAAACTGAGCCTTGTAAGACTTGAACCCATGACCTTTCAAAGATAAAACAAGGGACTTTCCACCAGACCACATCAACATTAATAGTATGGGTTCCAAGTATTAAATCTTATGGGGTCCTCAAAAAATTTAATATACCGCTTCTAATAAATTTTTAAAAAACATTGGTGTCCCGGGACCCCGATCCACACTATGTGGGTCCGCCCCTGGACATATTGGGTCCATGCGTTTAGCACGACAGTTTATATTATAAACAGGTTACCAACACCTATATTACAGAATAGAACACCATTTGAAATACTATTCAATCGAGCTCCAACTTATGCTAATTTTCGTCCATTTGCTTGTCGGGTGTATCCATATCTATGAGATTACGCAGATCACAAACTCGCTCCACGAAGTATACCATGCATTTTTATGGGTTATTGCACGCAATACAAAGGTTATCGTTGTCTTGATCCAACAACGTCTCGAACCTTTATCACTCGCCATGCTCGGTTTGATGAGACGAATTTTCCCTTTGCTGGTACAAACACTCAAATTCAAGTATCCATGCTGCTTGTGATAAAATTTCTAGATGACATTGATACACCAACTCAAACTCAAACACCTACTGCTACAGTACCTTCATCCATCATAGATCCTCCCAAACCTACTGCTTGTGGGCTTTGTGATGAGGCCCACATCCAGATACCCATGGCTGCTGCTTCGGTGGACATCCCAGATGTAACACCTTCACAAAATACAGATGATAATAATGATATGGCTGCTGCACCCATAACCCAAACTCCCTTAGCCGAACCGACAAGACACCATATGGTGACTCGTGTAAAAGCTGGGAATTTTAAGCCAAAACATAGGGCTAATTTAGCCCATACACATGAGCATAACCTGTCTACGGCTTTATTTGCATATGCTGATCCAAAAGGATTTAAAACGGCTGCCAAAAACCCGAAATGTTTGGACGCCATGTACAAAGAAATGAACGCCTTGCGTGCCAATCAAACTTGAACATTAGTTCCTAGACCCAAACATCACAATGTAGTCGGTTCCAAATGGATTTTTCGCACTAAGTATAACGTGGATGGGTCTATCGAGAGATATAAAGCCCGTCTTGTTGCTCAAGGTTATAGCCAAATCCCGCGCCTGGACTATTCACATACGTTCAGTCTGGTTATAAAAGCTACCATAGTTCGGACTGTATTGTCATTGGCGGTTATCAATAATTGGTCATTACACCAACTTGATGTAAACAATACTTCCCTTCACGGAAACCTAATCGAACTTGTCTATATGGAACAACCCCCAGGGTTTGAGAATCCCAAATATCCAGATTATGTTTGTCGTCTCAACAAAGCCCTGTACGGTCTTAAACAAGCCCCACGGGGTTCTATCGTCTAAGTTCGTTTCTTGTTGCAAAAGGCTTCACATGTAGTCGTGCGGACTCCTCGTTATTTGTTTTTAAACGAGACGCGTGCATCATATATCTTCTCGTCTATGTTGATGATTTGATTTTAACTGGAAATCAAGAACACACCATCTGCTCAATTATCACAAAGCTGCATAACGAGTTCGCTATAAAAGACTTAGGCAAATTGAATTACTTTCTTGGCCTCGAAGTCGCATATACTAAAGATGGTTTGTTTCTTAGTCAATCCAAATATGCTCATGACATCCTTGAGCGTGCTGCCCTTCTTCATTCCAAACCCGTCCACACGCCGCTTGCTTCAAATACATTATTTATTTCAGCTGGTAAGCCGTTCGTGGATACCACTCATTATCGGTCTCTCGTTGGAGCTCTACAGTACTTAATGATCACCCGACCTAATATTTCATATGCTGTGAATATGAATTCTTCGATACATAAAAGGCACAATGTCATTTGGTATCACTTTTTCCTGATCGAAGTCGACTACCATTCTTGGCTACTCTGATGCAGACTGGGCTCGATGTTTAGAGACAAGAAGGTCAACATACGGATATTCGATTTTCCTAGGTGGATTAATTGTCTCTTTGGGTGCCAAGAAACAACCCACCGTGTCGCGTTCTAGTTGTGAGTATGAATATCGAGCAATGGAGAATACCGCTGCCGAAATAATTTGGATAACACATTTACTTAAAGAGCTCCATGCTCTTCCCTCTACCCGTCCAACTCTGTTATGTGACAACAAGAGCGCTTTGTTTCTCTCGCAAAACCCGGTTTCAAATAAACGTGCTAAACATATTTAGTTAGATTATCACTTTATTCGTGAACTTGTTGCTTCTGGTAAACTCCACACCAAGTTTGTTCCAACCAAGCTCCATGTGGCTGACATCTTCACAAAGAGTCTCCCGTGTCATCAGTTTGAGTTTTTTCAGGATCGCCTCCACATCGGACCACCACCGTTTCGCTTGAAAGAGAATATCAAACATATTTAATGTTATACTTTACACCCTTGTTTATATTGTTCCAGTATGTGTTTGTATTTATTCTTTAAGGATCTTGTATTATTTATAGTGTTTCTCTCCTACGAGTTTGGTAAGGAGAAACGTTTATTCTCACTTTGGACTAGCACTTTTTCCATTACATCAAGGAGCCATTTTAAATAATTATGTTTTAAAACAAAATTATCTATAAAATATATATAATTTTTTAACAATTATGGGTCTGTCGGGATAATGGGGTTCGTCACACTCCCCGGCCTCCCTTTGGGTTGGCTCAGCACGAGCTCGAGCCGAGCTTAAACTCATTTAAGATTTTCTTAAAATATATAAAAATAATTAGAACACATTTTTAAGATAATTAATAATAATAATAACAATAATAATAAAGGAGTTGAGCCTGAGTTTGAAAAAACAAAATTACAAGCTCGAGCTTTAGAAAGCCGAGCTCGAGCTCTAGTAATTCAAAATAAGCCGAGTTCAAGCATAGTCGAGTTGGCTCATTTACACCCCTACTATATGCGTTGCAGCGGCTTACGGGGACGTGACGGTAACTCTGTTAGTTCTGGTTCGGCTTTTTCATTTAACATTCACCGATTTTTTCAATTAACGTTGTGATTTTTTAAACAATTTTCTCTGAACCGTGGTTAACAATTTTTTATTTTTTTTTGTCCACAACTTTCATCAGTTGACCCTTTCTTTCTTCACAAGAATTTGAATTTAAATATAACGTTTTACGATCTTAAGTTCACTTCAACATGTAGAAAACGTTGTTACTAGTATGAAAGAGACTTTATTTTTAAACTAAAAAAGGACTTCAACTTTAAATTACTTCACAAACTATATCATACATATTCATAAGTTGATCCTCTCTTTCTTCACTTTAACATTTAATTGACTATAACATTGTAACATTATTGTTAGGTACTTAGTTATTGAATGCATTTTGGGCCGATTTTTGTTAATATTTATAAAAAAACGCCCATTTATTTGACGAGGCAGGCGCAGTTTATGTTTTCTTGGCCTTTAATTCATCTAACCTAATTGTATGTACATGTACACATATCATTCTATTGTAATCTTTGTTGGATAATAATAAATAAAACCATGTTGTGTAGGTCACTTCAACTAATCATGTTAAATTCCCGTGTTTTGTGATTATTAGGGGGTGGGGTGGTCCATGATAGGGCTCCCACCACACGATATATAGCATGGAACACCGCGCCCCCGCCCCCATCACACGTGATGGGGGAAAACCGTGGTGGTGATCACGTGTGTTGAATATGACCGTTGGGTTGGGTGGAGTGGGGCGGGGGTTGGGTTGTGATCGTTGGAAGGTTTTTAAGCAATATAAATAACCTACCATTTCAATCCAACTCAAAATCAAATCCAACTCAAATCCAACTTCAAACACTCTCAATCCTCTACTATAAGCAAAATTTTAACATCACAAATGGAGGGTTCATGGAAACGTGGTTCGGGTTCAAAGAAAACCCAATCCCGACCAAAGGTTCGAGCAAATCTTGGTGAGCTGGCGAGATTCCGGTTACAAGATGAACCCGACACAACCCAACCATTCCAACAACAACTTTTTCAACCACAACCGTTCCAAAACCAACCTTTTCAATCACATCCATTTAATCCACCGTTTCCATTGACACCGTATCAAAAACCAACCGTTTAGTCTACCTTTTTCTAGCTAAATTGTTCAAAACAATCCTTTTCAAACGTTTCAAACTCAACCTTCACAAATTTCCATCGATCTCCTAGAGGATAACAATGTTATACATCAATTTTCACATGCATTTCGTGATGAAGATTGTGATGAAGATGATGATGTGGATGAAGATGAACCGTTTCAAGAAGATGATGACGATACGGGAGCCGGTTCGGGTCGTAGACTTTGGCCGCCCGAGGAGGAGGTCGCATTGACCAAGGCTTACTTATACGTCTCCGAAACAAAAAAACACGCAAACCAACAACGACGAGACTTGTTTTGGAAACGTGTTATTGCACATTTCGGCAAACTTCCCGGTTCAACCGTACGAAACAAGGATCAAATGACTTCTAGGTGTGGAGACTAGAATCGAAAAATTTTGAAATTTAATTCTTGCTACATCCAATTGTTAGTTTTTTTTTTAAATTTATTAGTTTAATTTTTTTTATAATTTATTACTTTATTTTTACAATTTTGATATATATTTGTCACACCCTCAAAATCCACTAACGGAGTTTTACAGTCAGAGAGTGTGAAATAACAGGATCGGAATCATTAGTTATAATCAAACCATAAAACAAAGTTTCAAAACCATGAAAACGTTTACGAGTAATTAAATGCGGAAGCGTAAAAACCATAGAACCCAATGTTGCGTCACGCAGGACGACTTAAAACCCAATGATAACAGTTAAAAATAAGTTTGCATAATTAAAAGTGTTTCAAGCAATGCATGTTCCTAAACCGCGCGCCCGCCTCGGCTACCTGAGAATAACATACTAAAAGTGTCAACACAAGGTTGGTGAGTTCACAAGTTATATAAAAAAAATAGAGCGTTTAGCGTTTGCGTTAAGCGTTTTGCGTTACAGCGTTTTGCGTTACCAGATAGTGTTATGTCAATTATATATCTATAGGTAGCTAGCCTATAAAACAAGTATCACTAAGTGTTCGACACCGAAGCTGACTGTTTATCATTTGCCTTGCCACCAGGTCATCCAGACCATGGTATGTGTTTAGCCAAGATTACACCCACTCGACCTCCAGTCGAGTTTAGCGTTGGGTGGGGTTTGTCAAACCCAGTAGTACTACTCAACAATGACTCGCTATTATCCAATATTAAACGGTTCGATGTGAATGAAGGACTTTAGTTAACGCGTTTGCCACTTAGTCTTTACAAGTGATATATAATCTATATTAACAAAATCTTAAATGCGTTTCGGAGTATGTTATCTCCCCCAAGTGAAAAGCGTTTAAAAAGTTTAAAAGGGGAAAGTGAAACTCACTGTTTGCGAAGTATTCCCAAAATAATTCACCAAGATGCGCGTCACAGAAAAACTCTCTCTAGCGTTCTAAAACAATAAAGAGATTTTTTTAAGTGTCGGAATATTATCGAGTCTCTAGACCCGGCACATAATACCTATGCACATAACATGTTTCGTGTTTCGTCTGTGAATTGTGTGTGACTTTAACAAATGTATTTGTGATACGTTACACGTGTAAACAATTATTTACGTGTCATGTATTCATAAAGTACATCACTAGCAATTACTCCCCGTAAGGGCAATTTGGTCAACACATGACAATTAATTAGCAATCATTCCCCTCAAGGGCAATTTGGTCAAAACACGATAATAAATTGGCAATCACGTTGTTTCATGCAACTTTCACAAAACTCAGCAACTAGTTTCTTAACGACAGAATTCTACTTGAAAAACTAGTCTATCTCACCGATCATAGCATCACAATTAATTTACCAAAAATCATCACAAAAGCATATATGTCTTAGGTTTCCAGAACATATTTTATTATATTTTTATTCCACATAGGTTTCTCACAATCATCAAATCATTACAGCAAACTCATAACAGTCAAATTCATGCGCAACAGAAAGTTATTTGAAATTACCGTTAAACGAAAAATCCAATAAATGCAAGACCACTTGGGTTAGGTTCCTAACTCAACAAGTCAACTTCCAGAAGTGGAACCAACCCAATTGGTCTCTTAGTTCATGAGATATAATATTTACAAAACAACCTAACAGCAGGTCTAACAATTCAGCTTTGCACAACGTTTTTGTAAAATCATAAAAGTTAACTTTTACACGTCCAAAAATTACAAGTTTGGACTTTATGAAAACTAGACTCAACAAAGTACCCTGTAGTGTTAACAACCTCAACCAATTTCCACATTAACATTTATTTACAGTCGTCTAAACATCACTTACAATCTGTCCAGTACCAGTTTTGACCTTTAATCACAATTAAATCGTTTGACCAACCAAAACACCTCCAAATTTGGCGTGGTTGGACTTTCTGAAAACTAGACTCAGAGTACTACCTTGTAGACTCATAATTTGCCCAGTTTGCTTTTATATTCAACAAGTTACGCATCATTCAATCTTAACAATCACTGCTGTCAAAAACTCAGCAAGCCTAAACAATCATCTAACATGCATCCTAAGCATACGACACAACCCAAAACATGTAATACACATAATTAATCATAGAAAATCAGTAGCAACCCTCTAGGGTTTACAAACAATCAACGATTCATCAATCTTTCACCGTTCAAAATCACATATGATCCTCAATATCAACAACCAATACATAATCAATCATAAGAACACTTAATATGGTATTCAATAGTTAGGGTTTCATATTTATACCTTAAAACGTAGGAATAAACCAAGGGAAACGTGAGGGGTGCTTAGAAACGAGTGTAGGATGCTCCGATTATGACGAACAATATCAAAACGAGGTGATATGTGGGTGTGTGTGAGCTGCCGATCGAAAGGATGAGGGAGAGAGAGGGCTGCCGTTCGGGGTAGAGGAAAAGGAAAAGAAAAGTGAGTTAGGGTTTAGGTTTAGTATTATTTATAATAATAATATGTTGCACTCAAGTCCCTCAACTTTCAATTGTTGCTTTTCTAGCTTAACTAACTAGTTCTAGTGCATTGAGTTAACGTTTATAACGATGTTATCACATAACACATAAGTCTAACACATAATTATCACATAATTATTGTTTTGACGTTTTTCGTTTATTCACCAATCGTTTGCGTCAACTCGTTTGCGTTTCGGTGCAATTCCCGAAAGACTACACATGTAGTAAGTGTTAAGCGTCATTTAAACCCTAGTTTAAATGTAATGAGGTGTGCGTTATAGATTCAGTGATCTTAAGTTTGAATTGACGGAGTTGAGTTAACGGAGTTAACCTGAAATTGACGGTTGTCACATCATTCCCTTGTTAAAGAATTTTCGTCCCGAAAATTTGAGTCAAGTCGTGATGAGTGTCTTAAAAAGTAAGAAAAATTTTTAATTTGTCATATCATCCCCTAGTAGAAAGAAATTTCGTCCCGAAATTTAATTCATATATCCGGTGATTTCTGACGGTTTGCCGGGTTTCGCGGTTTTCTGTGTTTGGTCAGCCCTTCAAAAAGGTGAGGATACTTTTTCATCATTTGATCCTCGCATTCCCACGTGAACTCCGGTCCACGTCTCGAGTTCCAACGAATCTTAACGATTGGAATTTTGCTGTGCTTGAGCGTTTTGGTTTCCCAATCCAAAACCTCGACTGGCTCCTCAATGAAACGTAACTGTTCATCAACTTGCAGTTCATCCAAAGGGACTACTTGAGTCTCATCGGTTAGGCATTTCTTCAAATTGGATACGTGGAATACATTGTGTACGCCACTGAGTTCCGTTGGTAGGTCCAGTCGGTACGCCACAGGACCAATGCGCTCAGTTATCCGGTAAGGACCAACATATCGTGGGTTGAGTTTGTTTCGCTTACCAAAGCTAACCACACCTTTCCAAGGTGAGACTTTAAGTAACACTTGGTCATTCACTTGAAATTCGAGAGGCTTTCGGCGCTTGTTGGCGTAACTCTTTTGGCGATCTCGTGCTGCTGCCATGCGATTTCGGATTTGAACAATCTTTTCCGAAGTTTCGAGTACCAGTTCTGGACCAGTGATTTGGCTGTCACCCACCTCTGCCCAGCAGAGTGGTGATCGACACTTCCGTCCGTACAGCGCTTCAAACGGCGCTGCTTTAATACTTGCGTGGTAGCTGTTATTATACGAAAACTCTACCAAAGGCAAGTGAGGTTCCCAACTTTTTCCGAAATCCAATACGCATGCACGCAACATATCCTCCAGGGTCTGAATAGTTCGTTCACTTTGCCCATCCGTCTGAGGATGGTATGCTGTGCTCATATCAAGACGGGTGCCTAGTGCGCTTTGCAGCGACTTCCAAAAGTGCGAAGTGAAACGAGAATCTCGATCAGAAATGATTGAGACAGGCACTCCGTGTCCAGACACCACTTCTTTCATGTAAACACGAGTCAGTCTTTCCATTTGGTCCGATTCCTTAATCGCTAAGAAGTGTACAGACTTAGTCAACCGGTCAACGATCACCCAGATGGTATCGCATCCTGTCGGTGTCTTAGGTAAACCCGTGATAAAATCCATTGAAATGTGTTCCCATTTCCACATTGGAAGTTCCGGTTGTTGTAGTAGGCCAGATGGTTTCTGGTATTCTACTTTGACTCTGGCACAAGTCAAGCATTTGCTCACGTAGGTGGCAATGTCGGCTTTCATGTTCGGCCACCAGTAAAGTGCCTTTAAATCATGATACATTTTATCTGAGCCAGGGTGGATAGAATATCGGGACTTGTGTGCTTCGTCCATCACCAGAGTTCTCAACTCTCCGAACCGTGGAACCCAAATCCGGTTCTCAAAATATCGGACCCCGTCCGATCTGGTTTCAAGTTGCTTGTTCATGCCCCGCATGAGTTTCGATGGAAGATTATCATCTTTCAAAGCTTCGTGTTGCGCATCGCGAATCTGGTCGGGTAAGTTTGCATGAATCGTGAGTTGCAATGCTCGCACTCGTCTGGGTTTATCTGTTTCTTTTCTGCTGAGGGCGTCGGCCACTACATTGGCCTTGCCAGGGTGGTATTTGATGGCACAATCATAATCCTTAAGCAGCTCGACCCAACGACGCTGTCGCATGTTCAGCTCCTTCTGATCGTAGATATGTTGGAGACTCTTGTGGTCGGTGTAAATGGTAAACTTGGTACCATACAAGTAATGCCTCCATATCTTAAGGGCAAACACCACAGCTCCAAGTTCCAAGTCATGGGTCGTGTAGTTCTTCTCGTGAATCCGTAGTTGTCGAGAGGTGTAAGCTATAACCTTCTCGAGTTGCATCAGCACACAACCGAGACCTTGTATCGATGCGTCACAGTGTACCTCAAAATTTTCCGTTCCCTCGGGGAGGGCTAGAATAGGGGCGCTGCAGAGTTTGGTTTTCAACAGTTGAAAAGCGGATTCTTGCGCGTCACCCCAATTGTACTTAGTGCCTTTGTGAGTCAAAGCGGTGAGGGGTTGAGCAATCTTTGAAAATCCCTCGATGAAACGTCGGTAGTAGCCGGCCAGTCCTAGGAATTGCCGCACCTCAGTCGGAGTCTTAGGTGCTTCCCAGTTTTTGATGGCCTCTACCTTACCGGGATCGACATGGATACCATTCTCGTTGATCACATGTCCTAAAAAGTGAACCTCGCGAAGCCAAAACTCACATTTCGAGAGTTTAGCATACAGTTGTTCCTTCTTCAATAATTCCAGAATTACCCTTAAGTGTTCTTCATGGTCAGCTTCGTTCTTGGATTAGACGAGAATATCATCAATGAAAACAATCACAAACTTGTCGAGGTACGCCTTGCATACTCGATTCATGAGATCCATAAATACGGCTGGTGCGTTGTTTAGTCCAAAAGGCATAACCGAAAACTCGTTGTGACCATACCGTGTTCTGAAAGCAGTCTTTGAAATATCTTCTTCGCGCACTCTTAGTTGATGGTAACCAGATCGCAGATCGATTTTCGAGTAATAACTCGATCCTTGGAGCTGGTCAAACAGATCATTAATTCGGGGTAAAGGATAACGGTTCTTGACCGTCACCTTGTTCAACTCCCGGTAGTCGATACACATGCGGAAAGTCCCGTCCTTCTTTCGGACAAACAAGACAGGGGCTCCCCATGGCGATGAGCTAGGTCGGATAAAACCCTTATCCAACAAATCTTGCAACTGAGTGGACAACTCCTGAAGCTCCGCCGGTGCGAGCCGATACGGGGCTCGTGCTATGGGTGCTGCACCGGGTGTCAACTCGATTTGGAATTCGACTTGTCGTATAGGAGGGAGTCCAGGCAAATCCTCCGGGAAAACTTCCAGAAAATCCCGCACAATCGGTATATCTTCAATTCGCTTCTCATCCGCGGGTTTCTCAACAATCTGCGCCAAAATTGCCGGGTGACCCTTTCGTAGGTACTTCTGCGCCTTCATGAGGGTAATAACGCTGGTGGTCATGCCGCTTCTCTCACCTCAGATCGAAATGATCTCACCGGAAGGGGTAGTAATGTGGACTATCTTGTCGTGACATATAATCTCCGCTCGGTTCTCGGATAACCAGTCCATGCCGACCACGACATCGAAACTACTAAGCGTAAAAGGAATAAGGTCGATATCAAAGACATGACCTGACAGTTTTAACTTACCTCCCGCAAGTACATGCGTCGTTACTATAGTCTTACCGTCCGCTAATTCAACAGGAAACTTAGCATCTAACGGAGTTGGAGTTAAGTCTAAGAGTTGGCTAAAGGCTTTCGACACAAAACTCCTATCAGCTCCAGTGTTAAACAATACAGAAGCAAAACAATCGTTCACAGGGTACTTACCAGTCACCACGTACGGATCATTGCGGGCTTGACCCGACCCAATTACAAAAGCTCTTCCTTTGCCATTGCTTCCACCACTACTGCCACTTCCATTACCTCCATTGTTGTCGTTCTGTTTCAGCTTGGGACAATCTTTCCTGAAATGACCTTCCTGCCCACATTCGAAACATCCCTTCGTCGTCATAGGTGGTTTAGGAGCACCCTTTGCCGCAAGGTCTCCTCTACATTCCTTCGCCTGGTGACTAATCTTTCCGCATCTCTGACACTTGACACGGTCACACGGGCCAACATGATGATAGTTGCACCTATTGCACTTTGGATATTTCCCAGCATATCCACTCGAACCCTGCCCGCTACCGTTGTTATTGTTGTTGTGACTCTGATTGTTAAACCTCCGAGTGAATTCGGGCTTACGGTAGTGTTGTTGCTGTGGGAGGTTCGAGGATGAGGATCTGGTGTTGTCAAACTTTCTCTTTCCGCTGCTCGGGTTGCTGTTGCTGTTGTTGTCATTACTCGGGTTGTCACGGGCTTTAGCGGTTGAACCCCTAGGTGGTACCGCACCTTGGGTCACTGCTTGATCCGTCAGTTTGTGAGCTAACCGAATCGCTTGTTGAATCGTGGCTGGTCTGGAAGACATCACCATGCCCTGAATTTGCGGTGCTAACCCATCAAGATACATTTCAATCCTCTTACTCGGCGGATCCACCATCCGCGGACACATCACAGCTAACTCGTGAGAACGGGTAGTGTAGGCTTCGATTTCTGAACCCACCATCTTCAACGACCAAAATTCTGACTCTAACTTTGAAATCTCTTCTCTCGGACAGTACTCTTCTCGCATCATGTTTTTGAACTCCTCCCAGTTCATCGCGTTAGCCAGTTCCAATCCAAGGATCTGTACGTTCGAATTCCACCAAGTGAAGGTAGAATCCTCAAGTGTTCCAGCAGCGAATTTGACCCTACTGGCTGGGGGACAATTACACATCTCAAATGCCGACTCGGCCTTCTCAGCCCAACGCAGGAAGCCTATAGCTCCCTTAGTGCCCTTAAACGTACCGGGCTTGCAGTCAAGGTAATTCTTGATGGTACACGTTCCAATTGGACCTCCAGCTTGGTTCTGTACATGTGCGGCTAGAGCGGCCGCCGCGTGGTCATTCAGCAGAGTTTGGAGTTCTGCTACAGTCAAGTTGATATTACCGCGACCGTGTCTAGATGTCATCGTCTGAGGACACCTCTGAGTGTGCCTCCTCCTCAGCCGGTTCTTCCTCCGGTTCTTCTTCAGGTTCCTCCTCGGGATCTTCCTCGGGGTCCTCCTCAGGCTCTTCTTCGGGATCTGCCTCAGGCTCGGCCTCAGGCTCTGCCTCAGGCTCGGCCTCAGGCTCTGCCTCAACTTCGGCTGTGTTCTGAGCAAGTTGCATTTGTAAGACATCGCAACACTCTAGAGCTATCTCGGTTCGGGTCCTTGCTACTTGGAGTTGCTCTTACAAGTCTATCATCTCGGCTTGCATAATCTTCATCTGTTGATCACTAGCCTCTTGCATTTCCTTCATTGCCACTGTCATCCGGGAAATTTCCTCTTTAGTTTCGGTTCCGTCTTTTAACAGTCCGGAAACGTTAGCTCTCGTATAGCGCATGTAACCCACGTCACGCTCCAAGCAAGAAACGATAGCTGCGAGAACTCGCTCTACAGGTTCGGTTATGGGTGGTAGGGTGTTGGGGTAAGTAGGGTGGTTCGGGTGAGGTAACGGGGGAACTTGTTCGCGATAGACCATACGTCTGATCATATTAGGGTACCAATCCCAGCTAACTTCGTTTTCGTACATGCCTCCGGATAAGCGGTACCTCTTCGGTGCAGGAGCTTCGAGTTCCGGGACTACACAGGGTGGCGATGAGTCAGGTAACTGTGGTTCCTTCCCATGAGCATGAGTCATCTGATCGGATAATGATGATGGTGGCGTCGACATCCTTACAGGTAAGCCGTGTATGCGCGCATATGAGTGAAAGGGGTAAAGAGATAAGATAATAAAGACTACACAAACATATGCAGTGCGTATCATTATAACTAATGGGTCGTCGCGGTTATAGTCTAGTATGCATGCAGCTTCTAGTTCGCTATAACCAAGGGCTCTGATACCAATCGGTCACACCCTCAAAATCCACTAACGGAGTTTTACCGTCAGAGGGTGTGAACTAACAGGATCGGAATCATTAGTTATAATCAAACCATAAAACAAAGTTTCAAAACCATGAAAACGTTTACGAGTAATTAAATGCGGAAGCGTAAAAACCATAGAACCCAATGTTGCGTCACGCAGGACGACTTAAAACCCAATGATAACAGTTAAAAATAAGTTTGCATAATTAAAAGTGTTTCAAGCAATGCATGTTCCTAAACCGCGCGCCCCGCCTCGGCTACCTGAGAATAACATACTAAAAGTGTCAACACAAGGTTGGTGAGTTCACAAGTTATATAAAAAAAAATGGAGCGTTTAGCGTTTGCGTTCAGCGTTTTGCGTTAAGCGTTTTGCGTTACAGCGTTTTGCGTTACCAGATAGTGTTATGTCAATTATATATCTATAGGTAGCTATCCTATAAAACAAGTATCACTAAGTGTTCGACACCGAAGCTGACTGTTTATCATTTGCCTTGCCACCAGGTTATCCAGACCATGGTATGTGTTTAGCCAAGATTACACCCACTCGACCTCCAGTCGAGTTTAGCGTTGGGTGGGGTTTGTCAAACCCAGTAGTACTACTCAACAATGACTCGCTATTATCCAATATTAAACGGTTCGATGTGAATGAAGGACTTTAGTTAACGCGTTTGCCACTTAGTCATTACAAGTGATATATAATCTATATTAACAAAATCGTAAATGCGTTTCGAAGTATGTTATCTCCCCCAAGTGAAAAGCGTTTAAAAAGTTTAAAAGGGGAAAGTGAAACTCACTGTTTGCGAAGTATTCCCAAAATAATTCACCAAGATGCGCGTCACAGAAAAACTCTCTCTAGCGTTCTAAAACAATAAAGAGATTTTTCTAAGTGTCGGAATATTATCGAGTCTCTAGACCCGGCACATAATACCTATGCACATAACATGTTTCGTGTTTCGTCTGTGAATTGTGTGTGACTTTAACAAATGTATTTGTGATACGTTACATGTGTAAACAATTATTTACGTGTCATGTATTCATAAAGTACATCACTAGCAATTACTCCCCGTAAGGGCAATTTGGTCAACACACGACAATTAATTAGCAATCATTCCCCTCAAGGGCAATTTGGTCAAAACACGATAATAAATTGGCAATCACGTTGTTTCATGCAACTTTCACAAAACTCAGCAACTAGTTTCTTAACGACAGAATTCTACTTGAAAAACTAGTCTATCTCACCGATCATAGCATCACAATTAATTTACCAAAAATCATCACAAAAGCATATATGTCTTAGGTTTCTAGAACATATTTTATTATATTTTTATTCCACATAGGTTTCTCACAATCATCAAATCATTACAGCAAACTCATAACAGTCAAATTCATGCGCAACAGAAAGTTATTTGAAATTACCGTTAAACGAAAAATCCAATAAATGCAAGACCACTTGGGTTAGGTTCCTAACTCAACAAGTCAACTTCCAGAAGTGGAACCAACCCAATTGGTCTCGTAGTTCATGAGATAAAATATTTACAAAACAACCTAACAGCAGGTCTAACAATTCAGCTTTGCACAACGTTTTTGTAAAATCATAAAAGTTAACTTTTACACGTCCAAAAATTACAAGTTTGGACTTTATGAAAACTAGACTCAACAAAGTACCCTGTAGTGTTAACAACCTCAACCAATTTCCACATTAACATTTATTTACAGTCGTCTAAACATCACTTACAATCTGTCCAGTACCAGTTTTGACCTTTAATCACAATTAAATCGTTTGACCAACCAACACACCTCCAAATTTGGCATGGTTGGACTTTCTGAAAACTAGACTCAGAGTACTACCTTGTAGACTCATAATTTGCTCAGTTTGCTTTTATATTCAACAAGTTACGCATCATTCAATCTTAACAATCACTGCTGTCAAAAACTCTGCAAGCCTAAACAATCATCTAACATGCATCCTAAGCATACGACATAACCCAAAACATGTAATACACATAATTAATCATAGAAAATCAGTAGCAAACCTCTAGGGTTTACAAACAATCAACGATTCATCCATCTTTCACCGTTCAAAATCACATATGATCCTCAATATCAACAACCAATACATAATCAATCATAAGAACACTTAATATGATATTCAATAGTTAGGGTTTCATATTTATACCTTAAAACGTAGGAATAAACCAAGGGAAACGTGAGGGGTGCTTAGAAACGAGTGTAGGATGCTCCGATTATGACGAACAATATCAAAACGAGGTGATATGTGGGTGTGTGTGAGCTGCCGATCGCAAGGATGAGGGAGAGAGAGAGGGCTGCCGATCGGGGTAGAGGAAAAGGAAAAGAAAAGCGAGTTAGGGTTTAGGTTTAGTATTATTTATAATAATAATATGTTACACTCAAGTCTCTCAACTTTCAATTGTTGCTTTTCTAGCTTAACTAACTAGTTCTAGTACATTGAGTTAACGTTTGTAACGATGTTATCACATAACACATAAGTCTAACACATAATTATCACATAATTATTGTTTTGACGTTTTTCGTTTATTCACCAATCGTTTGCGTCAACTCGTTTGCGTTTCGGTGCAATTCCCGAAAGACTGCAAATGTAGTAAGTGTTAAGCGTCATTTAAACCCTAGTTTAAATGTAATGAGGTGTGCGTTATAGATTCAGTGATCTTAAGTTTGAATTGACGGAGTTGAGTTAACGGAGTTAACCTGAAATTGACGATTGTCACAATATTTTTCTAAATGTTTTGTAGACCCGAACTCCCCAAAGCAGAGCGAGCGAGGCGACTATCATAAAGAACGCCTTGAGCAATTATATCAAGATTTTCCGACATAAATCGTTTCCCCACTTAGACGCGTGGGAGATTGCGAGACATCACCCGAAGTTGGAACCGATTCCCGTGGTCGACATGGACGGACTCGACGGCTCCAAGGAGGAAAGGATCTTCAAAAAGATCAAAAACTTTCGAGTCCGGGAACTACACGTCTACCGATGGCTTGTTAAGCAACATGCCGAACATGAACTTGATACCCACACCCACACGGCCGAATCACAAGAAAAGCGGGGAATCGTCAAGATTAGGAAAGGAAGTGGTGGCCGATGACTTCCAAGAATACAAGTAGGCTAAATTGGCGGATATGGCCGAGGCGAAGGAGCGAAAGAAAGAAGCTCATGCTTTAAAAATGAAACGTGAGTAGACGTATATCAACAATTTGAACGAAAATAAAAAAAAAACATTGATTTTACCTTT
This sequence comes from Bidens hawaiensis, assembly GCF_021521415.1. Lineage (NCBI taxonomy): Eukaryota > Viridiplantae > Streptophyta > Magnoliopsida > Asterales > Asteraceae > Bidens > Bidens hawaiensis. The sequence continues at coordinate 67,374 of NW_027504856.1, forward strand.
CTCCTTCAACAGCACGAAAATCTTGACGAACCCTATAGATCAATCATACTTCAATGCAAGCGCGGGATATGTGAAAAGTGGGGTTGGGCAGCGCCGTAGTTTTTTTAATTTATTTTTCTTTTTAATACATATACATTTTATTTAAATGCAATATTTATTTAACCTTGTTTTATTTTTTATATAATTTAAAACCATCATACTACATCATCACACCACTACCCTCACTAAATTCCATCACTAGTGATGGATTTGGCTGGGGTGATGTGGCACATCATTATTGTGGTTAAAGTGATGGGAAAACCATCATAATGAACCTATAACAACTCTGTTTTCCCCAATTTATATTACCCGACCGCTTTAATGTTCGGGTTATTTTACCAAATTAAAATGCCGCATTTATCGAGTAAATTAATTGTTATAATATTCTTTTTAATTATTTATTTAATACATAATTATAACTTTCAAGTTATTACAAAATGTGCCCTAAACTAAGATTTTTCCAGAAATGTTTCCATCTTCTAACTATAGGGATCAAATGGGAAATTCTGTTTATTATATTATTATAACCCGTAACCCATGGATACACCCATATCCGTTGACCCATATCGCGAAACCGTTTACCCAAATTTTATCTTGCACCTTAATCTTCGGCATAACATGGAATTGGTTACTGTGAATCGTTTATACCCGTATTTCGACCCCCATCGACGTTATTATTTATGTTAACTCGATCAAACGTATTCATATTGCGTATCTTATTGGACGAATCAGACCCGTTTCTGAATATACATGTAAACGAATATCACAATTCAATTAATCATGGAGTCTTAATCCCCATACCAGCGCCAGCTTTAACCCTAACCCAAATTGAAGTATAATCACCTGCTGATAGGATTCTTGATTGCGTCAAGCAGCTGACACTGCTCTTTCTTGTTAACCATCAAACCATCATCGTTTAAGGTAATTGTTATATGTATTTAGGTAGGTTTTAATCAAGGAGTGAAAGCCCCAAATCAATTAAATCAAACATAAACAGGATTGAGCAATTTTTGATCTAGGGTTCATAATCAAAAGTTGGTTTTAAGCAGCATGTATTTAAAGTTTTGTTGTTATTAAATACACAACTGACACACCAACGCGTATGGCTGGTGCGTGTGTCTGTTAAAACGTTGAGCCAGCTGCCCTCCAACTCAGTTCGAGTCCCGGATAGCTTTCTTTTAAGGTTTTTATTTTTGTTAATTGTTTTATTTAATTTCAATAATTTATAAACTAATTGTAACTAATATTAAATATAATACAATGATATTTTTATCAAACCGGCATCACCAAGTTAGTTTTTTATCTATAAAACTCGTTAAATGTTTTCGTTTATGTATATGTATATATATATATAGAGGATCAAGATCATGAGAGAACCTTATATATGGTAAAAGTAAAAAATTAAACGGTCAACTCGATTAACCCATTCGATTAGAATTTTTTTTAAAGTCAACGGTTGACCGGCTCAATTAGGTGGCAGCTGGTGACTCGATTAGCTGGTCAAAGTCAACGAGACTCGATTAGGTAGCGGCTGGCGGCTCGATTAGCTGATCGGATCGGCTCGGCTGAATTTTTTTAAGAATATAATAACCCAAATATCAATAAAGTCTAAAGGTCTTTAGCCTAAAAACCAATAGATTGGTGTAGATATGATTTTTTATACCGTATCTGAACCCGAACACAAAAACCAAGAAAACCAAAAACTTTGATTTGAAGATTTTCGGGTATTTATTGGATGTAAAGTAGTCCAAAAGTAGTGAGTAACTGTAGGTTCCCAGCCGGATCTACACAGGAGTATCTCGTAACACGAGGGTGCGGAATCCCCACGTAATACGATACGAGCGTAATATATATTATACGTTGAACCGAAACACAAACACACGTTACAATACTAATAAACACGATTGTATTGCCACACTTCAACACGTGATCTCTAATCACAAAATACACGTTCTTAAAATAAACTTCTGTTTAAAACAAGCCGAAGTTGAGGTTTATATAACCTCGTCAACTTCGCCTAACATACTAGGCGAAGTTGTCATAACTTCGCTTGACTACAAGTTCGCCTACATCCTAGGCGAACTTGTGTAAAACCATATTCAAACCCAAAACAAATAATCTAACACGACTACAGACACATACAAAACACTAGATACTGAACTACTGACATTATGCACCAACAGACTCCCCCTTGGCAGTAGCTTCATATCTCAAAATCTCGTGTCACCCGTCTTCAAGCATGAACGCCCTGTCTGACACAAACAGAGACCACCCTCTGGTACTTCTTGGCTTCATCTTTCCACGCAGGAATATAGAATATCTTATTATCATTTAGTACCTGCAAGTCAGCTTGAGACAAATTTACCAAGTGCATGGGATCATACACTCTTAGAATCTCCTGTTCGTCTTCATCTTCCATAACTGCTTCAGCCGTTTGACTATCAACGTACCACCACTTGAGATTCTTTAAGACATCCTTGGGCATTGTCTTCATCGGCACTTCTTTCAAACACCGAACCGGCTTATATTTCATCACCATCCAAGGTTTGCCATCAGCTCGCATTCCTCTTTCCTTATCTTCAACTTGCTTCCCTTTCTGAGGCTTTAACAGCTCAAACTTCTTCTCTTTCACACTTTCTTTCCACACAATCTTCCCAATTATTCTGGCCATATTGTCATCACTCCTATTAATCAATCCCAACTTGGCCAAATCCTTCACCTCACACTCAGGAAAGGTATTGAGAGATCTCAACATCCTCTTAAAATACTGAATCCCATCAAAGCGTTTAATCACAAACAACTTCAACTGCTAATCATACAGCCAGCAAATAATACCCTTCTTCGACTCAACATACCCTTTGATATTGTAACTCTTTTTGAACATTGTAGGAACCGCTGGCTTCTTTGTCTTCACAAACCATTGAGCGTAGCCTTCTTTCCATCTCGGCTGCTCTTCCCACTCAGACTCATATAACACATCCACATCTTGACTCACATTCACCTTATCAACGTCTGGAATATCATGTTCTACACTGTCATCCACAATCTCTCCTTCTTCTATCTCACTATCAATCTCAATATGTTCTCCTATCTTTTCAATCTCCTCAATAGTTAACACATCATCATCACCCACATCATCATCATCCAACATTTCCTCATCATCCACAACCACCTGATCCACCTGAAGTACCAGCTGACTCCCCCTGAGATGTGGAAGTCCCAAGAGTTTGTTCAGTTCTTGGCAACTCACCACCTGCACCTTTCGATGATTTGGGATCATCGTCTCTATCATGACTCTTCTTTGTTCTCAACTCGTCGCCCTTGCAGCTCGTCTCCCCCTGAGATGCTAAGAACTGTTTTAGAGCATCAAAAAGTTTACCGTGCTCAACAAGGAGGGACGATTGGATCTGATTTTCTGCAACAAGGCGCTGGATAGCTTGAGTCTGAATTAGATTGATTCTTGACTGTTCAGCAACCACCCTTTCAAGAGGCGCTATCCTTTCAGAATCGGATAAGGTAGCATCAAAATCAAAACACATGTGAGAAACGTCTTGAGCATACGGTGGAGGTATTCCCAAACTGGCTGAAGTATCAGAAGCAGGCTGAATAGTAACCGCGGGTGGTATTGTGACAGATAACCCCGCAGTTGCAACCAACGTTGACTCAACAAATCTTGCTACAACCTCCGATGGAGTAACAGTAGGAGGCGGCAAGGAAACTATCTCTGGAGTCGAAAACTGAAACGTGGTTGGTGGAATACCAAATGATGATGACGTTGTCACCACGGGAACACTGGAGGATATCGCTACTGTCACAGACACAGAAGCAGGAACCATAGTCATACCAGATAACGAGGGTGGAGAGAAACGAACCACCCTTGAGCTTTCACCCGCTCCCGAACCCTCACCAGTTTTGACCCTCTTCGATCGTCGTATCAACTGGTCTAACTCCACCTCGAAGTCAGATTCACTGTCATCCGAGTCTTTCTTTCTCTTTCCATGTATTCTTTCTTGTCTGACCAGAATCTGTTGTGCTTCAGCAATATCATCAGCGGAGGAGTCAGAGTCAGTTCTCTCAGAATCTGCTACAGACGTAGCTACCATCGAAACATTCACACCCGATGCCTCAGCTTCTGGGGCTCGAACTTCAGCAGCTGGATCAATTTGTTCCATATCAAAGAACCCTTGGCCACCAAAGGCTGCTTCAAGATCGACCTGTTCCTCCGGAGCTGTAACAGGATCAGCAGGCAGTGCTTGCTGTACCACAGGTGGAGGTGGTTGAGGAACATTTGCCTGTTGTGGTGCCGGGTCTCGAAATTCATCTCCTTGAGGAGAAATATAATCAGGGTTCACCAAATAACCGAACAATGCAGTGTGCCGCGGACGAAGCTCTAGTTTGCTGTGAGCACTTGACGACCTGTATTGCTCAAAGATTCTCTTACTTACACTCTCAACATAACGGATAGGACGTCGTTGAGGTAGCATAGGTGCTACATGATTCAAAATCATCTGTAAAAATCTCGGGTACATTAAAAATCTTTCCCTGGCGACCGCGCGTCTCTGACGATCAATTTCATAAAACACCATCTGACTAAAGCTGTAGGGCTTGTTGTAAGTCAGGGCTGTCATAGTAGATTGCATCGTTGCCCCATACCGTCAGTACCAGCTTTACGACCCGACATGCACACAATCATCATGTGCATCAGAAAACGCCACTGATCCAGTAAGAATCCCTTTCTCCTTTGAGTGTCACCCAAAGGACCCGAATAGCCCATACGTAGAAATGCACCATCTCTGAAAGGAGCCGGAAAATCTATTGGATCATCTGTAGTTTCAGCCCCGAACTGCAACGCGACCCTTATTTGATTTGCCGAGAACTGTACGACCTGATTGTTTACTGTAGCGCGCATAACCGGAGGATCAACTCTACAGTCATATTCTACCGTTCGCCAGAAATCCTCAATATTCGGTAGAGAAATAGGGAGAGTTGTAGTGATGGCGTGAAAAATGCGTGAGCGAACGAGAAAGGAGATGATCTCGCGATAATCATCGATACCACTAGCATCCGGATCCAAAGTGATATACATGTTGTGACCCGGAAAGAACGGTCTGTTGTTGTCACCACCTTCGTCACCACCAGCACCACCAGCGCCTGCTACAGCAGCCATATCTGCACAACAAACTGTCCAAGTTAGGACATCGACTTAGCAGATCATAACGTCGCCTATTACCATGAGCGAAGTTATGATAACATGTAGTGTGCAGACGACGTTAGCCATATGGCGAAGTTGAGTACAACTTCGCCCTAAACATTAACTTCGCCTGAGAACAAACCAGTACTTGTAAAATAATATAAGGTTGAGCAGGCGAAGTTAAACCTAAGGCGAAGTTGAGTCTAACTTCGCCTAACACTAACTTCGCCTAAGAATAAACCAGAACACCTGATTAAAGTAATCTTGAACAGGCGAAGTTATAACTAAGGCTAAGTTGAGAACAACTTCGCCTAAACCATAACTTCGCCTGAATCTGAAGCGGCATATTATTATTAACTGATCAAGGTTTAGTTTGAGGTATTTGAGAAACAGAACATGAAGGGATAGTCCAATCGAGATCTTAGAGGACCAAATGGGTTACAAACATTCTAAAAACAAATAGTTTATCTATTGTTTAAAGGTTAGCACAAATGATGTCACAAATAGGATCACCAAGACCTCTGATTATCACCATTAGTATGAATTACATGTTATACCAAGCCTACACACCTTTAACACGGAATTGGAAACAGATAATAATGAGGTTCGATTCGAGTTTTAAGTTCGCCGAGGGTTATTTGTGATATAAGTTCGCTGGGTGTTTGAAAATTTGTAAAGTGTTTGTCCAAGATGACACCTTATATACGGTTGAAAATACTCAGGCGAAGTTAAGGTTAACTTCGCCCCTGAACAACTTACCCTTAACTTCGCCCCTGAACAACTTCGCCCTTTTACTTTACCAGTAACTTCGCCTATTTTATTTACAAAACAGGCCCTTATAATTTGATCAATATGCAACAGTCTTTTAAAATTCTCCGATAAAGATTTAAACTTTACGATCAAAGAACCAAGTAACCAAGTTTTCAACCATAAAACAAAATATGCAATGAAAGTTTTAGTAATTAAATAAACGGGATCAAATTTCAGTCTTGACGAGAACCAGCATGTTTTAGAAAAGATCTGAACAGGAATCATACTAATTAAGTGGCTGTCACATAGATCCATGTTCAGCGGTATTATGACATAAAGAAACAGGTTGTAGGCAGGTATAAAACTTAGTATGGTTTTCATCGCTTCTGTGATACAGATTAGGTTCAATTAAGCTCAAAATTTAGATGGACATCACATGAGAGATTGTGATGCCTCCTATCAATTCTCAAAGCGTATTTGGCTTTCCCCAAGTCACCCCGAGTTGACTTCGACCCGTAGTGTCTGATTAAATAGTAAGCACGCATCAAACTTTAGAGTCTTCTTCCCGTTCTCTTTCTTGCCTTTCGATTGATATTTAAAATAACATAAGCTTCAGAAGGCTTAACAACATTTTTTTTAAGACTTAAATACAGCTTCAAATTATAGACAACCGCAAGTCCCGAATCTGGATCACTGCAGGTACTTGACCCTATCTTCTCGGGAATCAGAACACTCACGGGCTCGTGTATGACTGGGTAATCACTTTTCTGCCTATCATTCGGAAAGATGTATATGGAGATATGCACAACTCAGAATGATTCTCCACATTAAATCGAGGAGATTTAGTTTGTTTCACTTGTACTTTTATGCACCATATAAAGCTACCATAACTTACAATGGCTGTTCTAGAGTCTTTTAGGCCTAATAACTTCACTAGTTAAGCACACATAATTAGTTTTTCTATCACTTTCCAAGGTTGGATCAATTATCTTTAAAACATTTTATTGAAACTTCTTACGAAGTTATAGACTTGAAAAATTATATCATCTCCCTAAAAAAAATTTGAAATTCTATCGCCCCGATCAAGGCAAAGTCTTCAGGTAAACGCCTATCCTGAAGATCCATTGGATCAGTTGGACCGACCACATACGAGTATGTGTCCTTCTAACTAAGTATGAACGACTATTTTTCAGCGAAAGAATAAAAACGCATCATAAATCACCCCGGTCACTTTCAGTCATCTGGTTAATGGCTATCCTCATAATCTACTAGTAGAAGTAAGGACCAAACATATCTGAAGATATGTCCTTCAAACTGAGGCAACCGACATAATTCTAAGCGATAGTGATTTTTTTAAATAAAATGAAAAACAAGGTTACTCGGGATTGATCATCCCATTCACAAGATTTTGAAAACGGGATCGGTCAAACGCTTTAGTAAAGAGATCGGCGAAATTATCCAAAGAATCAACCTTTTCAAGCACAATTAATTTCTTCTCAGCACAATCCCGTATAAAATGATGACGAATGTCAATATGTTTAGTTTTGCTGTGTTTGACGGGATTGTTAGTTACTGAGATTGCAGCAGTGTTATCAATGCAAATAGGAGTTTGAGTGAAATTCAGACCGTAATCGCGCAATTGCTGTTGTATCCAAAGAACCTGAAAGCAGCATTTTGATGCTGCCATGTACTCTGCTTCACAGGTGGAAATGTCTACTAAGGTCTGCTTTTTGCACTGCCACGACACCAATCTTCCTCCCAGAAACTGACATCCACCGGTTGTTGACTTCCTGTTCTGATTGCAACCTCCATAGTCAGAATCCGTGTAAGCTACCAAATCCAGTTCTCCCCCTTTCGTGTACCACAATCCCAACTTAGGCTTGCCTTTGAGATACCGCAATATTCTCTTCACTCCCTTCATGTGAGCTTCTTTCGGACTTGCCTGAAAACGAGCACAAAGACAAACTACAAACATAATATCAGGTCTAGATGCAGTTAGATACATTAAAGAACCTATGATTGCTCGATATTGGGTGGGATCAACGTCTTCATCACTGTCAGAATCAGCACCCTGTTTGTGGTTGACGCAAACTGGAGTATCAAATGGGGTGCTATCGTCCATCTTGAAGCGTTTGAGTACATCATGGACATATTTTGTTTGATGAATAAACATCTCATCTTTCTTTTGATCTACCTGCAATCCCAAAAAGAAAGTTAATTCGCCCATGGCGCTCATTTCAAACCTCTTTTTCATGACTGCTTCAAATTCCTGACACACAGCGACTTTTGATGCTGCAAAAATGATGTCGTCCACATAGAGTTGCACTAGTAGAAAATCTCCCCCTTTTCTCTTTGACAAACAGCGTGCTGTCGATCTTTCCTCTTTCGAACCCATTCTCAAGCAAGTAATCGGACAAGGTTGCGTACCAAGCACGAGGGGCCTGGTGTAGCCCATATAACGCTTTACTCAGTTTATACACATGATCAGGAAAATCTGGGTCAGGGAAACCCGGATGTTGTTCAACGTACACCACCTCTTCGACTTTACCATTAAGAAAGGCACTTTCCACATCTAACTGGAACACCTTCATCTCTTTGTGTGCAGCAAATGCCAAGAATAGTCGAATTGCCTCCAATCTTGCCACAGGAGCAAACACTTCATTGTAGTCGATTCCTTCTTGCTGATTAAACCCTTTTACTACCAGCCTTGCCTTGTTCCGTATGATTATCCCTTTCTCATCTCTCTTACATTTAAAAACCCACTTTGTACCAATAGCATTTACATTCTTTGGTTTTTCAACTAATTTCCATACTTCCATCTTCTCGAACTGTGCTTACTCTTCTTGCATGGCTTCGACCCACGAGCTATCCTTTAGAGCCATTTGATAATTCTTCTGTTCAATCTGGCTGATGAAGAAGGTGTACAAGCATTCATTTATAATACCCGTGTCTTTAATGCTTGCGTAAACACATGTGTGTTCATCCAAACTTCTTCTTGTTTGAACACCGTCAGACAGATTACCTATCACGTTCTCCAAAGGGTGATTTTTGTGAATTCCAGAAGTCTGAACCGGACCGACTTCCAGATTGTTTTCTAAATTCGAAGAGAGTTCATCAATGGGTGATTTATGTTGAGAGTGAAATGGATTGTAGAATTCTTCTTCAGTAGAGACAGCAGGAGTATCAATGGCACTTGACGAGGAAGGTTGACTTTCCTTGTATCGCGGACGTTGCACAATATTTTCTTCCTCGTCATACAGAATCTCTGAAGCAATTTTCTCATCAACTTCTGCAAAATCCAAGTAAGGCATATTAAAATATTTGAACAATTTATCATAGTCGAAAGCTTCAGCGGGTCCCGTGCTAGGCCTTGGTGATTTGTAACTCGTAATGTCAGTGTTACATACCACCTCAACCTTGCTGTTCGATAAATTAAAGACTCTTCTGTTGGGTGTCCCAACAACATATCCGACTAAAATACCTTCGTCGGCTTTCTCACCAAATTTTGAGTTTATCTTTAATATCGAACATGAGGACCCGAAAGGTTCGAGACCATTCAAGTTTGGCTTTCTACCATGCATGAGTTCATAACAAGTTTTATTTAATCTTTTAACAGTTAAAAAAAGATTAAGGATATAACAGGCTGTGGCAACAGCTTCAGCCCAGAACACCACGGGAAGTTTAGCATCTGCCAGTATGGTTCTGGCTCCTTCGATTAGCGTTCTATTCTTCCTCTCAGCTACCCCATTTTTTTGCGGAGTATACGGGGCGCTGTACTGATGTTCTATCCCTTTCTGTAAGCAGAACATCTCCATCTGGTAGTTCTTGAATTCTATACCATTATCACTCCTGATGTACTTAACCTTTCTCCCAACAATATTTTCAACCTTGGTAGTCAAGTTAATTACCAACTGAACTGTCTCATCCTTTGTCTTCAGAAAGTATACCCAAAAGTATCGAGAGTAATCGTCGGTTACAACCAAGCAGTATGACGTTCCACATAGACTATTTACATTCACGGGACCAAAGAGATCCATGTGAAGTAGGTCTAGGGTACTGACAGTTGAGTTAACCTTCTTAGAGTGATGAGGTTTCTTGTGTTGCTTTCCTTTCTTGCACGACAAGCATTGATCTTCAAAGTTAAAATTTTTCAAGGGAAATCCAAGCACCAGCCCATTCTTGACAATGTAATTCATTTTGCGAAGATGTATATGTCCTATTCTTCGATGCTATAACTCTGACTCGTACTCAGTTGCCTTTGACAGAAGACATGACTCTTCTGTTGTCATCTCAGTTGACCTCATATCCATCACATACGTGTTCTTTTCTCTTGGAGCTCTAATCACCACCCAGGCCTCTGGTATCTTGAAACCAGGATAAAGAACGATTGCCTCGTTTTTAGTGAAATGCACCGTGTATTCTTTATCACAAATCTGAGATACACTCAGCAAGTTATGCTTCAACTCTTCCATAAAATTCACCTTCTCTAACTTCATTCTTCCATTAGTCACAGTTCCAATACCACTGATTCTACATCCACTCTCTCCAGCGAAACTAACCCTTCCTCCTTGAACAGGTTTCCAGTAACGTAACAAATTCTTGTTACCAGTCATGTGCCGGGAACAGCCACTATCCATAACCCACAGATTGTTTACAGCCCTGTTCGACTGTTCCTGCACAATTAAAGAAAAAGATTAAAATCTGGGGACCCAAGACCTACTGGTCTTGGGTCGATTAAATCTGTTGACCGACATCCAGTACTTTGGTTGCCCAAAGTCAGTTTGAGGATGATTTCTGTAAGTTCTGAAAGGAAACCTTCTAGAGGATTGACTATGAGGCCATCCAAACCTTAGTGAATTAACTGAATTGTAATTGTTGGTTTGGTAGTTAACCGGGGAAAAATGAGACCAATTTCTTTGAAATCTTGGATTAGTCCAATGTCTGAAATTTGGTGAGTTCGCATTCTTACCAGTATCATAATTAATATTCCTTTTAATCTCAGTTTTCGGAGGCCTCATACCTCTAAATTTTCTCTAGTTTAGAGGACAATTAGCAATAAGGTGTCCTACTTGATTGCATCTGAAACAACTTCTGTGTTCAACTTTCGTCTCAACAGTTGTTGCAGATGTTGAGGTTGCATTACTACCCGTTTATCTGACATATGGTGGGACGAACGGGTTTAGGGAAGAATTCTTTTCATCAGGCTTATATTCCTCCCCACGTTTTAGTAACACTACCTCTTCTTTTATCTCACCCGATTCGGATGACTTGTCCGAATTTGATGAGACAAAGCTAGGGACAGAAATCTCAACCTCAGAAATTGACTTACTCGTTTCGCTCTTATTAACTTCAGGTTATTTAGTCGAAATTTTGACTGGAACTGTCTGACTAATCTCAACATTAGCAGATTGCTGATTATTAGGATTATAAGTATAGTTATTGTTATACGGTGGTGGTACTTCAGAAAATCCAATTCCCCCTTTGTTAACTGGGGAACGTTGAACACTTATGATGTGATCAAGCATTGCTGAAGAATTTCTAAATTGTTCAATTTTTCTGTTTAGTTCCACCACTTTTACTTGGTAATCAGCTATCTGTTTATCTTTTTCAGCAATTAGTTTGGTTTTTTCTTCTAACACTTCATAACTAAGATCAATTACTTGTATTTTATCAGCTAGACTGTCTTTAAGACTTCTGATATCCTTTTCACTAGCTTTTATTTTTACCGAGTAACTGTTTTCTCTAGTTTTAGTGTAGTGATGATCTTCTTTTAACGTTTTAAATTGTGCGTCCAAACTAACAAACTGATCAGTTACTGTTTTCAATTGTTCAGACAGATTTTGACATTGTATACAATGAAGTTCAAAACTTACCTCAAAGAGATGATCGTTCACTTCTGCCATATATGCTTGATTTTCTCCCGTCTCCATCTCACTTCCTCCAGTTTCGATGTTTACCAAATTAGCTTGTTCGAACACTTCCTCAACTTGTATATTCCAGTTGTATCCACCATTCTGTCTAGATACCATAGCCCTATTCTCACTACCTCCCCCATTCTGTTGTGCAGGCCTGTTCTGACTTCGTTCGACTCTCTCATTTGGACATTCCTTAGCAAAGAGACCATTCTGTTGACAGTTATAACATCGAACCTTTGATTTATCAAACCCTGGTCTTTCTCCAATGAACTTTCTACCCGTTTTCTTCATGAATCTCTTTACCCTTCTTACTATCATAGCCATCTGCCACTGCAGGTTCATCTCTTCCAAATCATCAGCATCAATCTGATCATAGTCTTCATCCAAAGTTGCAGGGTCGAATATTTTACCTTTGATGTAGTTCTCATAAGATGCAATGAAGGATGCATATAGAGCAAACTGCTGTTCAGCTGATTTAACACTCATGGGCATCTGTGAGTAATCGTAGCTTGGAACATTTGACGAGAAATTTCCAGTTGTGGCTTGAGGTTTTGAAGGATTACTACCTCCAGCTACGAAACATACGTCGCCATCCATATTGAGAATCACATGACCATCACGAGTTGAGTTTGTGTTTGATTCTCCCTTTGAGTAGTAGGCAGAGGATTCTGATTTTGAACTTGAACTTGGAGTGACTTTCGCACCATACATTCCCGGATCCTGAACCTGATCAGTTGGTGTCTCCTTCCGAACCATGTTAATTTCAAAATTTCGTAACTTATTGACTGTTGTTTCCAAATCAATATTGGCAAAATCTTTATCCTTTCTCATCAAAACCGTGTACATTTCCCATTTCGGTGGAAGAGCATCAAGCAGTTTCTCTACTATCTCATCTTCTTTATATTCAATGGAGTAATTACTAAGTTCGGTCATCAAGTGATAATATCTTGTGATGATATTGTCAAGTGATTCATTTTTCAAATACTTGAATACAGAGAATTGAGTTTTTAGTAGCTTTGTCTTGGAAGCACGTATCCCCACATTACCTTCATATCTATTTTCTAGTGCTTCCCATAGCTCTCTAGCAGTTTTGTACTTCTTGAAGGTATGAAGAATCTCTTGTGGAAGAGCCATTGTTATTGCTGCATGAGCTTTACTTTCTGCCTCATACATTTTCTTTTCCTCTTCTTCCATCTTACTGTACTTCTTAATTTGATCACGACCTTCAAACAAGGATGTTGGTGGAATGTATCAGTCTTGAATGCAAACCCACATCTTAGCATCTTGATATTTCACATACTGTTCAAACCGATCTTTCCATGCAACGAAATCGGTACCCTTAAGGATTTTTGGAGCTTTGGTTGCGGAACCGGCTTCAACCTCCATTTTTACCAGTTCTGTAATGTTTATTGAAGTCATAGTTGAGAGAAACACGACTCAAAATACAAAGAAAGTTTTTTTTTTTATTTATAAACAGTGACCAGGTAGCGAAGTTATATTAACTTCGCTTGATCTTAACTTAGCTTAATCTTAACTTCGCTTGATCTTAAATTCGCTTGATCTTAACTTCGCTTGATCTTAACTTCGCTTGATCTTAACTTGGCTTGATCCTTATAAGTTCGCTTAAACCCTACAAACGATGGCGGCAACTTCGCCTGATGAACACAAGGTTTTTTGCAGGTTTTAATTGGACGTATTGCGAGGTATGCGAAGGTGTAATGGGTTATATTTGATGGTGGGAGATGGGCAAAACATAAAAACTAGATATTTCAACGTAAACTCGTTCCGCGAATAGTCGAATGGAAAGATCTTAACACCCGTGTGATAATCCCGAACCACACAATCACGAGCAAATGCTCTGACCCGGGGCGTCGCTGATCGATACGAGATCCGCACGAGGTCTAGGAGTACGGAATCCTCCTAGATTCGTTTAATGGTGTGGAAGACAAAGAACACGATTACACATAAACAAACACACGAACAAACACACGAATGGGATAAACGAATCTGCAGATCCTTTATATAATAACCAAACACGTTACATACCAAACATAAACAAAGACACGGCCGACCCGAGGTGAGCTCTACCTCGGGCCATCCCACACGAATCTCCCTCTCTGTTTCTCTCTAGACAATTGAACTGAACACAAAATACTCTAACTTTCTGGATACTAAACCCTAAACAAGACACACATATATATAGATAAACCAACTTCGCGGGCTTGGGCTTGGGCCTGTAGGCGAAGTTGTTCTAACTTCGCCTATGGCGAAGTTGTTCTAACTTCGTCACTTCGTCTCCGCTGATCAGAATTGCATAGCGACGGTCACAAAATGCACCAACAGACTCCCTTTTGACCGTTGCTCTCAAATCTAACAAACACAAAAGATCATCTGTTACAAAACATGTACCAACAGACACCCCCTTAACTGATGATCTTCTGTTTTCTTCTTCTGGTAGGACTCGATTGAACTGTGATCTTCAAACTTGAACTTTACATATACATGCAACATCCATCCTGTCTTCAACCAGCTGTGTCTAAAACTGTCTTGTAGCTCCACAAATCTACTAATCACCCGGCGTCTTCCATATCAGATCTCCCCTTCAGTGTAAGCTTCTCCGACTATATCGATTGAGATATTTAACATGCATCCCCGTACCTAATTGATCATCTCAACCAATCACGTGAAGTTCTTCTAACTTCACCAACACGTGAAGTTGTGCTCCCTTCACAACTTCACCAACACGTCGGAATTGTAGAGTAAGATAAGGTTCAATCTTCAACTACTCAACATCAAGTGATCAATTTCATCACAAAACCACCTTGACAGAATCTAACACGTATGACCATTAATTAATCCGAAGCATCTTCAATCACCAGGGATAACGATCAAGAACATAAACACGTTAATTCCCGATTAAATCCAACTTGTTCCAAAATCGTAACAGGTTCCAATTCTCGAACGCCTTGAAAATAACATAAATAATATGCTCTGACCGCAATCTAGTAATGACGAAAACCTTCAGTTCAATTTGACTTTCTTCAGTTGGTCAACCTCGAACAACAACTATTTCTTTGCCCAAAAACACCCAAATATGTGACAATATCCAGTTTCAATCAATATCCCATTCACAACTTCAACTCCATATCCAGAGTTGACCCGTATTTGTTCACACGTAAGACCAAGAGATACCAAGTTTCACTCATTGCCGGAACAACGTCTTCGATCTCACAATAATCGTGTACACCGGCCATTCGGACGAAAACTCCAAACAATTTTTTATTTTTTATTTTTATTTTTTTAACTTCGCCAAAAGTCAACTTCGCCTAAAAGTCAACTTCGCCTAAAAGTCAACTTCGCCCCTCATTAACTTCGCCTGGCTATAACTTCGCCTAAAAGTCAACTTCGCCTACGGCGGCTGTTCGGCCAAAAACACATCAGAAACGAGCCAGAAACACCAAAACGCAGATCTCGAACCATAGCATAAGAGCCTAAGGCTTTGATACCAATTGTAGGTTCCCAGCTGGATCTACACAGGAATATCTCGTAACACGAGGGTGCGGAATCCCCACGTAATACGATACGAGCGTAATATATATTATACGTTGAACCAAAACACAAACACACGTTACAATACTAATAAACACGATTGTATTGCCAAACTTCAACACGTGATCTCTAATCACAAAATACACGTTCTTAAAATAAACTTCTGTTTAAAACAAGCCGAAGTTGAGGTTTATATAACCTCGACAACTTCGCCTAACATACTAGGCGAAGTTGTCATGACTTCGCTTGACTACAAGTTCACCTACATCCCAGGTGAACTTGTGTAAAACCATATTCAAACCCAAAATAAACAATCTAACACGATTACAGACACGTACAAAACACTAGATACTGAACTACTGACATTATGCACCAACAGTAACACGAAAAACAACCTCAAATATACCAAAAACTAAGATCAAAACCCGAAAAGTTTGATTCGAAAACCATAAAAGTTGAGCCGAAAGCTCTGATACATGATGCTACACTGTCGCTATCTAGGAACAAACAATTAAAACAAGTTTCTAATCACCTAAGAAAGCTAGGATAAGTAGGGTGTTGAACCACGAGGAGTATGTGGTCAGTGTTACGTGTAACCAATTTATGATATTATGAAGTAATAAAGTGTAGTGATGATCACACAAGCAAATAGTTTAGTTTTTATAATGATTAAGCAATTTAACAAATTCAAACAATTAACAAAAGCAAATCACACCCGCTGTTCAAGAATGCAAACAAGCAGTAATCTCATGCAACCTAACAGATTAACTATCACCGATTAACACAGACTTACTAGCAAGCTAAACCTTAGGCTTCAACAATCACTAACACACGACACTGATTATCAAACAGTCCCTGCCAATGTGACCCAACAAAGGGCAATTGCATGCTTCATTGTATTCAACTAATCAAACAATCCTCTAAGCAATTATTATAGCAACCGGCAGACTAATCATTCAGATTGACATAAACCTAAACCGACTGAATGCACAACAATACTAAACATCAATATTCATAGATTAATCAAATAATAGTTACAAATCATTTGTTCTAATACATGAAAAAGTACTGAAAGTTAAAAACTCTACATCCCGGGTATGATTCGAAGGGAATTAGCCACTCATGGTAGCCATTAGATCTTCAATTGATGATTGGAATCCGTTAAGCATCGATCAAATGATGTTTACTAGTGTTTCCTAGCTCCAAAATTCGTCCCCAGCTGTTCCAAAACGGCATAGAGAAGTTAAAATCGAGTTAGGGTTTATTATTGCTTTTAATACCCTAAAAAACATGTAAGTTTGCGCCACATATAAGCACCCGACGTAAGTTACTCCCTAACCGGCGTAAGCTACGCGGGGTCTTGTTTTCCAATGCCAGATACAACTGTTTTATAAGTTTGTTACGCCCTTTATGTCAGGTCATGGGGTAAGTTAAGCCAGTTGCATAGTAAGTTACGTTGACACCTGAAATTCCATGTTTTCATCTTTTTTACGATCCAACGGTTGTATAACATGCTTTGGCTCAATTCTCCACTTTGATTAGCTTCCGTTTACTCCCCGATCATCCCAAGATTTCATCACATGCTTGTACTAGTCCCAATTTAGCATATTAACTTTCAAAGACCTGCAACATATACACACGTATGAAGTACCATTGTTCACGTATTAAGCTAACTAAAACTAATAAAATAATACAAATAATTACATGATTTACACCCAACCATCACATCCCCACGCTTATCTTTTGCTTGCCCCCAAGCAAACTCTAAAGTAAACATTAACCTCCATCATAGGTATGTCAATTATCACCATTAATACTAGTAAGTATTAAGGTCATACCCAGTTTCCCAGATTGACACTTTCTAGATTGACAACCCACAAATATTAATATTAATTCTATTTAAACAATAGAGCCGCCCATACGAGTGTACTTTGTTTCCGGTTAAGGCATACATGTTCATACCCCTCACACTATCAACATTCCTCTCGGTTTAATATCTGGACTAGCAAAAGATGTGCTAGTATATGTCTCCGCCCTCAAATACCAAATATGAGTCATAACTTAATATGGTTGTACGTCAGTCTTATCTCCACCCATTACCCACCGGTTGCATAAAGACTCGAACTAAGGTTTAGGTTTAGGTGCGGATTAGGCATATTTAGTGTCTAAGGTGGATGAAACCCAGTTTTATAAATACACGCATAAACAAGCATATAGAAACAAACTGCTATTTACAATGACTAAACATAGCTGATAACTTCTTTTTGGCTTTTTGCTGAATTTTTTAATGTTTTTTTCCTTAAAACTAAATTGATAAACAATACACTGAACTAAATATATACAACTCTGGCATTGATAGATTTACAATTCTTTTGACCACATACAACTCGATAACAAACTGGATTTCATCACACAAGGTTAAAATAAAATAAATGCCAAAGCTGAAATGGTGTGTAATGTTCGATTTGGAAAATGAAAAGGAATAAGGTCCAAATGGGCTCCTAGAGGGATAATGTTGGGTAAAGAATTTTATTTAGTGGGGGGAAAATGTATGTACGGGTTTGATGGTTGGGCAAAAGTCGTGTATATTATTATATTATTTGTCAAATTTTAGTTTAAATATTATGTAAACTTTGGTACTTCAAGCGTGTTTATGTGTTTCTGGATACTTGACGTTAAGGACGCCTATCGAGATGAATTACGAGCTTGGAATGAAGATGTAGAAGACTCATGATGATTGGAAAGCTTTTCCGATACAAAATAAATGAAAAAAATGAAGAAAATTCTTTCAGACACCCTTAGCGCGGCGCTAAGGGAGTTTAGAGATACTCTAAAGACTCACATAAGCAAAACAGACTTTAGAGACGCGCTAAAGTCTCACCCCATGGACTTTAGTGCCGCGCTAAAGTCCTCCTGACGGGAAATTAAAACCTAACTCTATTATATTGAGTTTTGAGCCCCCATTCGACCTATCATTCATTCCTTCAACCAAGTACAAGCCCCAGGACGATTTTGCATCATCCCGAAGCCTCCGGTTCGTTGGTTTATCGCATGCTTTCATCCTCTCATCAGATAAGCGAATCTTTCGTGATGCCGATGTCAGGCAAAAACCATTGTATTCACTTTAGGATAGGGTTTTATGTAAACTAACTTTGATCAGATTCTATGTTTTAAATGAGTATGAACTAGATTGATTGTTTTTAATCTTGTTTTACATTACGAATTGATTATTTAAAAAATTTATGATTTTGATTGTCAAACTTTGCATCACTTTTCTGGTTGAGTTCATCACATGTAGGGTTAGCTCTTATGTCATTGAACCAATAATCGTTAGTAATTTCTTATAATTGATTTTCATATTTTAAACTGGTAATTGGGTAAACCGGAGTTCAGTTGTGCCAACAACTCGGTTAGGGTATCGTTTGTCCTCACAGCCCAACTGTTAGGTTTAGTAATTACTGCGCAATTAATCTTAAAGAATCTGTGATTAGTCGGTTATCACTTTACCTGAACCTGAAGTGAATCTTTCTCTCATAATTGTTTACTGTTCATTTAAAGTAATCGTGTGTTATTATAATCATCTTTATAAACCGCTTGACATCGTCTGTCCACCTAAGTTAATTAATTAATAATCATGAACTTTACTTGCACTTTCCATTGATTCCCGGTGGAGACGACCTTACTTACCCGTACTAGTTATAGGTATTTAACCATCATAAGTACTTGTTTTTGATTAGAGCGTGACATCTACATCAAAATGGCGCCGTTTCCGGGGAATCAACGCGCAAAGTGCTAGTTTAGCTTAGTTTTTACTTTTTGTTTTTAATTGTTTCTTCATTGATTTTACGCTTGGTATTTGTGTGTCTTATGTGTGTATGTAACTCAAGATGACGTGGAGTTGGGTCTATGACCCACATGAAGGATATAAGGTAGTGGATGACGATGACTCGTACCGTATATATTCATATCATGGCCCACCTTCACTAAACACTCAAGGCTTTTATGAGTCAGATAATCAAAGGAGCTTCAACCAACAGGGTCGCAACATGCGGTACCAAAATTATTCATCGCCTCAATCTGATTATAAGGGTTATTTTGGGTCAACAACAAGTAACCATGAAAAGTCGTATCAAAGCAGTTCTCAATCTGAAAAGAGAATTATTTGTTACCAGTTTGAGGATGATTTGGAGTATGATAGTGAAGGGTTCGATACGCCAACTTTTGTAAGTTATCAAGAGGAGGAGGACTACTACTACCATGAACATCCTCAACCAATATACAAGGAGGACCCTCAATATTATAATCATGGTGGTACGTATCAAAGGAATTATCAGCAAGATCAAGAAGATTCCTCTAGTAACAAAGAAGAGTCTTGGAAAGACGTTATGGATTTTATGAAGGAAATGAAGAGAGATCAAGAAGCTCACAATCAGGTTTTAAATCATAGGTTAGAAATTCAAGAAACTTATAATGCTGCCCAAGATGAACTAATGAGTCAACTATTTAAAGATGTGGCCCAAATGAAACGAAATCGGGAGCAGTTGGCTAGTGGTGCCATGGTTGATTAAGAAGTGATAGAAGAGGCTCGTGATCTTTCAAAGAATGAATGTGAGGATATGGTTTTGAAGAATAATACCACACTAATTCCTCTTGTTACTGAAGAGCCAATGAATGCATCAGTTGTAGTTAATGATGAGCCGGATATAAAGGGGGAGAGTTCGGATCTTTTGGGGCATGAAGTTGAATGTTTAGACCCGATTGAAGACATAGTAACCTTTAAAGAACCGATGACTGAAGTAACCTAAGTGAATCCTAGTAGTTCTCCCATTTTGGTCACGCATATAAATGAAGATTGGGGTGATGGTGCAAGTTCAAAGAAGAGGAAAGTGAGTTTGGAAGACATTGAACAAAATATGGTGAAGTGGCCTTGTATTCGGTTTACACACATATCCATCACAGAGAAGAAGGCATGGGCACAAAAGTTTAATTACCGAGCATACACGGGGAATTCGGTGGGAAAATGTTCAGTTCGACCACGATCGAATCCTAGTGTTTTAATCTCAAGAAAGAGGGTGCAGGATCGATGTGTGAACTACTGAGCATATGTGGGAAACGTTGAAGGTAAATGTGCATTCACACCGGCATGCTTTAGTTCATTAGAATTGATGAACATGAAAGAGGAAACAGAGTTAAGGAAACTTAACTACCGAGCTTATATGGGAAATTCGGTAGGTAAATTTTCCATTAGACCACCATAACCGCTCAATCAGGTAACGGTCCAGCTGAAGACCTTAACAAAAACTTAACGCTGACCGGGAGGCAACCCGGATTTTATTTTTTGGTTTGTATTTTTTTTCTAGTTTTGTATATTTTTAATCTCTTGTCTCGAGTGTTTAGTGTATTGCAAAGATTGAGTGTGGGGAAGACGCAACGTATAGTGTTTCTCGGGTGTGTTGGTAAGCAAAATATTAAGTAAACAGAGTGCAAGGTAAGTATTTTAAGTTAAAATGTTGAAAAATGGCTAAGGAATTCAAGAAAATGAGAAATTTTGAAAGGTAGAAAAATTTTTCAACATAAAAAAATCAGCCAAAATTTCTCTGAAAAGTGCGTTTAGCGCGGCGCTAATGTCACAGGGGTGAGTCCTTAGCGCCGCGCTAAGGTCCACCTGCAAATTTTTATTTTTATTTTATAACAATATGGGCTGCACATGGGGGCTTACTATTGAGTTTATTATATCCTTTATCATCTTCTCCGTTCATTCCACCCAAACACTATCCATCACAAACGCCATACACTGCCACACCCCACTGCCGCATTACACCCCACCGTTGTATTTTGTGTTGTATTTGAACTTTGTGGGTGTTGTTCACTATAAACCCTCACGAGACCTCACTCGTCCACCCAGGCTACCGGGGGGTTTAAAGGGATTGTTGCATACGCTAAATGCAACCGTGATTCCTACGAAAGTGAGTTAGGTTTTTTAACAATTTTACTAGTTTAACAAATTTAATTATGAAATTTATATAACATGGCTTGGTAATTAAAATTAACGGTTTTGCAATCGGTATAAAAGACCTATCCTAATGGTTGTAAGAAGCGTGCTTCTACACATGTGAGAGTTTGCAGATACTTTTGAGTGAATTGAGGAGCCGGGTTCGTTGAGCGCAAGCAAGAGTATATTTGAGTGGCTTATTTTTCTTATCAGGTGATTTTGTTTTCATAATTCTTTTTGTTTTATTAATTTTATTGTTAAAGGTGTAATTGTGTAGTTGTATAATTTTAGGACCATCACATTAAGCCCGGTTTTAAAATTTATAATCAGTAAAATTTTAACCCCGTCCTTAATAATATATATTTAATGCTAAATTTTAAACATTGAGGACAATGTCAACTTCAAGTGTGGGGATGGGGGGAAAACTTAAATTTTTTGCCTCAGAGTGCCTTGATTGTGCGCAAAAGCAGGAAATGTAACTTGTTAATTGCTATTATTAATGCCAAGTAGAGGTCTTTGGTCATGGTCAGTTTTTAAGCTTTTCGAAATTTTTCCCATGCAAATGTTTTTCAAAAAGAAAAATTGAAAACGGGATCGTTTAGGCGGGGATCACGAGTCATGGGGACAGGTACACATGTTTATATCGTCAACCCTATTCCTCCGGTACGTGTGTGAGTTGACCCAAATATATATAATACACATATAATATATAGTACACATGTCATTTGAGTGCTTTCATTGATGTTCATGGATTACGGGATCGTAGTTGGCCAAATGCAAAAGTGATAGAGGCAATTAGGTTAAGCCTCGTCTGGATAAGAGAGAGTGTGGGTACTGGGGGTTTGGGGCCTCATACATTATACATATGAGGATGGTTAATGTGAGGGGCGGGGGGTTGGGTCCCTTAGAAAACCTTTTTTGGACTTATTTTTCATTTGGTTAACCCCGACATTATGTTACGAGACGATCTGGCTTACTAGGTTTATTTGTAATTGTATTTGTTTTTGATTTTGTATTTGTATTTGTATTTGTTCCAGTATTAAGCATTACGTTATTATGTTTTTTTTTAAAAGAGAAAATTGAGAAAAAAGCCAAAAATATGTTTGTGTAAATTCAGTTATTTATTCAATAGTTCGTTTATGTAAAAAAAGAGAGAGAGAGAGAAAAAAAATAAAAAGTCAAAGAAAAGCTCAAAAAGAGTCAATGTTCTGGTCAGTATTGGTTGTAAATGAAAGTCAGTGAGTTTGTTTAGTTGTTTAGTCGTTGGAATAAATTAAGTCATTGTTTATTTAGTTGTTTTGTAATAAGCCGGATCGGATCGTCTGAGCTACTTCAAAAATTCCCTTCTATACCCTTACACTTGGCCCCGTTACAACCCTTTCAAGACCTCTTGATTTGCATTTGTGTCAAAGCAGCTTTATGGATGAACACTTGCTTATGAGTGATACTGAGAGTAGAGTGTTACTAGCACCTCTTTTGCTAGTCCAGATATTAAACCGAGAGGAGAGATATTATATTATGAGGGGTATGACCATGTGTGACTTAACTGGAAACAAAGTACACTCACTTGGGCGGTTCCATAGTTTTAAATTGTAACATTAAATTATTTGGTGGGTTATCAACCTTAACAGTGTCAGTTTTTGGGAATTGGGTATGACCTTATACCTCACTAGTATTAATCGTGGTAATTTATGAATCATCGATCGAGGTGTATGTGTTGCATGAGAGTTTGCTTGAGGGCAAGCAAAAGATAAGTATGGGGATGTGATGGTCGGGCAAAAGTCGTGTATATTATTACATTATTTGTCTAATTTTAGTTTAAATATTATGTGAACTTTGGTACTTCAAGCGTGTTTATGTATTTCAGGATACTTGAAGTTAAGGAAGCCTATCGGGATGAATTACGAGCTTGGAACGAATATGTAGAAGACTCATGATGATTGGCAAGTTTTTCCGATGCAAAATAAATGAAGAAAATGAAGAAAATTCTGTCAGACACCCTTAGCGTGGCGCTAAGGGAGTTTAGAGATGCTCTAAAGACTCACATCAGGAAAGCAGACTTTAGAGACGTGCTAAAGTCTCACCCCATGGATTTTAGCGCCGCGCTAAAGTCCTCTAGACGGGAAATTAAAACCTAACTCTATTATATTGAATTTTGATCGCCCATTCGACCTATCATTCATTCCTTCAACCAAGTACAAGCCCTAGGACGATTTTGCATCATCCCGAAGCCTCCGGTTCGTTGGTTTATCACATGCTTTCATCCTCTCATCAGATAAGCGAATATTTCGTGATGCCGATGTCAGGCTAAAACCATTGTATTCACTTTAGGCTAGGGTTTTGTGTAAACTAACTTTGATAAGATTCTATGTTTTGAATGAGTATGAGCTAGATTGATTGTTTTTAATCTTGTTTTACATTACGAATTGATTATTTAAACAGTTTATGATTTTGATTGTCAAACTTTGCATCACTTTTCTGGTTGTGTTCATCACATGCAGGGTTAGCTCTTATGTCATTGAACCAATAATCGTTAGTAATTGCTTATAACTGATTTTCGTATTTTAAACTGGTAATTGGGTAAACCGGAGTTCAGTTGTGTCAACAACTCGGTTAGGGTATCGTTTGTCCTCACAGCCCAACTGTTAGGTTTAGTAATTACTGCGCAATTAATCTTAAAGAATCTGTGATTAGTCGGTTATCACTTTACCTGAACCTGAAGTGAATCTTTCTCTCATAATTGCTTACAGTTCGTTTAAAGTAATCGTGTGTTATTATAATCATCTTTATAAACCGCTTGACATCGTCTGTCCACCTAAGTTAATTAATTAATAATCAAGAACTTTACTTGCACTTTCCATTGATTCCCCGTGGAGACGACCTTACTTACCTGTACTAGTTATAGGTATTTAACCATCATAAATACTTGTTTTTTATTAGAGCACGACATCTACATTAGGGTTTTCTAAAGTCCTAATCTCCATATAGGTGGTGGTATTAAGATCTCGATAAGCATATGACAAGCAAGTTCTAAATCTGTAAAACATACCGGTTTCCCTAAATAAATGATAATACATGTTTTATATTTATTATATAATATGTGTATTAAGTATAGGGGCTATCTCACAATATGTCTGGAATTATGGTTTGTCAATATGAAACATGTATACCCGTCCCTTTGACTCGTTATCCCCGCCTAAACGACCCCATTTTCAACTTCTCTTTTTTTTTGAAAACATTTACTAGGAAAACTATCGAGAAGCTGAAAAACCAACCATGACCAGAAACATATAACTTGGCATTAATGACAATAATTAACAGCTGATAACTTTGGTTTCCGAGCACTTTTCGAGGTACTATCGGGCTAAAATTTTCAAATTTCTCTCATCCCCACACTTGAGATTTACATTGTATGTCCTCAATGTTAAAATATTTAAACAATTAATGAACATTTGAGGGATGAGGTTAAAATTGTCCGTTTAACAATTTTTAAAACTCGGGGCTCTAGTGTGATGGTTCTACTAAACAGGTATACAATTACACTTCTAACACTTAAAACGAAAACAAAAATATATATTATGAAACTAAAATCACCTGATATGAATGACAATGCAATGCAAAAATATGGCTCGTGAACTCTCGTAAACACTCGTCTCATCCAAGTACCAATCGACCAACCAAATCTGCAAAGTCTTGAGACGTGTAGAAGCAAGCTTCTCACAAGTGTAAGACATAGGTCTTTTAAGAGTTATGTAAAATTGAAATTTTCTGTTAATTTTATCAAAACAATTACCGAGCCGAATTAAATAATTTCATAAAAATTTTGTTAAACTAGTTAAAAATGTTAAAGACCTAACTCACTTTCGTAGGAATCACGATTGCATTTAGCGTATGCAACAAGCCCTTTGACCCTCCCCCCCGGGTATCCCGGGTGGACGAGTCAGGTCTAGTGAGGGTTTATAGTGAACTACACCCACAAAGTACCAAATACAACAAAATATACACGTACCTGGATTAACCACAACAAAAAAGAACACGAAAGCACTTTAGGTAGCCTAAATGAAACCTCGTTTTTGGAAAAAAAAACTTTACCGAACGCATCAAAATCCCAACTTTTCTCGTGTGGTATCCCCACACTTTGCTTTTGCTATGATGGTATGCTTAAAATACAATTAGTAATATAAAAACTAAAACAAAATGCAAACTAAAAATATACAAAATGTACAATTACCACCATTTTGAAACTTTTATGGCATTGAAGGTGGGCGTCTGGCCCGCTCCCGTGCAACATTCTCATTATAAGCACATTTTTCTTCAATCATTTGTTTACAGTCTTCTGATAGGCTTGGGACTGGCCCGAACATCCTCAATCTCCACTCTTGGTCATCTTGGTTGGGTGGATGTCTCACCTTCTTCTTCGTTGGTCGGCTACCTTTCTCTACCACCATCTCATTCTGTTGTTTCTCAAATCCCTTCTTACCTGTCCTGTCTCTCACAAAACATTCCTCTTTTGTGTGATCCTTGTCCAAGGATACACACTTGTCAATAAGAGGGTTAGTAGCATTTTCAAACAAAGATAACCATTTATCACGGTCTCCACACTTGATTCCCAAAACCCTCTTAGCACAATCAATTACCGCATGTGTTGTGGCAAGGAATGGCCTACCCAATATGACTTGTGGTTGTGTATTATTCACACGTTTAGCATAGTCAAGTACAAGAAAGTCAAATGGGTAGCAAAATTCCTCCACCTGAACCATTACATTAGTCACCATGCCCCGAGGGAGTGTATGAGTTTGATGCGCCAACACCAAGGTGGTGTTTACCCTTTTCTAAGGGGCCATATGCAATCGTGTATTATTCACACGTTTGGCATATTCAAGTACAAGAAAGTCAAATGGGTAGAAAAATTCCTCTACCTGATCGAACCATTACATTAGTCACCATGCCCCGAGGGAGTGTATGATTTTGATCCGCCAACACCACGGTGGTGTTTACCCTTTTCTAACAGGCCAAATTCATGCTGATCGTATAAATTGTTGGGCATGATACTAACACATGCTCCAAGATCCAGAAGTGCCCGATCAGTTTTAAATCCCCCAATTTGAATTGATAAAAGTAGCACTCCCGGGTCTTGGAGCTTATTTGAGGTGGTGTTATTCTCCACCACATCAAATTTTATGTTGGTCAATTTACCCATTAAAATTTATCACATGAACAATTTTCACAAAAAGATGTTTCATTTGATTTTAATTTTGAATAGCCGTATCGACTGAGTAGCCCCATTACCGTATCGAAAGTTCGGTTGATTCCTAAGACCGGGATGATAAGTGTTTAAATTAAATCCTTGGTCCTTGGAATCCTTGTAAGCATAATTAACTTCCTCGGGATCATCCTCATCAACGTCATCAAACTTGGTACAATTTTTTGCCTTGTACCCGAGCTCACCACATTCTTCACACACCGGAAATTTAACCCCGACTTTACGAACCTCTTTCTTTTTCCCTTTTCTATACCCAGCCGGTTCACGTTCCAACTCGGCTATCCGTTCAGACTCACTCATGACTGACTTTACTGACCTGGAAGTAGTCTGGTGTCTTCGTCTTTCTGCTGCTGCTTCCAACTTAGAGTCTTCACACATAAACTCCAGAAAATCCTAGTCATCTTCCACGGGTTGATTTTACAGTTGACCATTACATGAAGCTTTTTAAATGTTTTCTTCTTATTGCCAGTCCAACGCTTGAATAACATGCTTAGGCTCAATTCTCCACTTTGATTAGCTTCCATTTACTCCCCGATCATCCCAAGACTTCATCACATGCTCGTAGAAATCCCAATTTAGCATATTTAACGTTCAAAGACATGCAACATATAAACACGTATGAAGTATCATTGTTCATGTACTAAACTAACTAAAACTAATAAAATAATACAAATAATTACATGATTTACATCTGACCATCAATACCACTTGTAAGTCATCTTTGGGATGGATCTAACAACTTTACTCGGAAAAATCTGTGCTGTTAGCTAGCAGAAATCACTAACAACACTCGGATCTCGGATCTTAGTTTGTAAGTAACCAAAGAAATAAAGGTAGAAAAGTGAGAGTGTTTGGTGAGAGAAAACTATCTACATTTCCAAGTAGGTAATAGAGTTGTTAAGGGTTGTGGAGAGATGAGGTAAAGTGACCTTTTTTATGGCCCCCCATTTCTCCAAGTTTACATAACATGGATACAAAATAAACGTACTGAGGTACGTAATACACCGAATATAAGCAAAGATAGAGACATACACAATCTTAACACTAATATAGAATATTAGCCCTACAAAAACCACTCGTAAGCATGATTCTATTTGGTTTATAATCGATTGTCTCTCAAAATCTGCTCATTTCATTCCCGTTAGTGAAGCTTACAAGATGGAGAGGTTGTCTCAAATTTACATCAACAAAATCGTGACACGTCATGGTTTTCCATTATCCATAATCTCCGACCGGGACATCCATTTTACCTCCAACTTTTGACAATTCATTTGTTGGTGCATGATGCCAGTAGTTCATATGTCTTGTGTCTATTTGTGTCTGTAATCGTTACATTGTTTCTTATGTTTTGATGAACATGTTAGTTTGGCTATTTGGTTTAGCGAACTTGTAGTTTGGCGAAGTTAGGGATAACTTCGCCTAGGATGTTAGGCGAAGTTGTCGTAGTATATTTACATAACTTACGCCGTTCGCAACATAAGTTTTTGGGAGATTCGTTTGTAAGCAATAGCAAGGCTGTTAGTGTTTTGGTGTTTACATCTTATATCAAGTACCCTTAGTCAGTACGTGTTACGTGTTCTTTACATGTCTCTTGACTAACCACTCGTATCGTATACGTAGGGGATTCCGCACCCTCGTGTTACGAGATACTCCTGTGTAGATCTGGTTGAATAACCTACAATTGGTATCAGAGCATTTGCTCATGATTGTGTGGTTCGGGATTATCACACGAGTGTTAAAATTATTCCGCATGACTTTTGCGGAATCGTTTCACATAAAAACATCGTTCTTTTGTCCGTCGCTCTAAAATACCCCCCAAATCACACAACCTATTACTCTCAAACCCTTCGAAATCAAAGATTCAGCCTAACAATCATTGTAGATTATCCAACGAAGTTGCCGTCA
This sequence comes from Bidens hawaiensis, assembly GCF_021521415.1. Lineage (NCBI taxonomy): Eukaryota > Viridiplantae > Streptophyta > Magnoliopsida > Asterales > Asteraceae > Bidens > Bidens hawaiensis. The sequence goes on from NW_027504856.1 coordinate 95,978, forward strand.
GTTGTAACTAGGGTTTTGGCGAACATATAACGTCAGGCAAAGTTAAGGGACTGCGAAGTTATTTCATAGCGAAGTTAATTAGCGAACTTAAATCACATCGAAGTTAGCTAATACAATCTAACTTCGCCCTAAGTGAAGTTGTTTTGATAGCGAAGTTATCCTAACTTCGCTCTCTACTGTTCATAGAGTAAAGTTGGTATAGTTTCAGCTCTCTTTTCGGTTTAATATGACGTCAATAAACATCACTGAACTGGTAAAGATGGAGGTTGAAGCTGGGTCAGCGACTAAAGCTCCAAAGTTACTTAAAGGAACTGATTTTGTTGCGTGGAAAGACATATTTGAGTAGTAAGTGAAATATCAAGACGCAAAGATGTGGGTATGTATTCAGGACGGATATATTCCTCCAACAACTGAGTTCGAAGGTCATGAGCAACTAAAGAAGTATAATAAGATGGAGGATGATGAAAAGAAAATGTACGAGGTAGAAAGTAAAGCACTAGCTGCAATCACCATGGTACTACCTCAGAAAATTCTTCATACTTTTAGAAAGTACAAGTCTGCTAGAGAATTGTGGGATGCATTAGAGAACCGCTATGAAGGAAATGTCGGGATTCGTAACTCCAAGACAAAGTTGCTAAAAAATCAATTCTCAGTATTCAAGTACTTTAAAAATGAATCACTTGATGACATCATCACACGATACTATCTCTTAATGACTGAGTTGAATAACTACTCCATAGAGTACACTGAGCGTGAGATTGTGGAAAATCTTCTTGATGCTCTTCCACCATAATGGGAGATGTACAAAATTCTGATGAGATAAGATAAAGAATTTGATAGCTTTGAATTAGGGAAGGTGGTTAACAAGCTACGTAATTATGAGCTTAATATGTTACAAAAAGAGACACCTGCTGATCAGGTTCAGGATCCGGGAATGTATGGTGCAAAAGGTTCTCCAAACTCAAGTTCTAAAACAGAATCGACCGCCTATTACTCAGGCAGGGAACCAAATTCTACTCAAGATGGTCATGTGGTGATGAATATGGATGGAGACGTATGCTTTGTAGCAGGTGGAAGTATTTCTTCAAAACCTCAATCCTCAGTCGGTAACTCTTCCACTAGCTCTTCAAGTGTGAACTACTCAAAGATGCCTATGAGTGTAAAATCTGCTGAACAACAATTTGCTCTTTATGCCTCTTTTATTGTCTCTTATGAGAACTACATCAAAGGAAAGATAATTGACCCTGCAACAATGGATGAGGACTATGATCAGATAGATGATGATGACATGGAAGAAATGGATCTTCAGTGGCTGCTTTATTAGATGCTGATGACATGAAAAGCTTGATAAGGATATTATGAACGAATGCTTGTATGCCTGCTTTATTAGTTAGATTGAACCAAAGAACTATCAGATGGCACTGAAGGATAGCTCGAGAGTAGAAGCCATGCAGGAAGAATTGGCTCAATTTAACAAAATGGAAGTATGGCAGTTGGTTGAAAAGCCACGAGATGTGAATGCAATTGGTACGAAATGGGTATTCAAATGCAAGAGATATGAGAAAGGGGTAATCGTCCGTAACAAGGCAAGATTAGTAGTCAAAGGATTTAACCAACAAGAAGGGATCGACTACAATGAAGTGTTTTCTCCTGTGGCAAGACTGGAGGCAATTCGACTTTTCTTGACCTTTGCTGCACACAAAGATATGAAAATGTTTCAGCTTGATGTCAAGAGTGTCTTTCTAAATGGCAAGGTTGATGAAGTGGTTTATGTCGAGCAACCTCCGAGCTTTCCTGATCCAGACCTTCCAGATCATGTGTACAAGCTCAGCAAAGTATTATATAGCCTTCATCAGGCTCCACGAGCTTTGTACGCAACTTTATCTGATTATTTGCTGGAAAATGGGTTTGTGAGAGGAAAGATCGATAGTACGTTTTTTGTAAAGTGGAATGGGAAAGATTCTCTTCTTGTTCAGGTCTATGTGGACTATATCATCTTCGGAGCCTCAAAGATTTCTACGTGTCAGGAATTTGAAGCAGTCATGAAGAAAAGGTTTGAGATGAGCGCCATGGGTGAATTAACTTTCTTTTTGGGTTTACAGGTAGATCAGAAGAAGGATGACATGTTCATTTATCAAACTAAATATGTTCACGATGTGCTTAAACGTTTTAAGATGGATGAAAGCACCCCGTTTGACACTTCGATTTGTGTCAACCACAAACTAGGTGCTGAATCCGACAGTGCTGAAGATGTGGATCCCACTCAGTATCGGGCTATAATAGGTTCTTTGATGTATTTAACTGCTTCCAGACCTGACATTATGTTTGCAGTTTGTCTTTGTGCTCGTTATCAGGCTAACCCAAAGGAGTCGCACATGAAGGGAGTGAAGAGAATTTTGCGGTATCTTAAAAGAAAGACTAAATTGGGTCTCTGGTATCCAAAAGGAGGAGAACTAGATCTGGTTGCATACACAGATTCAGACTATGGAGGATGCAATCAGAACAGGAAGTCAACAACGGGTGGCTGTCAATTTCTAGGAGGAAGATTGGTGTCGTGGCAATGCAAGAAGCAGACCTCAGTGGCCATATCCACCTGTGAAGCAGAATACATGGCAGCATCAAACTCCTGCTCCCAGGTTTTATGGATACAACAACAAATGCGAGATTATGGTCTAAATTTCAATCAAACTCTGTTGGTGCATGATGCCAGTAGTTAATCTGTCCCGTGTCTATTTATGCCTGTAACCGTTACATTGTTTCTTATGTTTTGATGAACGTGTTAGTTTGGTTATTTGGTTTAGCGAACTTGTAGTGTGGCGAAGTTAGGGACAACTTCGCCCAGGATGTTAGGTGAAGTTGTCGTAGTATATTAACCTATCTTACGCTGTTCGCAACATAAGTTTTTGGGAGATTCGTTTGTAAGCAATAGCAAGGCTGTTAGTGTTTTGGTGTTTACATCTTATATCAAGTAACCTTAGTCAGTACGTGTTACGTGTTCTTTACGTGTCTCTCGACTAACCACTAGTATCGTATACGTAGGGGATTCCGCACCCTCGTGTTACGAGATACTCCTGTGTAGATCCGGCTGGGAACCTACACCATTTAAAAGGCTTTGGGGACTCGTTTGAATCTTAGTACAACCTATCATCCCTAAACGGATGGTCAAGTAGAATACAAAATCAAACTACCTTAGGAATTGCACGGTGTTCATGACAGTTTCCATGTTTCCAACCTCAAGAAAAGTTTAGCCAATGACACTCATCCTATTCCCCTTGAAGATATATTCCGCATTGACCATAAACTTCACTTTCTTGAGGAACCTATCGAAATCGTGGATCGTGATGTTAAGAAACTCTAGCGAAGTCGAATTCGTATAGTGAAAGTGAAGTGGAACTATAAGCAAAGACCCGAGTTTACATGGGAACTTGAAGATCAAATGAAACATAAATACCCTCATCTTCTTCAATCCAAAGTAGTCTCCAATGTTTAATTTCGGAACGAAATTCCCTTAAGTTGGGGAGACTGTAACATCTATGGATTTTTCTTGCAAAAACGTTAGTCTTTTGTTCTCATATTTAATAAAGTTCTCATATTCATTTGATCGTTTACATTTATTAGTGTTGAATTATGTGTTATTTATTTAGGGCATTAACTTTGTATTTGTAATTATATTATTCTATACTCATTTCATCATAAACATGTTTAATCGTTAATATGACACGTTGAACCGGAATGCCTAAATTAATATTTTATAACATGTAACAAAATATTTTTTATTATTATTTTATTCTAAGTATTTAATTTGATTATGTGGTTTAAAAATGGAACATTCTAGAACCTTCTACCTTAACCTTGTTCTACAAATAAGTTTATCAAGATAATATAATTTGAAAAAAAAAATATATAAAAAAATTATAAAGTGTCGTGCACTTGTATTGTCACACATATATTATTATATTTGTTTTATTATTATTATTATTATTATTATTATTATTATAACTAAGTTTTAAGTTGTCTCTTGATCCTTTATCTTTATCTCAATATTATTCAAACCTCCTACTTTTCACTATAAATAGAGGCTCTTATTCTTATTATTTTTCACACAAAATTTCATTATCTCTAGAATAAATAAGTCTTTATAATTGCTTTGCTTTTCATAGTTGTTCTTTATACATTCTTGCTTTCTATTATGAATTTCTTTGTTTGTTCTTATGTTTTTGAGTTTTCTTTTTGAATCTTCATAGCTGTTCATATACTACCACCATGATCATCATAAATTGCTAATGAACCCTTACCTTTTGCTTTAAAAGATTATGATGATCATGTTATTCCAAGAAATCACAATTATTTTCGCAAGATCTTGGATCAAAGTATAATTTTTCAATGAACAATTACGAATATTCTTATGATCTTCAAAAACTCATAAGATTATCATAACTAAAAATTATAATATTTACACTTTAGACCCTATATTTTCATGAATGTCAATAAACATCCTAAACTATAATAAACTATAATATTTACACTTTGAACCCTATACTTTCCTAAATGATAATAAACACCCAAACTATATGATATTACGCTTTTAGCCTCGTACTTTCTTATTTATCAAAACCATTCTCAAACATTTTGAGTTAGTATACAAATAGAGTATAAACCGGGTATGTATCAGACATGAAAACGCTTTTGTGTGTATCTAACTCACTAATCGTGTCAGAGGTTTGGTTGTAATCACAAAAGTATGCAAGTAACTTAACACGTATGGAATATTTTCAACATAAAACGTAATTTTCTATTATTATTTAAAGCAGATGTTCTCACAAACTATTTTTAGTTGACACCCTCGCATGTTTTTCAGGTAATGAAAACTAAGGAAGATTCTTGAAGTTTCATATAGGGGATGAGTCATACTTAGAAGTTTAATGAATAAATTGCTATGCCATGTTTTCTATTTTGGATTATGTTTGGTTTGAACAATGTGTTGGTTTGTTTCAATAAGAGTATTTATATTTAATACCATGTTCATGATTTCAATCTACGCACGCCCTAACCACCTTCGGCCGGGGGGGTTTGAATTTCATGATACTTACTGCACAACTTACATTGTATCTCTGTGAAATAAGGATATTGTTAGTGGGGCGTGTGTTTGTCTGATTTTGAATATATAGCGATGTAAGAGAAGGTACCAACCGTGTTCCATTCGCCGATTATTTGAATTGCAACAACAATTGGTAGTCGAGTGTCTTCAGGCGGTGGTTGCTGTAAGAGAAGATTTCCGCGTGTATCAGTATTAAGTTCGTTGAACCTGTCATAGAAACTTAAAATTTTGTTAGAAGTGTCTATCGTTTTTTTTATGTAAGAGCGGTAAACTTGTTAAGCAGTTGCAGGAGTTCGGTAACTGTTCAAGCTTCATTAAGCTCTGGTTTCGACCCCAAAAAAAAATCTTAATTTTTTCCAATGCCTCTTCATGCTTGCCACTCCTAAACATTTTGGAGCCTACACAAAAATATATTATTCCCTTATACGTAACGTGAGTTGTGCTTCAATGTAAAGAGTGAAAAATGGATACCTTAATATTGCTATATATTTTCATCTATTTACGTGTAGTTAATTGCCCGAATAGAGAGCACAAATGATACCATGGTATTGTTACCTCCATCATGATAAATCTGTATGCATACCCTGAGTCGCGAACATAAAAGTTCACTAATTATTTTGGAATTTATGAATACGAGATGAACCTGCAAAGTGTCTAAGCAAATACCTGCAAAATTAAAATTAAAACCTGCGCATGAAATTTAAATTCTGAAAAAAAATTTAAGCCTTGTGCATAAATGATCTCTATGACCTTATATGACCGAACAAGGGAAATAGTACCAAGTATCTGTATAACATATATAATATATGTCAAATTATATGAATAGCAAGTACATAAAGAAAACCACGCTTAAAACTTAGACCATACTTTAGGCATTGAATTTTTCTTAGATTTCTGGCTCCCATAGTCTCTACATTCACCTGCAATAAAATGTGGGTTTAGTAGGAACAACTATATTGATCGTCATTATGCAGCATGTGAAACAAAGGACTGCATAATCCATGAAAAAAAAGCCAACAAAACCTGAAAGGCATTCGTGACACGAGCACAGAACTTTAATAAAAAGGTAGAAGGATACCTTATATTGATTTTAGCTAGAAAAGGTGGATTAAAAGTGTTTCGGGATTGCTGATGGGATGTTATGATGCAGCCCGTTATCCTGAAGTAACATTTTAAAAAGGTAAAATTGTCATTTAAAAAGAGTTAACAGCCATGGGTTAAGTGTAACAGAGTTGAAACTGGGGATTGAAAGTTTGGATAGTTTGTAACGCGAGGACACTCCTAATGCTAAAAGGTTTTGGGACTCTGTTTGTTACTTAGACCTAGGCCTACAAACAAACCTAACGAACCCGAACGGAGACATGTTCGTGTTCGTTCATATAACTTTAACTCACGAACATGAACATGAACATACAATCAAACAACATTTTTGCTTCATGTTCGCTCATTTAAAACATAAACGAATAGTAACCAAGTGTGTGTGTTTGTGACATATATTTAAATATAACTACTTATGTTTTTATTAAAATTAAAAAGAAAAACATAAATGGACAAATATTAACGAAAGCACATAAACGAACGTTAATGATCATAAATGAACAAACAAAACATGCTCATGTTTTTTCATTTAACTAAATGAACAAAAAAAAACTTTGTTCATGTTCTTTTGTTTATTAAACAACCAAACATAAATGAACTTCTTGCCGAACAGTTCATGTGACAAATGACTCGGAATGTTATTTTTACTGTTGGAAATAGCATAGTTTTCTAATTAAAAGAATGATGTAGAAGGCTTTAAACAATTTGAAACAACTTGGGTAACTTTCGAGTTTTGACTGATTCGAACCGTTTTCATTTCATCTGACTTCTTAAATTTTTACACATTTGACCAATTTGATGATATAGTAGTGATAGAAGTATATCACCAAAATAACTGAAATCATTGCCTTATCATTGACCTTATCTCATATATATATATATATATATATATATATATATATATATATATATATATAAAAATCTCCTAAGAGATGGAATTCTAACTGTTAATACTAAAGGCAAATATATATGCCAAATAAAATACTCTATTACTCCCTAGTAGTCTTAGCCGGAGAGGAACGAAGACTAGGACTGGAGCGAAAATTTCAAACAGGATTCGCGGAAGACCTTTTGTGAAGATGTCGGCTATCTGATATGAAGAGGGACCGTGAAGAATCCGCACTTGATCCTGTTGGACCTGTTCACGAACGAAGTGAATGTCGAGTTCAACATGTTTTGTCCGCTGATGTTGTATTGGGTTGCCGGATATATAAATGGCACTGACGTTGTCACAATAAACAATAGTGGCCCGTGTGAGTGGTCGATGTAGCTCTAAAAGGAGATTGCGTAGCCAACAAATTTCAGCAACAACATTCGCAACTCCGCTATATTCTACCTCGGAACTAGAACGAGAAATGGTTGGTTGGCGTTTAGATGACCACGGAATTAAGTTCGACCCATAATACATACAATATCCTGACATGCTTCGACGGGTATCTGGACAACCAGCCTAGTTAGTGTCGGTGTAAGCGAGTAATGCTGGGTTCGCATGACTACCCAACATGAGATCAAGGCATATGGTCCCTTTAATATATCGAATGATTCGCTTAACAGCATCCCAATGATCCATCACAGAAGCATGCATGTACATACACACCTGTTGGACTGTATAACTTATGTTGGGCCTGGTTAATGTCAAGTATTGCAAGGCACCTGCCATGCTACAATAAAGAGTGGGAATCGCAAACGGGTGCCAAAACAACTACCGAGTTTCCCATTCGTGTCGACGAGGGTTGCCTTTGGTATACAAGAGTCCATACCAGCTATAAGGGAGGGCTGGGTGGTCGACGGACCCCGGCCCCGATTCCCCGATAGGCCCGAATTTCTTTCTTTTTTTAATATATATATATTTTTTTGAAAAGAATATGTATATATAATGGTTAAACTTAAATACACAACCACTAGTTTGATTTAGTGGTTTATAAAAAAAAATGTTTTTTTGCACAACCAAATCATAAGGCCCAAAAAATTAAGGCTCAATTATAAATTTAATTGTTTAAACCCAACAAAGATACCCCTTTTTATTAAGACCCAAAACCAAATTTTCTTCTGGCCCAAATTTTTTAACCGTTCTCGGTGCCGGGCCTATACTATCCCGATGAATTATATCCTGAGCATAGTTTTGTTGGGAAAGAAATAGACTATTACCGGTCTGAGTTACTGAAATACCAAGAAAATAACTTCGTGGTCCCAAATCTTTCATGGCGAATTCAGATGCTAAAAAAGATATGAGATGTTGGCGAAGAGCTTTAGATGATGTAGTGAGAAGAATGTCATCAACAAATATAAGTAAGTATGTGGAGTCTCGACCGTGATTTAAGATGAAGAGGGAGTTATCACACTGACTTCACTTGAACCCCAATTGTAAGACATAATCCGTGAATCGTTGGTACCAAGCACGAGGTGCTTGTTTGAGCCCATACAATGACTTTTTCAGTAAGCAAACATGATCCGGATAATCTTTGTTTCGAAGCCCCATGGGTTGGTACATATAGACGGTTTCATTTAACTTGCCATGCAAAAAAGCATTTGTTACATCCAATTGATGGACCGGCCAAGAGTGTGATAATGCTATAGATAAAACCATACGGATCGTTGCCGGTTTAACAACCGGGCTAAATGTTTCCCCACAATCATTACCAACTTATTGAGAACGTCCATCACAGACAAGGCGTACTTTATACCGCTCGAGAGAACCATATTTAGACAACCACATGCCACGAGTATGTTCAGGTGAGGGTGGCATGGGACAAGTTCCCAAGTCCCATTACTAATAAGGGCATTATATTCATCGGTCATGGCTTTGTGCCATTCCGGTATAGACAAGGCAAAAACGGGATTTTTGGGAATAGGTACAATGGTGTTGGCCGAGACATTGAATATTTTTTTGGGTTTTAAAATACCGTCCATACCCCTAGTTCGCATTCTACGAATTTGATGGTTGTATAGTTGGTTGTGGAGGTTGTTGAGGTGATAGAGTAGACATAGAGGCTGTTGGGGTTGTATCATTGGGAGATAATGGGAGCATGTTGTGGTGAGTGTTTGTTGGAGGGGAAAAATGGGTCAGAGGGGATGTGGAAGTTTGTGGGTGGGTCAGTGTGTTTCTTTGGGTCGTAGGTAGAAAGTTATGGTCATATTGTTGTGAATGTTCTATGGGAGATGTGTTCTGTTGTGGTTGGTCCGTGGGGGATTTGGAAGGAATGTGAGAATAAACAGTGGAGCAAAGGGTGGGGGTGTCTAGGAAGGTGTAGGGGTTGGAGAATTAGTGAAGGGAAAAACAGTTTTGTCAAAGATGACATGGCGAGAGATTGTTATTTGGTGTGTAATTAGGTCCAAGAATTTGTACCCATAATGGTGAGGGGTACCCAAGGAAAACACATGGGTTGGAGTGTTTGGCGAGTTTGTTGGTAAGAGTGGAGGGGTGAAGTGGATAACAGAGAGAGCCGAAAACTCAGAGATGATCATAGGTAGGGTAATGTTTGTAGAGGAGTTCGGCGGGAGTTTTGAAGTTATGGTTTTTACTAGATAAAATATTTATTAAATAGATGGCCATGTCTAGAGCATGATGCCAAAAGGTAGGAGGAAAAGATGCGTGAGCAAGAAGAGTTTGGATTATATTATTAATGGAGCGGATTTTGCGTTCCGCTTTTCCATTTGGTGATGAGGTGTGGGGGCATGATAAACGAAAAATCTTTCCATGTTGGCTGCAAAATTGTTTAAAGGGTTCATTTCTCGGTTCCGTTGTCACATTGGAAAGTTTTTATTTTTCTTTCGAATTGAGTTTCCATTTGTTTCGAGAAGGTAGAGAGATAGAGAATAGTTGAGATTTTTTAGCAAGGGGATAAGTCCATAATAAATTGGTTAGATCATCTAAGAATAATATGTAATAACGATGTTCCTCTGTACTTATGACGGGAGATGTCTAAATGTCGCTATGAATGATGTCAAATAGTAAAAAAAAAGTGCATGGATTAGATGGCATAAAAGGTAATTGAAATCGTTGCCTTCTCATTGACCTTATATATATATATATATATATATATATATATATATATATATATATATATATATATATATATATATATATATATATATATATATATAGGGTGGGGTTAATATAAACGGTGAAGTATGTCTAAAAAGTGTAAGAAGTAATCTGGTGTATTAGATATGTTGATCTGATGGTGGATATAAAAAATGTATTTATTATGCGGTGTGTTTTATTATATATAATGGTGAAAAAACACTTTCTACACTTTTTAGGAAAATTTTACGGAATAAAATCTCCTATTTTAGAAATGAAATTCTAACTATTAATAGTAATTACAAGGCAAATATATATGCCAAATATTAGGGTTGAGTTATAATAAAAAAATTAGTTTTCCTAACAAGGATAGAAAATAATCATGTCCATTCATTTTAAAATTCAATGGTTGAGTTTAGATTAGAGAGATCATAAAGTGTAAAACAAGGGTAAGGGCATAATAGGGATAACACATTTGTTGACTTTCTCTCTCCACATGCAAGACACATGTCAAATACCCCATCATTTTAAAACGACCATAACTTTTTTAAACGACATTTTTTTTCAAAACAATTTCACCATAATAACGAGTGTTTTTTTTTATCTTTTATATGAGTACGATATTGCTATATAAAATAAAAAAAATTCGTGGGTTTTATACAAAGTGTGTTTTACCAAAATTGTGTTTTACAAAATTGTGTTATACAAGTGTGTTTTATTTTTTCATAGTGTTTTTTGCATTGTGTTTTTTGCATTGTGTAATTTAATTGTGTATTTGTCATTGTGTTTTTATTTTCATAGTGTTTATTCCATTATGTTTTTTACATTGTGTCTTTTTCATTGTGTTTTTCATGGTGTTTTATTTTCCGACGAAATTTCCGGCAAGGTGGTGGCGGTGGGTGGCGGTGGTGGTTGTAGGAGATAAGTGAAAGTTTAAGTGGGTTTTTAAAATTAGATTAAGTGGATTTTTAATATTAAGGTATTAGACAAAAATACCCTCCTTCCTAGCCTTCTTAGAATAATCAAACTTCTTAGAATAAAATCTCCTATTTAAGAGATGAAATTCTAACTATTAATAGTAATTACAAGGCAAATATATATGCCAAATATAATACTCTATTAAGTAGGCACATAATAATTTATCATTTTAACAAAAGAAACACAGTTAACATTTCTCTAGCATATTTCTACTCCACCGTTCTTTCAACTTCTTTTTCTTAATTAATTTTGTTTTTTCTTATGAAATTTGTAGTAGTAGACGACACATCAGCCAAAATAACATAATAAAAAATGTCACTTGCATATTGTTTATAAACTACCTAATCAATAAATTGCGATCTACAAACATACGATTAAAATAATTAGATAAAACCAAGTGAGACACTTTCTTGTACAACAAAACGATTACCCGTGCAAGTTAAAACCAACTAGTTACCGATGATTGTTAGTTGGTTACCAATTAAAAAATTAGACACGTATGCAATGTAACTCAATAAAACCTCTGGCAAATTTAAAATCTAAAGTCTGTAAAGAAACCAACTAACAAACACAAAAAGTGCCGAACACATATCTTAAACAATGTAACTGCCAAAAACCTTGAAAGAAAAGCAACACGACATGAAATTAAAACAATATGATAGCTGTTACAGTAAAAAAAACACATGTTATCATCAACACATTCAACCAACAAATTTGAAAACTACATCATGAAAGTCTGCTATTAACTCACATTAGAACAACTTGTATAAAAATGTATTAAAATAGCTAATAAACACGGATTCGGCATTGTGATTAAATGACTATCCAACAATGCTCATATAACCTTAAAAAGCAGGTTCAATACTAGCAAACGGTTTCGAATCAAGGTTTACTAGTTGCACAAATCAGGTTCAATACTAGCAAGCGGTCTCGGGATCCGAGAGATCGCCTCGGATCTGAATCGTTTATAAGCATTATGGTTGGTATGCGGGTCTAATTGTTTTCCATTAATTGGGTCTGAGTTGATTTCAGCGGGTAAGACCCGTTTGATCACCCCTAGTGATTTGAATGAGTACTTTGAATATAATAAAAAGCATGACTTGACTCTTGATTTCTTTAACCTCTATACATTGGTTGTTTTGTAGATTGAAAATAAATTGGTTGTTTTGAAGTTCGAAAAGTAAACATGGTTATCAAGGAACTCGTCATGGAAAAGAAAGAATAGAAACAAAAATGTTAAAATATAATTATTGAGGAGTTTTCGATCGAAAAGGAAATAAGATAAGGCGGAGAAAGATGCTATGGATGTTTAACTATGGCAAAGATTGAAGTTATGTTAGTAACTATGGCTAAAAGATAGAATATAAACACTTAAATTTGAATGTATGGATGTTTAATATACTATTTTACATTTTAACTTGTAATTTTAAATGGAATGTTTTTATACAATTTTGGAACTTGAATAAATGCTTAATTATTAAACTATGAACATTGTTAGCAGATGAAACGGAAAAATGTATATATTGAAAAAACGTTTTGGCCACAAATTTGCGACTGATTTTATGGTAGCAAGCTTTGAAAACTGCTTTTAAAGTAGCAATTTTTTCCACCTCTTTTGTGGAAGCAATTTTTGCAACAGTTTTTACGGTGGCTATTTTGCGACCGCATTTCTAGTAGCAGCTTTTGCGACCGTTCTCATGGTAGTGATGCTAGACTGTCTTTATCTAGTCAAAAACAATTAATATCAGTTCCTAATCACCTAAGCAAGTTAGGGTAAGTAGTGTTTCGAACACAAGGAGTATGTTGTCAATGTAAATCGTGCAACACAAGTTTCAATACTATGAAGTAATAAGTTTTAGTGCTGATCACACAAGCATTTAAGTTGGTTTTAATAATGATTAATCAAATTCACGAATTCAAGAAATTAACAAAGATGACTCATCCTCGGGGTTCAAGAATGTGATTTAACAGTTTCTCATGCAACCTAATTGATTAATTATCACAGACTGACTAAAGACTGATTAACTAGTTAAACCTTAGGTACGAACAATCTCTAACACACAACACTAGTTATCAAACGATCTATGCCAGTGTGACTCGACTAAGGGCAATTGTGTGCTTTGTTGTATTCAATCTAATTAAACAACCCTATGAGCAATTACTATTGTAACCGACAAACTAATCGTTCTAATCAACGTAAACCTAAACCGATTGAATGCACAACAATACTAAATATCAATACTCATAGATCAATCAACGATAATTACAAATTGTATATTCTTGATTACATTAAAAACTGAATAAACTACACACTTTACATCCCGGGAATGAATCGGAGAGATTAGCCGAGCCTCGCCATCTTGGAATCTTCGTTTATGATGATTTGGAACATGAATATAGCCTCGGCATGATCTGAAATGGTAGAATAGCCGTCTTGTAGCTCTGAAAACTGCCTGGAATCAGTTGGTGAATGTTAGGGTCGACATAGGATGGAAACATAAAAAACCCTAACTTTCCCGTCTTCATCACCCATCGCGATACACGATGGGGTCTTCTACGGTCCATCGCGCATCGCGATGGACCATGGTCAACATTCTTTTTAAACCCATCACGATACGCGATGGGTCTTCAGGCCTGCCCATCGCGTATCACGATGGGCCTTCTCAGCAGACCTTTTGTATTATTATCTCGTTTCGCGTGCTGGACATACCGAGTCTTCATCTCGTGCATCAACAGGTCCAAATTAGCTGCTTTAACGTCTGTGATCTGAAATGCAATAGACACGTATGAAGTATCGAAGTTCCCACAATAAACTGTTAAAAATAGTAAATACACGATTGCTTGCCCTCAAGCAAACTCTAAAGTAAACATTAACCTCCATCATATGTATGTGAATTATCGCCATTAATACTAGTAAGGTTTAAGGTCATACCCAGTTTCCCAGACTGACACTTTCTAGATTGACATCCCACAAATAAGGTTAAATGATGCTATAACAATAATAGAGCCGCCCTGACGAGTGTACTTTGTTTGCGTTAAGGCATACATGTTCATACCCCTCACACTATCAACACTCCTCTCGGTTTAAATATCTAGACTAGCAAAAGATGAGCTAGTATATGTCTCTGCCCTCAAATACCATATATGAGTCACAACTTAATAAGCTTCCAGGCCAGTCTTATCTCCACCCATTATCTACCGGTTGCATAAAGAGTCGGACTAGGGTATTTCTGAGGCTTAGGTTTGGGTGAGGATTAGGTATATTTAGTGACTAAGGTGGATGAAACCCAGTTTAAAAAATACATACACAACTAATCAAAATCAAACAAACTGCTAATGACATAACTGAATATAAACAGACTTCATTTTGTTGGAATTACGTATACCCGAGACACATACTTATACTAATGTGGCTAACTGTGTTTGATCCAAGTCGGGTCATACCAAATAACAAGCTAGACAACACCAAATGTATTCTTTAATGATTTGATCATTTAAACGAATACCGAACACTACGTGTTTAGAAAATTGGTTTTCTAAACAAACACACTTGAGGATTTAAATAAATTATCTGGATAATTTGTTTATATAAATTAATTATTTAATTGGTTAAATAATTATATAAATGTATGTACATTTTATAATAATGAGTTTTATAAAATGAATGGAGATGTTTTAAATGGTTAAAACAAAATACAAAACAAAAAAAGAAAAAAAAAAAAAAAAACAAAACAAAACCGGCCACCCATGTGGGGGGTGGTGGTTTTACCCAATCAAAAACAAGATGCTCTTTGTAACTTGTCATGGGTTCCTTTTAATCCTCCATTCACCATACATGCATTAGTGTCTTGTTCTTTTGTTAATTTCAAGTGTGTAAAGAATTCAAAATATCTCTCTCTTCCTCTCCAAAACTCACGGCCATTTTGGGCAGTTTTGGGAGAGCTTTGTGAGCTTGTTCAAGTGTTCAAATCCTAGCAACAAGTTGGTGTGTTGTCACAAATAGCTTGGGGTATCACACTCTTGAGGTCTTCTTCTTTGGAGGCTTGTCATTCATCCACCATCCCTTCAACAACCCTCTTGTTCTTCTAAAGGTAGAAGAAGGTATAATTTACATTTTGTGAGCATCTTGTTCTTGTAATTTTGATCCTTGGCTTCGGGTTCTAGTTTTAACATAATGGTATGTTCATTAACAAGTTTTAAAATCTAAGCTTCCGTTGCGTTTTCATGTTAAAATGGTTAACTTGAAACTTTGATAACCTTGTATAAAACCCAACAATGGCATCAAGAGCCGGTTACAAGGACTTATGCTCCTTACATGTTCCTAAATTTCGTTTTTTTTTTTTCATGGGTGAAAAAGGGGTCCGAAAATTTGGTGGATTTTACCCCTCATGGTTTTGTAAGATCTTGACATGCATGGAAAGATCTTAGGAAACCATTTAACATTTGGATGTTGAAATATCAAAATTGTAAAATTTGGGGGGGGGGGGGGGGTGGCCGTAGCCTCTTGGGGGGGGGGGGGGGCACCTTTTGTCTTTGTGATATTTTGGGCATTGGTTGCTTAGGTTGCATGCTTAGAACATTTGGTATGTTTGGATGTGTCATAACCGAAACCTAGACCTTGGATGTGTTGATTGTTGTTTTGTGAATGTTGATTATGTTTATTATTCAATATGGTTGTAATAATTCATAATTTTAGGCTTGTGTAATTTATTTGTTCATAAATGGTATGTAATAAGTAGATTAGTTGCATTTTCTTCATTTTAGAAAAATATGTATTAGGATACATGTTGTAAAAAAATTGAAGATGCAAGAATTGGTGGATTTGGGCCTTGGACCGAAATTTTGGGCTTGTTGGGCCTCACCGGCCCATCATGGGATTCAAGCCCATTAGGCCCATAAATTTCACTCTTGGGCCCAAGAAGACTTTTGGAAGTTTGGAGCCCATTAACAAGCCCAACAAGAACACAACAACTTGGAAAGGATACTTGAAGCATTTGGATGCAAGATCAAGTGGGAGTCAACATTCCATCCTTGTGTCATGTTTTGTCCCTTAGGTGTGACTTATGACCTATACTTGTTTCGGCTAACAAGTATGGTCAAATTTAGCGGTTTTCGGTTATGACTATATTTTGCATGTGTATGCTTGGTTGTTTGTTTTACTTAATGTAATGTGTGGTTGATAGATATTAGGATATCCAAACCGTCACATAGGAACGACAACAAGCATAAAACGGGTTCTAATATATTTTTGGTAATATCGCGTCAATTAGTTTAATTAAATGGGTTTATTAAAACTAAGCGATCACTCACCTATAATAAAATTGGTTTTATTATAACTAGAACCTTGAAAATTGGTTTTCAAAATCGCCATATTTCTAAATGCATGTTAGGATATGGCATAATGTTTTTCAACTAGAATATTTGAAAATTTAAAATCCCTTTTTCATAATTACCAAAGAAACAAGTCTAACACCATCCTTTTGTATGACACTTAACGTATTAGGGAACTTTAAATGGGATAAAGGTCACCTAACCATTTTGAGCAAACTAATATACTTAGGGTAATATTAACATATTTGTGGGATAAAGGTCACCTAACCACTTGTATGTTAATCTTACATGTTTATACAAGTAGGACGACTTGAATTGGAAACCATGTGATAAAGGTCACCTAAGCATGGGATCCAATGGTATTGATGGGATAAACATGCCAACACGAAATAAGGATTTCGAATGGTCCCATACCTCTAGAAGTTGCAAAGGGTTGCAATTGTCAAGGTTGACTACCTTGTTAAATCAAATAACGGGATAAAGGTCACCTAACCGAAATTTGATTTATCGTTGGATTCTAGAATTTAATTATTATTTTAAAATCTGGAATAAAAGGGTATTAATAATTAAATTAATTATAATACTAAATAGAACTTTGTTAAATTTTGTAGATGGCCGCTAACAATGCAAACACCTCTACCCATAACACCCGTAACCTATCCTTAAGAACCATCCTTGAAAAGGATCGTCTAAACCATAATAACTTTATGGATTGGTATCGCAACTTGAGAATAGTTCTCAAGCAAGAAGAGATATCATATGTCTTAGACGATCCCATTCCCGACGAGCCTGACGTGGAAAATGAGGAGGCTTATAACGATTGGGTCAAGTACACCAAAGATTCGGTGCAAGCCTCTTGCCTCATGTTAGGGACTATGATTCCCGAAATCCAAAAGGATTTCGAGCATCATGGGGCATACGACATGATAACTCAATTGAAGGAAATGTTCCTTCAACAAGCTAGAGCGGAACGTTTCGAAACGGTTCGAGCGTTTCATGCATGTCGTATGGAGGAAACCCAAAGCGTCTCATCTTATGTCCTAAAGATGAAAAGCTACATCGAAAAGCTTCGTAGGTTGAATTGTCCCGTATCTAATGAGTTGGCTACGGATTTGATCCTCAACTCTTTGACCAAAAGGTTTGAAACCTTTGTCATGAATTATAACATGAATGGATGGGACAAAAGCATTGGTGAGCTTCACGCAATGCTAAGAACGGCCGAAGCGGGAATGGGTAAAAAGGTTTTACCCGTTCTAACAATCAATGAAGGAAAAAGGGGACATAACTCCAACCCCAAAGCAAGTGTTGCTAAGGGCAAGGGCCACGTCCAAGGAAAGGGAAAGAGGAAAGCCATCACGCCCACCAAACCGAAGGAAAAGAAGCAAAAGGTTGCGGCGCAAGATCCATGCTTTGAGTGTGGAGAGATAGGTCATTGGAAAAGGAATTGTCCGACCTATCTCAATGCGTTAAAAGATAAGAGGGATGCGGGGCATACCTCAGGTATTATCTTTACTATACATATTGAACTAAATGTTATTTCTTCAAATACATGGGTACTTGATACCGGATGTGGAACTCACATTTGCAATTTGTTGCAGGGGTTCAAAAGAAGTAAACAACTCAACAAAGGGGACATTAGTCTCTTTATGGGCAATGGAGCAAGAGTTGAAGTCCAAGCCCAAGGAGACTACTTGTTAAAGCTTCCAAGTGGTTTGGAAGTAATTTTGAAGAATGTTTTGTATGCTCCTAAGTTAAGGAGAAACATTATTTCCGTGTCCCTTTTAAAACAATGTGGCTTTGATCTTAAATTTATAGATTATGATATTCATGTTTTGATGAATGGCATGTTTTATTTTAAAGCTATACCCATGAATGGTATATATGAAATAGATCAAAGTGGTATGTCACATAGTAGTTCAATGTACAATGTCAGCACCAAGAAACTCAAGAAGGACTTGGGTGATTCCTATCTTTGGCATTGTCGCCTTGGACATATAAGCAAGAATCGCATGCAAACTCTTCGCAAGAGTGGTATTCTAGAAACAAATGAGTATGATTCATTTGATGTATGTGAATCTTGTTTACAAGGCAAAATGACAAAGCAACCCTTTAATAAAACTTTTGAAAGGTCAAAAGAATTATTGGGTATCATACATTCGGATGTATGTGGTCCTTTTAGACCAATGACTAGGAATGGTGAAAGATACTTCATTACCTTTATTGACGATTATAGTCGATATGGTTATGTGTACTTATTGAAACACAAAGATGAAGCTTTTGAAATGTTCAAAGACTTCAAAACTGAAGTAGAAAGACAACTCAAGACCACAATCAAAGTACTTCGTAGTGATAGAGGAGGTGAATACCTAAGTGGTGTTTTTCAAGATCATCTTAAGAATTGTGGAATTATTTCACAACTTACTCCACCTGGAACACCACAACATAATGGTGTGTCTGAAAGGAGAAATCGTACCCTATTAGATATGGTTCGATCGATGATGGCTAGAAGCACTTTACCTCTATCATTTTGGGGCTATGCTTTACTTTCCGCTGTTCGCATATTGAATATGGCTCCAACCAAGAAAGTGGAGAAGACACCTTTTGAAATATGGCATGGAAAGGCTCCATCGCTATCATTCTTAAGAGTTTGGGGTTGTGAAGCTTATGTAAAGCAATACACCCCAAACAAATTAGAAGTCCGATCCACTAAGTGTATCTTTATAGGTTATCCTAAAGATGATTTAGGATATTACTTTTACGATCCTAGTGAGCAAAATGTTATTATTGCTCGAAAGGGTAAGTTCTTGGAAACTAAGTTCCTTAAGGAAGGAACTAATAGTAGAACAGTGAAACTTGATGAGGATCAAGAACCACAAGATGATACACAATTGGTTGATACTAGCACTCAACAAGAGGTTGTTGAAAGTAATCAAGTGGTTGATCAAAACACACAAAACGTTCGCAGATCTGGTAGAGTTAGCAATCCACCTGAAAGATATGGATTTTTTGTAGAAGGTTGCTACGTGGTAGATTCGGATGAACCAACCACATACCGTGATGCAATGTCCAAGAATGATTGCGACAAGTGGCTTGAAGCCATGAACGTTGAGATGCAATCCATGTATGACAACCAAGTTTGGGAATTGGTTGAACGACCACTCAACTCCAAAGCTGTTGGAAGTAAGTGGGTTTTCAAAAGAAAAACTGATATGCATGGAAACTTGGATACTTATAAAGCAAGACTTGTAGCTAAGGGTTTCACTCAAACTCAAGGGGTTGATTATGATGAAACTTTTTCGCCTGTGGCAATGCTAAAGTCTATTAGGATATTATTTGCCATAGCTGCACATTATGATTATGAAATTTGGCAAATGGATGTCAAGACCGCTTTCTTAAATGGATATCTTGAGGAAGATGTCTATATGGTTCAGCCTGAAGGTTTTGTCGATCCAAAACATCCTAATAAAGTATGCAAGTTAAAGAAATCAATCTATGGATTGAAACAAGCATCTAGAACTTGGAATCATCGTTTTGATGAAGAAATCAAAAGTTTTGGGTTCATCAAAAACGCTGATGAGGCTTGTGTGTATAAGAAAGCTAGTGGGAGTATAATTACCTTCTTAGTATTGTATGTCGATGACATTCTACTATTTGGAAATGACATTCCAACCATGGAAAGCGTTAAGGCTTGGCTTGGAAGTAGATTTTCCATCAAGGATCTTGGTGAAGCTGCCTATATTTTGGGAATAAAGATCTATAGGGATAGGTCAAGGCGCTTGATAGGTTTGAACCAAAGTACATACATTGATAAGATCTTGAAAAGGTTCAAGATGGAAAACTCCAAGAAAGGTTTTGTACCTATTCAAAGAGGGACCATATTGAGTTCAGCTCAATGTCCAAGCTCAAAGGGTGAGCAAGAGATGATGAAACAAATCCCATATGCTTCTGCTATAGGATCCATCATGTATGCGATGATATGTACTAGACCGGATGTGTCATGCGCTTTGAGCATGACAAGCAGATACCAACAGAATCCAGGAAACAGTCATTGGATGGCTGTTAAGAACATATTGAAATACCTTAGGAGAACTAAGGATATGTTTCTGATATATGGATCTGGTGAGGAGGAACTCGCTATAAAAGGTTACACGGATGCGAGCTTCCAAACTGATCGAGATGATTCTCGATCACAATCTGGGTATGTGTTCACTCTTAATGGAGGAGCTGTCTCTTGGAAGAGCTCAAAACAGGAAGTGGTAGCATTGTCCACTACAGAATCAGAATACATCGCCGCTTCATTGGCAGCTCAGGAAGCTGCATGGTTGAAGAAATTCATTACTGATCTGGGGGTGGTCTCTACCATTCAAGACCCCCTAGAAATCTTTTGTGACAACGAGGGTGCGATTGCACAAATCAAGGAACCTCGTTCGCACCAAAAGACAAGGCACATAGAGCGGAGATTCAACTACATAAGGGATGAAGTTGAAAAAGGAAAGATATGTATTCGCAAAGTTGGAACTGATCAAAATCTTGCGGATCCATTCACAAAGCTCCTAGAAAGACCGAAACATGAGCGTCATGCGAGTGGCTTAGGACTTCGATATTCTAGTAATTGGATTTGATCTATTTTGTATTTACGTTTAAAAGACTTTTGTAATTTAACTCTTTTATATGATTATGGAATCTTGAGTTAAATTCTAATTTTGCATGTTTAATCCATGAATAAGTTATCTTATTCTAAAAGTCCGTAGTCGATCACATTTGTGGGAACAAATATGAAGCAAGACTATTATGAACTAGGATTGGTGGATATTCATAAGGAATGAATATGGAGCATAGGTTTGCTGCCAAGGTTCATAGATATTTGTGGGATACGAATATTGGACTGACCCGCTCTCAATATTACTACATGGAGTCAATGGACCTGATCATTAGTAATTTTGAGTAAAGGAGAATTTCATATTATCCTTAGACCTGAGATGTATACTGGGTCTTGATTTTCACCAAGTATTACACTTTGACTCTCCCCTTCGCTATTCGTAAAAGATGGTACATAAGGATGAGCTCAGGTGGAGTATAAAGTGATAGTGAGAGGCGTATACAGTCAAGATGGAATTTGTTCCTCTTATGTGTTGAGAGTTTAGATGTCTAAGGCCTGATAAAGTTGAATTGTAAAGAGAATGATCGCCTATGTCTCTTAGATCCAACATGACATCTAGTAACAAAGGGATATAATGATAGATTCACCTAAACCATATCAAGTAAGGGACTTGAAGGGATGATGTTATTGAATGGCACTTCGTCAAACACATTAGGGGTGGTGAACTGTTGTTAGGCGGTATTCACCACTTGCATTAATTTTCTATGTATCTCGTGCAAGTGGGAGATTGTTGGAATTACGTATACCCGAGACACATACTTATACTAATGTGGCTAACTGTGTTTGATCCAAGTCGGGTCATACCAAATAACAAGCTAGACAACACCAAATGTATTCTTTAATGATTTGATCATTTAAACGAATACCGAACACTACGTGTTTAGAAAATTGGTTTTCTAAACAAACACACTTGAGGATTTAAATAAATTATCTGGATAATTTGTTTATATAAATTAATTATTTAATTGGTTAAATAATTATATAAATGTATGTACATTTTATAATAATGAGTTTTATAAAATGAATGGAGATGTTTTAAATGGTTAAAACAAAATACAAAACAAAAAAAAAAAAAAAAAAAAAAAAAAAAAAAAAAACAAAACAAAACCGGCCACCCATGTGGGGGTGGTGGTTTTACCCAATCAAAAACAAGATGCTCTTTGTAACTTGTCATGGGTTCCTTTTAATCCTCCATTCACCATACATGCATTAGTGTCTTGTTCTTTTGTTAATTTCAAGTGTGTAAAGAATTCAAAATATCTCTCTCTTCCTCTCCAAAACTCACGGCCATTTTGGGCAGTTTTGGGAGAGCTTTGTGAGCTTGTTCAAGTGTTCAAATCCTAGCAACAAGTTGGTGTGTTGTCACAAATAGCTTGGGGTATCACACTCTTGAGGTCTTCTTCTTTGGAGGCTTGTCATTCATCCACCATCCCTTCAACAACCCTCTTGTTCTTCTAAAGGTAGAAGAAGGTATAATTTACATTTTGTGAGCATCTTGTTCTTGTAATTTTGATCCTTGGCTTCGGGTTCTAGTTTTAACATAATGGTATGTTCATTAACAAGTTTTAAAATCTAAGCTTCCGTTGCGTTTTCATGTTAAAATGGTTAACTTGAAACTTTGATAACCTTGTATAAAACCCAACAATAATGACCATAACGAGTTCGAAATGCCGTTTTAGACACATCTTCCTCCTGGATTTTAACTTGATGGTAACCGGATCGGAGGTCGATTTTTGAGAAATAGTTTGCCCCTTAAAGTTGGTCGAACAAGTCGTCTATTCGTGGTAGAGGGTATCAGTTTTTTATGGTAACTTTGTTTAATTCCCGGTAATCAATGCACATTCTAAAACTTCCATCTTTCTTCTTTACAAACAATACCGGTACTCCCCAAGGAGAATAACTAGGACGTATGAAACCCTTTTCTAACAACTCCTGTAACTGGTTGGATAATTCTTGCATTTCAGAGGGTGCCAGTCGATAAGGTGCCTTAGCAATAGAGGCTGATCCTGGGATTAAGTCAATACGGAATTCAACTTGTCGGTTCGGTGGTAATCTAGGTAGATCATCGGGAAAGACATCGGGGTTTTCACGTACAACGAGGATCTCTTCTATGCGTTTCTCATCAGGGTTCTTTATAGTCACGTTTGCCAAAAATGCCATACAACCTTGGCGTAAACATTTCAACACTTTGAGATGAGACACGAGAGGTAATATAGAAACGGACTTCTCTCCTTGTACCACAATCATCTCACCATTCGAAAAGGGGATTATAATTGTCTTGTCGTTACACACAATCTCTGCCTTATACTTGGTTCACCAGTCCATGCCGACAATAACATCAAAACTTCCTAACTCTACCAGGAGTAGGTCAATAAGGAATGGGTGGTCATTTAGAATAATGGAACAGTTTTGGACTATTTGATTGACAGTTATAGAGTTACCGTTAGCGAGTTCTATAGTATAGGTATTTGTTAGTTCACTAACTGGCATATTTCCCAAGGATACAAAACTAGTGGAAACAAAGCTTCTATCGGCACCCGTGTCAAATAACACAGAAGCATATTGATCAGAGACTATAAATGTACATGTCACCACATTCGGGTCTTGTCATGCTTCTCCTAACCCAATTACAAACGTGCGTCCTCTAGGCACATTTGAAGTTGATGCTTAGGTCGGTCTAGCAATTGCTCATGGATTCAACTTGGGACAATTTCTTCTATTATGGTCTGTACTGCCGCATTCATAACAGGCACGGCAGGTTGTTGCGGCTGAAGTCTGTTGGATAGGTTGTTGGCGGATTGGTTGAGGTCTAGGTAGTTGTGGACGACGAGGTTGAGTTGCTTGGGTTGGTCGGCTCACAACTTCTGCACCTGCTCTGCAATTAGGGGCATAATGTCCGGTTCTACCACATTTTTGACATACCGGTAGTCTGCATTCTCCCACATGATGGTAATTACATTTATCACACTTGGGAAAGGGTCCCTTATACCTGTCTTGTTTCGTATCTGAACCAGTTATAGCATAATTTCTTATTGTTGGACGTGCATGTTTGCTTGATTGTCCTCCTTGTGATCTCATCCCGTAGTCGGTTCGTTTCATACCCACTGATTCTCCAGCCTTTCTCAATACTCCACTCCTTACCAGGTCAAAAGTCACAATGCCGGCTTGAGTCACGGCATTCTCAAACGATGTGTGACCCACGGAGTTTACCAAACTCCTCACTTCCGGGGCTAAACCCCAAATATAACGTTCAACTTGTTTGTCCTCGGGAGTTACTAACCAGGGTACTAAGCTAGTCAATTCATTGAAGCGGTTGGTATACCCCAGATGATCCGCTCCTTTCATTTCTAAGCTCCAAAGTTGATGTTCTAACCTTTGTATTTCATTCTTTGGGTAAAAATGTTCTAGCATCAATGTTTTGAGTTCAGCCCATGTCATGCGATTAACCGTATCTTGTCCTTTTATTTGCACCGTACTATTCCACCACATTAATGCGTGATCTGTAAACGTAGAGGCAACATACTTGACAATGCTTTCCGGTGGACAATTGCTGATATTGAGGACAGATTCAGTCTTTTCGATCCATTTGATTAACCCGTTTGGCCCTTCAGTGCCCTTGAAATCAATCGGTTTACAGGCCATAAAGTTTTTAATCGAATATTTCATCTGTAGGGCTTACATGTGACGTGTTTCGTGTGGTCCGTTTCTTAATGGTAATGAGACGCGAGCACGGGGACCCTACATGACTAACAGCGTGGATGATCAAGTCAGTAGTGTAATTGTACTTTAAAAGCACGTAATGATCTTGTTTAATGACTTATAGTTGGCAGATAAACTACGGGTTTGCTCTTTGAGCTCTTTTAATATTCATGAATCCACTTAGGAGATGTGAATACCCAGATGATATACCGCATAAAGACCCCTGGTGTCCGAACCCTAAAGCATCCCATCAATACAGGATTTAAGGTTATAAAACCATACACCTATGAAGCGTTAACCACTTAAACTAGAAGTATTTTCATTATGTTTATACCACAAGCCACCTAGCATACTCTAACGTTAAGCCTATCCAAGCATCGTTCAGTAGTCTATTCATATTTTAAAATTTTCTTTTGGTGATCAAATCTTACAAAAAGGCTTGAGTATGGCCCGACCTTTCATCCCAGTCCTTACACAGGCTTAGCTAAACAAACAAAACCTGAAAAAAAAAAATTTTTTTTTTCAAGATCAAGCAATTAGAGGTTCAATTATGTCAACAACCAAACCGCCCTTTCATTCTTAATGCTGAGCCTACCGGCACATCCCAAGTTAAGTGTGTTACTATTCTATTATTATTATTATTATTATTATTGTTGTTGTTATTATTTTATTTTATTAATTTTTTTATTTATTTATTTTATATTATTTTTTTTATTTTTTATTTCTTATTTTTTTTTATTTTTTATTTTTTATTTTTTTTTTGACAGTTCCAGTTTTTCTATCATTTTTTATAAGTATAACAATTTCGGGACATTCTTCGCATTTTTCACTTTCAAACCAAGCCCGCATCCCCACACTTAAACATTACATTGCCCCCAATGTAAGCTACCATCAAAACATAAGTGAGGCATCCAGAAAATCCTACCCGATTACCCATAAAAACGACACTAAACATAAACGACCATCCACAAAAGATAACAAATTCAACACCACCTTCGACCACACATAGTTCACAAACAAACAAACAAACATGCCAACAATTTTCACGCCACCTCCCAACTGCCCAAACACATAAAACAAAAACAAATTGTTCAACATAAACATAGAGATAAGGAGAGACACATGGACCTTATCAGCCGATCAACGAGTGCTCAATAATACGGGGGTTGCGGGTCACCAAAGATCGACCGCATCGTCTCCATCACTCCAGAAAAGTTAAATGCGTCCGATGAGCTACCTGCTTGTGAATCTCGCGCCGCATCTGCATGTTGATCTACCCAGCGTGAGTGGTGAAGTTGCGGTGGTGGATAATGGACATTGTCGTTATAAGGTCCCAGGGTAGTCTAATCGATCATATGCGGGTTTTCCACCACCGGCTCCCCGTGATGCCATACCTCATGCATCCTGTGGTGGCGATCGTCCATGTGCCGGTCATTAATCTCCTGCTGAAAATTATAAGCATGGGTTTGGTTCCACAGCTCCATCTTGTCATACAATCGCTGAGTTTCCCGACGCTGTAATTCTGTGTTCTGATTCTGTTGGTCGTACATGTACTGAAACTCGTTACTCCAACCCCCATAAACATCAGGCCTCGAGTTATGAAGCCATTCGGTCATCCGTTCATCATCCTGAAACATCACGTGAGGTTCCTGAACTGGAATAAAATATGGCAGCTCGAACACACCACCCGCTTGACTACTCTCAAAATCACCTCGTGGTGCTGCCCCACTCCTGACCCCGCCAACCATCGGCTCATACACTTCTTCCACGACGTCATCACCATCACTATTCTTCGAAGCTCTCAACAGCATCTTGGTGTCCCAATGTTTCAAAATCAAATACTGCTCTGTTTGCTCAATCTCCCACCCTTCCTTCTCCATTTGGTCCATCGAAAAAGGAGTATGGATTTTTTTCAAAAGTCGATGTATCCTCCCCGATAGCACCTTTCATTTTTAGCAGAGCCGTTATCAGCCGGCAATGTGGGATAATCAATTTCTTCTTCGATTGACGAGCCTCCCAAATATTCATCATGACCAAGTAGTGGAACAAAATTTTCGGTGTCCCTTTCATTAACGCATACAAAATAGGGATCTCCCACTGCCGCACACTTGTTCGATCCCCCCTTCGCGGCATAACATTACTAATCACCAAACTCAACAATAATCGTACCTGTCCCCTTAGATTATTCCTCAACAACTTGTAACCCATCCCTGGTTTGAACAATTCCGCCTTCACCATTTCATATGTGGGGTGTTTGTCGGGGTGTCGGTAGAGATCGGCTTCCGACGGGTAGATGTATTCCCCTGATGGCGGCGAATCAAACTGAGCGATACGTCGAAGACTGTCCATTGACATCACAATGTAAGGCCCCATTCCCGGTAACCCTACTTTGGTGTTGGATTTACTCATAAACACAGTTCTTAAATCAGAGTAAATTAAAAACTTTGCGGAATAATTAAAAACTTCAAACATCACATTACAAAACATTCATTCTTATCTTAACATACAAATTGTCTTTTCATAAATAATTAATTAAAACGGTCATAACACTTCATCATGGATGCCAGTCTCTTCAGTCCATGCCCTGTGTCCCTCCTTAAGCCAACTGCCTCGACCTATTTGCCTGCGTGCATACTAAGTCAGCTACGCTGAGTGAGTTCTAGTTAATCATTTAACATACAATACATTCATATCCTTACTCATACGCATCCGAAGATACGTATTCATACCTTATTTACTCTTACTTCTTTCATACAAACCTTATATACATGCACACGCGCTTACATATTTTCTTTCATAAGGCCTTGTGATTTACCATAGGCTATTCTATCTCTACCATCACAGATATTATTAGGGTCTGGTCCCTTCTGTCTCAGATATTGTTAGGGTCTGGTCCCTCTGTCTCAGATATTATCAGGGTCTGGTCCCTTCTGTCTCAGATATTATTAGGGTCTGGTCCCTTTGTCTCCAATAACCATACCTGTCACGTCACTCGATCATACGTTCATTTTCATTCAATACTTTACATATCTTCTGGTCATGTACATACGTATATGTACATATTCATTCGTATAAACATTCAATAATAACATTCAATACTTAGTCATACATATAACATATACATATCATACACTTACCACTTAAGTTAAGTGTATTAACAACTATCACATAGGGGTATGCACACATCCCCAAAAACCTAACGGATAAAGGGGCTAGAAACTCACCTGAAGTGGGTTTCTCTCGCCGTTAATAGTAATGCCCTTCTTTAGCTGTGCACGGCTAACTGTATAACGCATTACGAGTGTCAAATATCCATTACTACTACTTCTTATATCCAAGTCAATGACACCCTCAACTAACGGGGGTCCGGGGGCAGCGCTTCTGGTAGCGGGGTCTAGGGGCGGTAGCCCCTAGCAGGGTCCAAGGGGCAGCGCCCCTGGCTGGGGTTGAGCCAGGGAAGAATTTTGTTTTCATTAACAGTCCTTTAACAAAAATGCATCAGAAGATAAATTTTATAAAATTTCGCATGGAAGAATTTCGCTTCGCATGAAACCGTTTCGCTTCACATGACTGTGCAATGCGAAATTACCTTTTTCGCTTCGCATGGTCATGCGATGCGAAATAGCCTTTTTCGCTTCGCATGGCTTATGCGATGCGAAATTCTTATTTCTCTTCGTTTTTACCATTTAATGGCCATTTTACTTCGCGACTCCACCTTAGGACCCGATTTTTACCCTTTTTAGGGGTTTTGGGTTGTACCAACTTTGCATACTTGCGTTTTATAAGGCCCGAACATCACATTTTTACCATATAACATTCTCGTGGGGTTATAACTTATCAAGTTCAAGTTTTTCTTCCATCATATACCCCGATCTATCCTTCCATCAGTTTGCATGTCGATTCTAACCATAAAACTTAACCATTTAAACCGAAACCTACCTTTTGCTTCGGGTTCGAGTTCAGATCCGGACAATACGTAGATCTGGACGTGATTCTTATTGTTTGATGATGTCCACACACGAGATTCTTCCTCCTTTTTACACGGATTTGGATCCGGAATGTATAGAGAAAGTGTGTGTGTGTAACAAAATGGTGAAAAGAATGGAGAGATTAGGCTTATATAGGGGGCCATGGGCTCCACAACCCACTCACAATTCCAAATTCAAATATTATCCAAACACTTAACACACGACTAACTTAACGACACACAGTTAAATAACAAAACTTTCCGTCATTTATTATTTAACAAAAAGTTGGATGTTACACACAACCTCTTTACGATTAACCGTTCCTATCAACCGCACCATTTTCGGTGGATTATTACCCCAATCCAATCTTGAAGTGGATACCCACTCCTGAATACTCTCCATATACAAAACCCTGGTTTAACCATCATAGCATTTCAACGCAGCTTCCTATCCTTGATTCTTAAACATTATGACAATCCCGAATGGTTTCATGTCACTAACATCAACTTTCTTCTCACAAATAAACCCAAATTCTTCGCATGCAACTTATTCATCTCATCATTAATTAAATCTGCCTGCCACCGGGGGTCAATTGCTGACAAAGGACCTTCTTTCCAGGTTGGCTTAAGGGGAGGTGCTATGCCATCATCTTCATACGGTTCCTCCATCGGATCATAGTCCTCATCATCATCCCTTAAAATTAGCCTCCGTTTCGGTAGTGGAGGCTCCGGTGCAGCCGAAGAAGCGCTTGCTCCCTTGTTCCGTGGTGGATTCTTACGGGTATCAGCTGTCTTTCCCATCCTACACACAACGTAACAAACAAAATGCATTAACCGAGGTTCTCCTTATGACTAACACCAACTCAAAATTTCCCCACACTTGTCGTTGGTCATGCCCATTTGTTAACCCCGTTACAAATTAAGTCCCAAAGATCTATGATTATGAACATATCCTTTTTGTTACCAAACTCTTGTTTACTCGTTAAATTTCACTTTCAAAAATATCAAACCATGATAACAATCATACCGATCAATGCCCCAAGAAAAAAGTGTACTAGCCCCCAACAATAACCAATATCCACAAGATGTAGGGTACAACCATAAACCAACCCAAAAGCCATATACACAACCAAGTACATTCACCAAAGAACTAATAACAACATACCTCAACCAATCATCAATAAAACAATAATCAACTTACCTTGAATGTTGTAACAAGTCCTTATACACTTCAATTACCAAAATAAACCAAGAAACACGAAAAGCCCCAACTTGGATTTCTAGGGTTCGCCACCCTTCACCACGAATCTGGCAAAAACGGAGAGGAATTGAAGGAAACTGACACCACAATTGAATTCCTCTCGAAAAACTAGTAAAATTAGAGCCCGGAATCTAAATATTTGGTGGAGGATTGAAGGAGTTAGGGTGTTAGAGAGGGTGGTTATGGTGGAAGAGGAAGGAGAAGAAGAAGTGGAAGATGGATGAAAGAAAGAAAGAAGTGAGTTTTAATCTTGGTTAATTGTGAGTTTGGTGAATTGTGTGGTTAGGAATAATTTAAAATAATTTTCGTTTTTTTTTTTGACCTGATGACCTGCCCGCCTACCTGAGTCCACCGTAAGCAACGGTCAAGAACCGTAGCCTACGGTCCATCGTCCACCGTAACACAGACTCCTTCACCGTAGCCTACGGTGCCACCGTAAGCGACGGTCTGGCCACCGTAAGCTACGGTGGTCACAGGTAAAATTTTTTTCTTTTTAATAATATATATACTTAACAAGAGAAAAAATGTGTAAAACAAACTCGGATTGCCTCCCGAGAAGCGTTGTGTTTATCGTCTACATCCCGACGTTACCTGGCCCTTAGCTTTCGGCTGAATATGTCGGTGCACTCGCTATAAAGCTCACCACCGACTCATGCATGCTCTTATTTAAATCTGTGTCTTCCAAGTACGGTTTTAATCGATGCCCGTTCACCACCTGTCTTAAATGATCATCGAAATCTTCAATTTCAACCTCACCGAACTTACCGACACGCTTAACCTGGTATGGTCCCAACCATTTGCTCTTCAACTTACCTGGAAAAAGCTTTGCTCTCGAATTGTATAACCAGACCCTTTGACCTTCTTCAAATTCCTTCCGCTTAATCTTCGCATCGTGTACTCGCTTCATCCTATCTTTGTATGCTGAAGCACACTCATACGCTTCATCTCTAAGCTCCTCCAACTCGCATATATTCAACTTACGTTCCTTACCTGCACACTCATAATCCAAATAACATTCTTCACGGCCCATAATGCCGGATAAGCAAGCTCTATGGGTAAATGGCAACCCTTTCCATAAACCAACCGATAGGGGGTGGTGCCAATAGGCGTTTTGAAAGCTGTTCGATAGGCCCATAAAGCATCATTTAACTTTGTAGACCAATCTTTTCGATCGGGCCTCACCGTCTTTTGTAAAATTTCTTTAATCTGCCTATTGGACACCTCCACCTGATCACTCATTTGAGGATGGTATGGTGTGGCTATTCGGTGGTTTACGCCATACCGTTTAAGTAGTTTCCAAAGTTAAAGTTTTTAAAATGTGATCCCCCCATCACTTATTATAATGCGGGGGACACCAAATCTAGAAAATATGTTCGTTTAGACAAACTTACAAACAACGGCATGGTCATTTGTTTTGGTGGCGATTGCTTCGACCCATTTTGAAACATAATCAACCGCCACCAAAATGTAATAATTCCCGAAGGAATTTGGAAACAGGCCCAAAAAATCAATCCCCCAAACATCAAAGGTGTCAACTACGAGGATTGGTTGCATGGGCATCTCGTTTCTCTTGGAAATGCTACCCAACTGTTGACATCTCACACAGTTTTTAGCATATTCCACCGAAACTTTAAAAATAGTTGGCCAATAAAAACCATATGCTAAAATCTTACGACCAGTTTTCTGCCCACTGAAATGGCCACCTCATGCAAGTGAATGCGTGTGTGACAAAACACTCCAGATCTCCTCATCTGGAATACATCTTCGAAACACTTGATCCGCCCCGATCTTGAACAAGTCTGGGTCCTCCCATACGTACTGCTTCACTTTGGCCATGAATTGGTGCTTCTTTTTCTTTGGCCAAAAATCTGGAATTGTACATGCAACAAGAAAATTAAGGATGTCAGAGTACCATGGTAAAGTTGACACGGAGAACAGTTGTTCATCCGGGAATGACTCGTTTATCTCTCGGACATCTTCCCCATCTTCTCTTTCTACCAATCTGGACAGATGGTCCGCAACAACATTCTCGCTCCCCTTCTTATCACAAATCTCCACGTCAAATTCTTGAAGGAGCAAAATCCACCTAATCAAGCGCGGCTTTGCATCTTTCTTCTCCATCAAGTATTTCACTGCGCTATGATCTGAAAACACAACAACTTTGCTTCACCACAGATAAGATCTAAATTTATCCAACGCATACACTACTGCGAGCAACTCCTTTTCCGTGGTGGTATAATTAATTTGAGCATCGGAAAGGGTTTTGCTCATTGCAACGGGTTTCTTGCCTACCCGTTGACCAAGAACAACCCCGACCGCATAATCACTCGCGTCACACATAATCTCAAAAGAGAGTGACTAGTCGGGCGACAGTAGGATCGGGGCCTCGACCAATTTGTTTTTAAGTACGTTAAAAGCATTTAAACAATCTTCAACAAAAACAAATGGTACATCTTTCAATAACAAATTACATAACGGCTTAGTTATGACACTGAAATTCTTAATAAACCGTCTGTAAATTCCCGCATGTCCCAAAAACGACCGAATTCCCTTCACATTTTTAGGGGGTGGTAAATTAGCTATGACATTGACTTTCGCCCGGTCAACCTCAATCCCCCTATTTGAGATGACATGACCCAAAACAGTTCCCTCTTGAACCATGAAATGGCTCTTTCCAAACTTAAGACCAGATTCGTTTCCACACATCTTTTCAAAACTTTCGTTAGTTCATTTAAGCATAATTCAAAAGATGAGCCTAAAATTGAAAAATCGTCCATAAAAATTTCTAGTGAATCCCCGACCATATCTGAGAAGATACTCATCATGCACCTTTGAAAGGTGGCCGGGGCATTACACAAACCAAAAGGCATTGCCTAAATGCGAATGTGCCGTATGGACACGTAAATGTGGTCTTATGTTGGTCATCGGGGTGAATGGCAATTTGATTGTACCCTGAATAACCGTCTAGAAAACAGTAAAACTTCTGACCTGATAATTTCTCGATGATTTGGTCAATGAATAGTAAGTGGAAATGATCCTTGGAGGTCGCCGCGTACAACATCCAATAATTGACACAAATCCGCCACTCGGTTACCGGTCGGGTAGCAATTTCCTCACCTTTCTCATCACGGGTTATCTGAATCACGCCTTCTTCGGGACCGTTTGTGTCGGACTCACCCAAGTATTATCCGAGATCGGGAAAATGATTCCCGCATCCAATCACTTCAACACCTCTTTCTTCACAACCTCCCGCATATTCGGATTCAACCGTCTTTGTGAATCATGCGGGTTTTACCTCGGGATCTATGATAATCTTGTGCATCACAACAGAAGGACTAATACCCCGTAAGTCCGCTATCGTCCATCCAATAGCCGCTCTATACTGCTTCAAAACTTCCATCAATGCTCGTTCTTGTTCGTCTGTTAAATTCGAGGCAATGATAGCCGGTAACGTCTCTCCCTCTCCCAAAAACTCATACTTGAGATGTTTTGGGAGTTCCTTCAACTCCACTACCGGTGGACTCTCAAGTGATGGTTTCAACTTTGAGTCGAAAGTGTCCGGTAGTCTCTCCACCTGCTGAGACCAAGGTGGCTTCCCAATACTCGCAGCGAACACCTCAACTGTCCTTTCCTCCTCTTTCAACTGCAACACATGCTCAACAGATTCCCTGCAACAAATAATTCACTCCTCTGTGGCATCTTCCTCACATTCGTGAGGATTCAACCCGTCAATGACGTCAGCCGCAAAGCATTCATCACTCACCAGAGGGTTAGATACATTTGAAAACACATTAAGCCGAAGATTTTTATCACCAAAAGCCATGTCGACCACCCCGCTTCTACAGTTTATTAAAGCATTTGCAGTTGCCAAAAAGGGCCGACCGAGAATCACGTTCGGTTGCCGTTTCGGGTCAACTGTTACGTAGTCTAGAACCAGAAAGTCAACCGGATAATAAAAATCTTCAATCATGACAATCACATCAGTCACGATTCCCCTAGGAAGCTTGAGTGTCAGATCGGCCAACACCACGGTGGTGTTTTCAAAGTGGACCAAAGTCATGTGGGTCATACAAGATTCCTGGGAGAATACTCACCCTGGCTCCAAGATCGAGTAACGCCCTTGTCATTTTAAAATCGCCCACTTGAATGGGTATTATTGGCGTTCCCGGATCTTGAAGTTTGGGTGGGAGGATTCCCGTCAAAACCGAACTCACATTAGCCGTTAAGTCAACTTGTTTAGGCATTTTATGAATTCGTTTTTGAGTGCACAAGTCCTTCAAATACTTAGCATATGCGGGGACTTGTTTTATAGCATCAATGAGAGGTAGATTAATTTTTACTTACTTGAAAATTTCCCACATTTCCTCCTGTTGTGGGCCCCTCTTTCTAAGTGATGATGATGTTTCAGGATTCACCAAAGCCTGAGGAAACGAAATGGTTTTACTCGTTGAATCCGCCTCCTTGGTAATGGATGCTCCCTTTTAAATTACCTATTCATTTAAATTTTTATTAATTGATTTTCTCGGTTGATTTCTGGGTTCGATTTCTACATCGTCATCACTTTTACCATCTTCTCCCAAGTCTTCCACCACACCCTCAATGAAGGGTGGTGGACTTACCCCATTATCATAAACTTTACCATTTCTAAAGGTACTTACCTGGTTAATGTGAGTGTTCTTCCCACTTGATGAGCTGCTACCTTGTTGATTCGGGTTCTTTAGTGTGTCGCTTGGTAGCTTCTTCAGGTTTTTCTTCAGGGTGGCCAACTCCTCGGCCAATTGACTCATCTGTTTGTCTCTAGCGGTGTTTGCCTTTTCTTGAATCTCCATTCTCCGACTCAAATCTTTCAAGAGTGTCAAGATTTCCGAATCGTGTGAAGAACTTTGACTTTGACTTTGACTTTGACTTTGACTTTGAGTTGCCCCCTGACTTTGCTGATAATTCTTCTGATAACTTTTGTTGTAACCACCCGACTCTCTCTGATTGTGCCCGCTTTTCCCATTACTTGAACCATTCCCATACTGCCTCTGATTCGATTGATAACTGGTTCTCTAATTAGTGCCCTGGAAATTTGGGTTTTGTTGGGTATTCGGGTTTCCATAGCTGAAATTAGGGTGGTTTCTGAGGCCCAGGTGATATGTGTTAGAGTTCATATTACCACTATTATTGTACCTTTTCTCCACTTGTACAAAATTCACCTTTTCTTCCTCTTCATCCTCCAACTCTTCCACAACTCCAGAACTCGCTACCTCGTGTCCCAACTTACCACATTGTTCACAAACTGGATATGCTTTTCCTGATTTCCCTTTTTCCTTCATACCAGCAACCATCAACTAATCTAGCTTCTTTTCTAATCGTGCCATCCGATCATCTGAACTTCCACTGTCTACTGCCTTCACCACTGCCCTCTTTATCATCCTGTTCGACTGGGCATGCCTCTTAGAATTCAAAGCATGTCTCTCTAGATGCCCCCAATCCACCTATTCATCATTCGTTAGAAAAGATCCATTAGTGATAGATTGGAGGTCTTGCACAACATCAGACGATAAACCATCATGGAATGCCTTTATCAACTCCCACAGAGCTATGCCATGGTGAGGGCAAGTCCTCAACAACAACTTGAACGGCTGGAAAGATTCATAGAAAGTTTCTCCTGTACGTTGTTGATAATTTCTTATGGATGTGCTTCTAAGGTTCTTTGCGACATATAATACTCATTTAAGAACTGTTGTGCCAAATCTTTCCACATATAAATAATGGATGACAGCAATGAGAGAAACCACTGCTTTGCTGTATCTTTCAGACTGAATTGGAAAACTACCATCTTTACCTCCTTTGCAGTGAATCCTTGACTGGAGATTGTTGCACAGATTGAGTTAAAATCGCTCAAGTGTAAATGCGGTTCTTCTGTGGCCTTTCCATGAAATGTTGGTATCCCGGTTAGACTGCTCTGTCTGACTGACTGAAAATGTTCTTCCATTTCTCACTGGAATAATGATTGGCAAATGATTTGTAGCCACCTGTGGAATAAAACGGCTCTGAACCCCTCGGACGGGTGGTGGAACAAAAGCTCTCGGGCCCGTCATCAAACTCATAGACGGGAACCTATGGTTCTCTGACAACTGGACGTCTCTGTGCTTGCCAATACCTCGGTTGCTGGTTCGGTTGACGGTTTCTGTTAGGTACCCGACCATCTTGAGGGAATTGTTGTTGATGCCTTTCGTAGTACCGATCCCCATTGTAATCCTCATATTCTTCTTCATTTTCCAACTCAGGATCCCACTCTTCCATCTCATCCTCATTTTCAGCCCTTTCGTCACCCAAATCGAATCCGATATCGTTTTCCACAAATTGAAACGGCCCTTGGCAGTTCCTTGGTGCCGAATGAATTGATTGATTATCGTCAAGGTTTTGCGGTCTTCGATTCTGGTTGCCACCCCCACGGTTCACTGGATGTCTGTTACGGTTCACATTCGGATTCTGGGCGAATACAGGCTCGTTTTGTGGGATTTTTTGATCTTGTTTCAATGGTTGGTTTTGAGGTTCGGGTGGGTGTACCAATGGTTCCTGGTTGTTTTGTGTACTCATGTTCTCCTCTTTCGGTTTTCTGTTGAGAGTTGTTTTCTGAGATGCTCGATTCCTCTTTGCTGTCTTTTCAATCTCAGGATCAAACTGATGTGGTTCCTTCTCACGAGAATATCTTGTTTGCATTAACCTGGAGAACTCTCTGCACACACTAAAACACCAAACCTCGCGTAAAATCAAACGAAGAAGAAGAAGAAATAAAAACTAAAATTAAAATTAAACTTAACTAGACTAACTAACTAAACCAGCACTTTGCGCGTTGATTCCCCAGCAGCGGCGCCATTTTGATCGATGTCGAAAGGTCAATCAAAAACATTTATAAAATACCTTCACTAGCTAGGCAAGTAAGGTGTCGAATCCACAGGGAATCAGTGGAAAGTGCTAATCAATTCTAATACTTAATTATTGATTGTACTAAGTGGACAAACGATGTCAAGCGGTTTAAAAGATTTTGATTTGTAAACAATGATTAAAAAAAGCAACCAAACTCTAGGGTTCAGGTTTTAAAGCCAATTGGATAAATGATTAAACCTATGGAATTATACTCTTTGTTTGAAGCAATAAACCAAAAGACTAAATGTTTGACTATGATGATCGTTAAAACTTAATCCAATTGATTGACACAGATAAACAATGATCTATTTGATTGTAATCTTAGGCAATGATGAAATATTAGTTCTATGGTTAAAGATAACTAGGCCAATGACACTAAGAACTCAATCCTAATTGTTGATGACCAAAATCAATAACTGATAAACTGCAAATCTCATTAATTACCCAAAAGTATGTTCAAGCACACAAATAAGATCCAAAAATAAGGTTTAGAGTACCAACAATCCAATGAACAACTCAACCCTACACCCGGAGATGGTCACAAGTGATTTAGCCTAGCATCGTGGTCTTGAATAGCTTCTTTGATTCTTGAGTAGATGATTCCATGGATGATTCGGGTGATTGAAAGGTGTTAAGATGGTGGAAGAAGCCTCCAAAAACGTCCAAGTAGGTTATGATATCAAAGATAGGCGGCCTAAGGTTGAACCGGCCTTAAATAGTTCCAAAAAACCTGAAAAATCGATTTTCTCCCGTCCAGAAGACCGTAGGCTACGGTCTCCCCACCGTAGGCTACGGTAGGGACCGTAGCTTACGGTGGCCCTTACTGCCTTACGGTGGCAGCCCCACCGTAGGCTACGGTGGGGCACCGTAGGCTATGGTGGCCTGTCACCCACCATTTTATTTCTCGCGTAACTTCTTCGTCCGAACTCCGATTTATGCCCCGTTTTCGGCCACGTCTTCGTCTTCACTTGCTCTATCATTCCATGCAATAAAATCTTCCTTTCCTTTCCATATCATGTGCTCCCATTTAGCTCCTTTAAGCTCCGCACACCTGTAATTGCAAACACACACAAAGTAAACGTGTTTCCAGCATATAAACTCACAAAACAAGTGGTATAACTCATTTATTACACAATATTTCACCAACACATCAGTATTGAGGTTGCAAGACCCAAACATAGGTCAGAGGATGAAGGATGCAAGGAGCAAGTTTAATTAAAATACTGATTGGGATGTTCTCCCTTGGTTGCTAGATCCTGCATTGGGTGCTATTGATGTACCTCACACCCCAGGACATAGTGAAGAAGATGATGATAAGGGTGAAGATAATGAGGATGTCGGAGGAAATAATGGTCCAAATGATGATGACAATCCAAATGATGGAGGTGATGGTGCTGGTAATGAGCCTGTCAATCACCCAATCGCCCATAAGGCTGAACATGTAGAGGATGTGGATCATAATGCTGCGATGAATGAATCTATTGATGATCCTGTTGGGGATGAGATGGTCCAATTTACGGGTGCTGGATCTGATATTCACATGGAGGATCCAATTGAAGTTACTAAACCTGTTGATGAACTTGGTGTTGGTCCTAGTGACATGGCAACTGAGCATATAGATGATGATGATTTTATAGCCAATGTGGTATCAAATGTCGCTGAAACTATTCAAAAAATCACTCCACCAGATTCACCAAACCCTGTTGATAACAATGATGACACTGGCTCTATTGATTCTAATCCTGTTAATGATGATATTCTCTCATCACCTGCCACAACAGAACCACTCAACTCAGAACCAGAACCAATTCAAGAGACACACTTTCCTTCACCACCTACCTCTCCTATTCAAGAACAAATCATCTCATACGCACCTGCCAAAACTGCTCAAGACACACATATCTCAATACCACCAACCTCTCCTTTCCAAGAAACACTACCTACTGCAACCATTCAAACTTCCCAACCCTTAACTACAGAACCTGAACCCTATAAACTACCCTCACCAGAAACCTCCTCACCCGAACCATTCGCAGAACCAGACTTTAAACTCATTCAGGAAACACCACCATCTAACCTAAACATTTATGACATCATTTCTGAAAATGCAGCATTAGAATTTGAGAACATTATGTTAAAAGAGAAAAATGCAGTACTGGAAATCAGAAATAAGGCACTTGAGACTGCACTGCAACAAGCTTTATTGAAAATTCAAACCCTGGAGCACTCTGAGGTTGAGAAGACCTTAGATGCACCAAAACAGGGGGAGAATATTGAAGATGCAAATGGCTTGATATTGATTGAAGATTCATATGCCAGTTCAAATGATGAGGGTGCAGATGCTGGAACATTAAATGCCCTTGATATGATCAATAAAGAATATGTTGAAGGGGCACAGGAAGAGGGGGAGTCTGATAAAGAAGAAGAAAGCCCAGAACAGATGGAGAAAATGAAGCAGAAAGGAAAAGGGATCGCTTTAACTGATGAAGATTTACATCCCAAGTCTACACAAATTTTGAAATCTGGAGATGAGATACTACAGAAAGATAATGTAATTGATCCAGATATTGCTGAAGTTGAATCAGTTCAAACTGTAATAAAAATGATAAATCAAGAGAGAGAAAGGGTGTTGGTTGAAGAGGAAGAGGAGGATATTGATCAAAAAGTGCTTGAAGCACTCATTGAGATAAAGAAGAAACAAGAGGAAGAAGAGAGAATGAGAAAGGAAGCTGATGAGGCTATAAGGGCTGCATTGGAGGCTTTAAAAGGAAAACAAACTGAAAAACAAACTCCTATTGCACAAACAGATGATGAGCCCAGCCTACACAGCCTGAGCCAGTGCCTGAAAAGTATGAACCTGAACCACCAAAAGGGCAAGAGCTCAGTATTGTACAAATAAATCAGGAAGAAGAAACAATAGAACTATTTTATAGTTCAGTGGTAAAGTTGGTAATAATGAAAACTCTTACAGACATCCTGAATCAACCTGAAGACATGCTCCTGATAATGTATCAGCTGCAAGAAAGGCTCAGAAGGATTTTATTAAGCTTAGCAGTGGTTTACAAACTGAGAATATACCAGAGCCTCGAGTAGAAGTAGTTGAGACAACATAACCAATAATCAAGGAGGTTGTTGATGATGAACAAGCATATAAGACTCGTGAACATATGGCAACTAAACCAATTATTAGTGAGCAAGAAACTGAGGCTGATGGGGGCTGAAAAGAAAGGAAACATCAGAATTAGAAACCCCCAAAGCCAAAAGACAAAAGTCAGTCTATAAATGAAGACAGAGCTCCAAGTTTGTGTTTAAAACACTCAGTACTCAATCTGAAGAACCAATGATTGAGGCTTACACAACTTGGATGAACATTTGGAAGATGAAGAGGATGAGGTAAGGACAGAGAAAAATGATGATAAAGAAAAGGAAGACAGAGCCTACCTCTTAAGCCTCAAGTATGATAAAAAAAAAATATCTTCAAAGATTGTCAAAGGAAAATGTGATGCAAGAGGCTGAATGATGGAGGAAAAGAGAATCAAAAAGAGAATTATTGATAAAGGTTGGACACAAGCCTGCCTTTTTGAACCTACAATCATTTGACTCAATTGAAAAATTATACAAGAATGCTCTAGTAGATGATGTTGCAAATTTTGTAGAGAAGGTAAGCAAGAAGAAGGAGAAAGGAGAGAAGTTATTGAAAGAATCAGATAGCAGCAAAAAGAGAACATAAAAGAAAGTCAGAGATGAGACAGAGTATGAAGTTTTGAAAAGCAAACACAAGGAAATAAAGTTTCTTCAACTCCATGGTTACAACTACAATTCTTTGGTCAATCTATCTCTTGATGAACTGGAAAAGAAAGTCTAGATGGTCAAAGATTCGTACAAGGAAAAGAAATGCTTTGAGGATTGCTTGAGAGAAAAGGAATTGAGAATGAGACTGGAGAAGGAGAGGGAAGATGCAGAAAAGAAGAAGGAAGAGGTCATACAATGGTTCCAAGATACACAAAGAGTACAAGCATTGAAGGACCTTGTGATGAACAAAGGAATGACTGAAGATCAATTCAACAGCATGCCTCAGAATCAACTGCTTGACATATACCATAGAGAGCAGAGACTATACATGGAAACACAAAGAAAGATCATGGAAGATAGAAGAAGAATGGAAGAAGAAGTACGAGCTGAAATGATGAGTGTCTTACACAAAAGGGGTGCTAATATGGGAAGATTGATGGTGCAGTCTGATAAGACCATCAAGAAATGGTTTGAAGAATCTGAGATTGAGGAAGCAAGGAAAAATCCCCAAGTTAGCACAAGCAGAACATTAATAAGGTCTGAGATTGTGAGGCCTGAGCCGTCAAGGAACTTGAACCTGCCCACACATCTCTACTTTGACAAAAGATCCAAGACATTAAGAGTGGTGACTGAAGATAATGAAGAAAGCTTGATAATCTTCAGAGATGATCTAAGAAGCTTTTCAAAGGAACAACTAAAGAAAATGGCTCAGTTAGATTTGTATGACAATCAAGATAGAAGCCAACCTGCAGGACAGCAGAGAAATGACCTCTCAAAATTCATAAAAGAACAATCTGAGAAGGGGTTCCCATTTCTCAAACAAAAGAGGAGAGAAGTACACAGCCAAGCTAAGAGAGAGAGAGAGAGAGATGAGACAAAAAAGGATCAATGAAGTTCACACCCTAGAACTCTCTCTGTTTTATTCAAAGAAAAGGAAGACTCATCAGGCAAGCAGCTCTAGTGGAAAAAGGAAAACTTTAAGAGAGTGCCTAGCCATGAGAAGAGAAATGATGGAGCCAAATTCGGTTGTGCAACAAAATGGAAGGATAGCCCATATCACATACAACCGAAACACAGACTCCATCTCACTAAGAAATGCATCAGGATGAACGATTGTTGTAGTTTAGTATGATGAAGATCTTAACTTCATTCACATCCAAGACTTACAAGACATAATCAATGCAAATTTTCCTTTTGATTCTCTTGATACAGTGGAGCTTGACATGTTCAAGCAAAAGGCTGCCTTTGTGAAACTGAAAAAGGAAAAAGCTATTGAAAGGAGCCAAAGAAGAAGATAATCGGATGGAGCTTAATGATGATCATCTTATTTTTGTTTTATCTTTGTATTTTGTTTTATGATTTGTAATTTGACATGTAAAAATTTGATATGTAATGCCCAAGTGGCAGAATTCCCTTATGTAATGAAATGACACTTTATGCTTAAATTGATTATCTTTAGAAGTTTGATACATGTGTAACTGTTTGCAGGTATGTTTTGGTGCATCTGAGCTTGTTCCAATCTAGGGGGAGATTGTTGAGTCGGATATTTGATAAGGAAGATTGGAATCTTCTCAACCTCCTTCAGAAATAAGGCTAAGTATGGACTTCGAGCAATCTTGGACTATCGAGCATGGTTTACTACCTCGAGCATGGTCTTCAGAACCATTTCTGGTGAATTCTTCTAAGTGTTGAAGGCTTCGAGCAAGCTACACTTCAACAAGCAAGAGTGTTCTTCTATCGAGTATGGATTGCCAATCGAGCAAACAACTTGATCGTTCAAGTTTTAACCAAGTGATCCGAGCACATGGTGACAAGCATGGATGCAATAAGAAAACGTCATATGTTCCAAGCATGGACTTCGAGCATGGTTCAGTCCCCCGAGCAAGATTTACATCCGAGCATGCTAAAGATTGTTCAATAAGTCTCAAGACAGGATTGAAGGCATCAAGAAGAATGGGGTTGCTCGATGGACTAGTTCGAGCAAAGCATGGATTGGTCAAGAAGACTGAAGCTTGTTGGAGGAGAATATTTTCTCTGAAAATATTCTAAGTAAAGTATGCTCGAAGACACTCATCGAGCATACCTTGTATACTGAGTCTGCTCGAGCAAGATACACATCATGCTCGAAGACTCTTACACTTGTATTTGTATTTGTCTTTCATTATGTAATGATTAGGGATTCTAGAAGGAATGTCAGGGTCTATAAATAGCGTCCTAGGTTTCCATTTTAGGAGGATGCTGGCAAGGCACGTATTACGAGAAAACATTCAAAACGAATATTCTCTTTGTTTCCTCGTACCGCCGCCGCCGTCACGAAACCCTAGACATTCCATTTACTGTTTCATTGAATGATACATTTGATACAGTGAATCTTTGTCTTTGAATGTGTTCTTACTGAATATTATTTTATTGTTTAGTTTGTCATTATATCACACCTTCGTTCCCATCCATTGAATATCCTGATTCCGCCGGGATATTCTATAGGTCTTTGGGTTATTAGATCTGTATGTTTTGTCAACCTTCTTAGGTTTACACCAGATTAACGGTCCCCCAATACAAACTCGGGTAAATGTGTTGGTTGATAAAGTGATTAAATTTATAAAGAAAAATCATAGATTAGATGTCTGGATTCGCTACGGGGCTCATTTCCGTTTATTCAGTCTGGTTCAGAGAAAAACGCACACAATTCATCCAAATTGTCCGGATTTCTCACAAAAAGTTTGGTTTTACTTAATTAATCCAAAAATATGATTTTTGATCACTGTTGATGTTCTAATATTTCAACATGTTCGTTAATCCCAAACTCGTCGGTTTTTATCATAATTGAATTTGTTTAATCTTCCATTATGCACAATTAATTATTCGTTTATCATTAAACTGTGAAAATTAATAAACTTATCAATTAAAATATCTAGATTTTTATAAAAATATTTCTGGAATATTTACTGATTTATTAATTTAAAAACAAATCATTTTATATGTTATATTTAACCCGAAAATCATCCGTTTATTCCAAACTATTTCTGAAAAATCCAAAAATATTTCTGAGTGATCCAAATATCTCCCAAAACACCCTGTAAAATTTCTAGAACCTAACACTTTTTTCAAGTTACCTTTTTAAGCCAAAAACGACTATAAAAATTCGAATAAACGCGAATCCAGAAAGCATAGCTAGTTTATCCAAATGACCCCAAATTTTTTATGTGATCATATTATGCCATACCTGAGTTCTCCACAAAATTTCATATATTTTCAAGTATTTTAAGTATTTTTCCCAAATAAACATCCCCAATCAGTAATAAATTCGTCAAATATTCTCGGATGGTCAAACAATTACCAAATTTGGACAAGGACTCATTCATATGATCCCTCATGTCCCTGCAAATTTTAATAGGCTAACAACAAGCATGTCACAATCGAATCCTAAACAGCCCCTAAACGAGCAATTCGACATTACCTTTGCGGTTTTCGTTCGTTTCCGCTCTCTTACTCAATTTTCCAGGTCCTTGGTCTTATAAGTAATGTAACTACAGGTCCTATATAACAAAACCAAGCATGTATCATCAAGAGATCAGCCTTGAAACCTAGGGGTTCGGCTAGAGCTTTAAACCAAACTTTTGAACCGTAAAAACGCGATTTAAACCCCTTAATCCGTATTTATGGCCAAAAAACTTATCAAACCAGGTTCCTAACCATGTATATGATCAAATATGTTTTTAGTGGAAATTTTAGGGTTTTTGCATGGTTAGAAGTGATTTTTGGTAATCAAACTATGTTTATATGTAATTAAACATGATTAAACAAGTCCAAAGTTGATTAAAATGATGAAATTACCTTAAGGTTTGTAAGCTTTAGAGAGAATTCAGTTGCTAGAAGTCCAGAAAATGATGATAGCTCTTGTTAAAATATCTTAAGTATTATTAATATTATTAGAAAACTTAAGGTGGGGGATTTACTTTATTTGCGGCCGGAATAGGGTAGGCCCCCTTTTGGGCCTTATTTTGGCCCAATTTTCTCAATTTGCTTGCCCGAACGTGAAATGCCGAG
Organism: Bidens hawaiensis; assembly: GCF_021521415.1. NCBI lineage: Eukaryota > Viridiplantae > Streptophyta > Magnoliopsida > Asterales > Asteraceae > Bidens > Bidens hawaiensis. The sequence continues at coordinate 140,851 of NW_027504856.1, forward strand.
TCAAAATTTATTTCGGGTTCGGTTTTTGGCGAGAAAATTATATCTGGTACGACAAATAGCGTAAAACGAGTGTTTTTCGGCCAATTTCATGTAAATTTAGAAAAACATACTTTTTGTTTGTAAGAATTGAGATTGCTTAGAACATCCTAAGTAAGTGTTTTGTAAGTCTTTTTCGGCTTAACGGATGATACAATGCTTGTTTCGTAACTATCTTTCGCGTTTAAGATGATAGCGGGTAGTTAAATGACCATGTTTTCGTTTAACTGGTTTCCTATTACACTAAGGCCATAATACTAATATGTTAGCATATAAGAAACGTATATCACTCATAGATGGCCACCCGAGATATCTGGGTCATAAACAAACCCGTTTAGTTATTCGTTTGCTCAATACGTAATACGCGGTTAATCGCTTATTCAGCATGTGAATACTGAAGTGTATCCGGTTTTATAAAACTTTGTTCTTTTCATGTAATTTTGCAGTTTAGATTTGCTAACCATCAATCTTCTTAATAAATTGAATGCTATCCAAAAAGAAAAAAAAAATTGTTTTCGCAATAAGTATTGAAAAATAACATATCTTTATGAATTTTATATCCAAATATAACGGTTGGTTGTAACGATCTCTTATGTTTTTTCACATATGTTTTGTGTTGGTCATCTAGAATTATTAAGCTTGAAGATAATTTTGCTGGATGACTTGCTTATGGATGAATAGGCTGAAGTCTGACAGGCTAGATGAAAGCTTATGAAGGTCAAGGCCCAAGGCCCACACCGATGACATAAAAGGAGTATTAAATGCACGGGTTATTTTGATCCTAGAATCTTGATCATCTCGCTCTCACTCTCTCAAAACTAGGGTTCACTTAAGTTATGAGATTATAGCCAATTAGTAGTGTTCTTGATTGACAGATCGTTTCGTTGATTTATATTTGATTAGTAGTCTTGATTCGTGTGTTACATTTTTTATTGGATTGTTGATTGAAGTGTGACTAATAAAGGTTGATATGTGTTTCTGACAACAAGAATCAATGGTAAATTCATATACAAACAATAGTGTTTTGTCGGATGTTTGTCGAAAACTAGAGTACGTTTTTACCGATCATACTTGATTGGATGCAACTCGAGTCGGCCATTATGTCGATTATCAGAAACTTATGGGTTACTATAATTTAACATAAAATGTTTTGTATATGTTGAAAATCATTTATAGGATACGATGTATGGACGATAATATGAACTTGAGAATTGAGATGGTGGAAAATGTAGATAACAATGCACGTGATTGGTATTCTAATTCGTCAAGCAAAAGCAAAAGCAAAAGCCACTACATCTTCTTTCTCGATTTACTTACTTACTTTTTTATTAATCTTTTATTTTACTGCATATGTATGATCCGAATAATAATTCAATAAAAGTGATGTTATTCATTATTTACGAGTTGTGGAAAGTTAAAGCATTTAGTCTCAACGGACCTGACATATGAAACTTATTTTTATTAACGTGACATTTTGAGCATTAGCTAATAGAAGCAGCTTTTAGCTCGAATTGAAAAAATTACGTGGCATAAGTTGGTTAATATGGTTTTAGGTTGAACACTACAAAACAAAGGAGTGTCACCCAGCAGTTGTATCGGTTGGGGCTACTAACCAAAATTTGTTAGAAATATGATCATTGGTAATCATCAGATATGTATCATTGAGGGATCACGAAGCTTGTTGTTAGCGATAGATCGCCGTTGTTCGTAGACGGATATTTTCCCATATATTACCGACCATGCATTTAATTTTTAAGAATTATGTAGATACTTACAGAAACCATCTACTCGTGATACTTATTTATTTAGTAATGTAAATTTCTCAGCAACCGTGTTTGTATTCTATTAGCAATTACCAGTTCATATAGTTTTTATGGGTTGAATCTAGTACAAATGAAATTAACCTACTAAACATATAAATAACTTGAGTAATTATTATTACTCTACAATTATGAACTTGAATAATTACACTATAAAAAAATGAAGTAAAGGAAAATATCTACTCTATTTCAAAATAAATTTAGCCTATCAATTTAACCCCAATTCAACCATTTTTAACACAAAATTTCGCTCTTTCGTCTAATTCTCTTTTCAACAATCGCTTAAAATAATCAAGTCTACAAATGGCGTTGAATGAACGCCCGAATTCCTAGACCGACAATGGTGAGATTGCTTTGGCAATGGCTTGGATGCAAACATGCACGTGACGTGCGGATCACAACAACGCACAACAGCAAAACAACATTTGAACAGTAGTTCATGGGGTTTTTCAAAATCATTTTGGTCGTTCTGGTCATACAAATCATCTAAGTTTGGTCAAACTTTAGGGATCTGAAAACCAAGGTTATGATATTCACCAATGTACATAGCCGTACATGCCGAGTGGCTCTGATGCCGATGCAAATTTTGAGGGACATCGTAAGTTCCAAAACCAGGTGATGAATAGAGGTTTCACTCACGTCGTAGTGTGGGATGTTATTAAACATCATTCCATATTTCATGCTCCAGTCGTGGCTCGATCCGGTTTCTGACTCCGACAACGAATCCAATGTGGCTGAATAATTTTATATTTAAGGAATTTAGTATTTTAATTTATGTTTTATTTATTTTTATCATTGATCTAGTTTTTCTAATTCTGAATTTTATGTTATCTTAGTTTTAATTAATTATTTTATATTATGCTTTTTATTAGAAAATAAGTCTATTACTATAATTAAATAAAAAATGGTTGAAAGATAGATCGGGTAAAAAATGGATTGGGGTGACCATTGCAAGTGTTTATGGGCGGTTATGGGCAGATGACGTTGCATCAACGTTGAAGAGAGAGAACGTTAAGGGTGGAGTGAGGTTGGATGACCAAACCTGCCACTCTAATAAGGACTCTAATGTTAACCTAATTACTTAGTTATTTGTACGTGACTCATGTTAAAAGTTCTTTTTATTCGACCTGTTTGTATACGCTGTCATACGGACCATGTGACAGCATGTTTATATTTATGGAGAAAATTGAGACGAAGAATTCAAAATTCTTCCATTTCTTTTGGTATAAGCATATTGAGTAGCGATGCAGCAAGGTGTGGGGACTATTGCTAGCTAGCTGGTTATGAACGGATGGAATCAATTATTTAAACGTAATATAATATATTATATGTGTTTGTGTATAAAAGGGTGGTGGTGTGGTTGGAGTTGATCATATTTGGCCAACAAGATTCAGCCATGGGGGTTGGACCATTGTTGACCCTTGTTGTTTTGAGCCTATGTTTGGTTGATGGACTCGACCATGAGAATGCTCATAATGTTAAAGTTTCGAACGAATTAAATGTGGACGGGAAAAACACAACTTCATTGGAGATTGCTTTGTCCGGAAGCAAAATGGCAAACAACAATGGTGATGGTGGTGGTGATAAGAAAACGCATGATGGTGGTAGTGGGAGAGGTGGCGGTGGAGGTGGCGGCGGTGGAAGCGGAGGTGGTGGTGGTGGGGGCGGTGGCGGTGGTGGAGGGAATGGAAAAGGTAGCAGAAATCAGAAAAAGCATGACGGAGGTCGTGGGAGGGGTAGGGGTGGTGGTGGCGGCGACATTGGTAAAGGAGGTGATGGTGGTGGTGGTGGCGGGGGCGGGAATGGAAGAAGTGGCGGAAATCCGAAAAATCATGGAGGTAGTGGGAGTGGTGGTGGTGGTGGCGGTGGCGGTGGCAGTGGGGGGAGGAATGGAAGAAGTGGAAATAATAGAAAGCATAATGGTGGAAATGGAATGGGTGGTGGCGGTGGTGGCGGTGGCGGCGGAGGTGGTGGCGGCAGTGGCGGAGGTGGCGGAGGTGACAGAAATGGAAAAGGCGAAGGTTATGGATAGGGAGGTGGCGGTGGCGGTGGCGGTGGCGGTGGAGGTGGAGGTGGAGGTAGAGGATGGGGTTGGGGCAGTGGTGGTGGAGGCGGCCATAGTTGTTGGATTTGGGGATGTGGTGGAGCACATTGACCGGCTAAAATATAAAAATGAAGTGTGTTGATCTTTGGATAGAAAGCTTACTTTGGGCTAATAATTTTTTAGTTCTTATATACTGGTGTGTGCCTTATAGCAATAACGGTTTTGCAACAAGTTTTAAGAATCTTCTGGTGATACTTTGATTCCTACTATGATTTTACGTTATATATGTTTGTGTTGTGAGAGTATTTCTATTCTATTTCCTATCATTTTTAATTAAATAATAATTTTTATATTTTTTTTATTGTCTTCTTTTTTCTTTACTTACAACCAGTTTTAACAAATATTAAAAAATTATACAAAGATATAAACAATGAAAACTCAAATTTAACTTTCTCGTATATATTTTCTTAATTCTCTACTTATAACCACTCCAATATTTTATAATTTGCAAAACCCTCACATATTTGAAGAGCATAGATTGTGAATGCTTTAACGTCCAACCCATATAGCACTTCAAACTTAAAAACATTAATGTCTAATATTGAGTTGTTTATGAGATTTTGAAGGCACAATAATTGTACAACTAGTAAAAATAAAAAACAAAATTACTAATAGAACTATAATTGTTAAAAATATAAACAAAACAAAACGAAATTACTATAATCTAACTAATATATTAATTACCATATACAAAAAAATAGACCGTCAAAATTCTGATATCTCTGACTCACATAAGTGTCAACTGTCAAGTGTCATTGCGTTACAATGTTACATCTATATTTTCTGCTTCCTTATCCAATTTCAAGCCCGTTTTTGATAGAAAAGTAGAGATGCGTGGTTATGAGTTACATCGGGTCGGAAACTTTGAATATCATTAAACCCGAATAATAAAATCTACAAAACAAAACTTTCTTTCCACCTCGTGTAAGCTTCTTCTTAGGTGGTGGCCCACACAAGGACCAATAATTACAATTTACAAATAATGCCCTATTTATAGCATCTTAAGCCTTATTCCCGAAGCAAGCCGCCCCTTAGACAAAGAACCATAGAGTCTCCACTACTGTCGCCTAAGCATGTAAGAAAACTTTTAGTTTCACTGTGCTCTGCGCCGATAATAAGAAATGTCGTCCGAGAGCATGACGACACTGCCAATGCCGCTATATATCTAGATCGTTTAATGAATGTTATTATTCTCATATTAGACCCAACAAATTTTTATAGATAACTACATAAGTGTATGCTTTATACAAGTAAACAATAACAAAATAAACCATTGAGTTATGATAAAAACTAAATCCAGTCAAACTACATAAAAAGGCCCATCTCAATATCACCTTACAAAGAAGCAGCAGCTCCTTGTTGTGCAACATTATAAAACGAACTCATGGTCGTGATACCAAGCGCAACACCATATAATGATGCTCGTGATGACTTCAAAATCTTAACTTCAACATAGTCACCGACTTTTGGAACCCGGTCACCATCATGACCCACCATATCAGTAACCGGTAAACTACTAAAAATGACCCTGTGACCCCTGTCACTCTTTCCAATGAGCTCGGTTTCAGGTGCTCTCTTATTCGGGCCTTCAACTAGCACCAGATGAACTGACCCAATTTGGGAGTCAAAGCATTGACCCGTTGACTCACGAAACGCTTCAATAAGTTCGGTCAACCGTCTTTGTTTTACCTCCTCGGGAACGTTATCGGTATAGTTTCTGTGAGCGTGTGTTTTCTCCCTCATGCAATATGCAAACATGTATGCCATGTCATAACCGACCGCTTTTACAAGAGTCAATGTGTCTTTGTGTTCCTCCTCAGTTTCGTCGCAAAAACCTGTCGAATAGAATCAGGCCGGTTACAAAATAATATTATAGAAAATATTTGACATGGGGTGTTCACGGTCTAGTTCAGCCGGTTTTAATGGAAAGTTTATGCTAAACTGCTATATACGGTTTTGAAAATCAGATATCCAAACCGGCTGTGTCATTAGACGAGCCAAACTGGCCATAATGATCCGGTTTGGTGGTTTGGACTGGTTTTTTATTTTCTAAAAGTTAAAATAATAAAAACTAGATGTCCCCCCCCCCCCCCCGAGCGTTGCGTGGGAACTCAGAAGCAGACTCAAATATTAATGCGCGTATATAGAAACACATTGTGACGACTATCACTTCGACCCAACTAAAGAAAGTTTATCTTAAGGTATCAATGCGGTATTGGCACTCATTATATAGCTTACGATACAAAAAAAATACCCTATGGCGAATACAACTTCGTTTTCAACGAAACTTATATACTTTATTATGAATAAAAAACTCCGTTTTTTAACGGTGTGACATAATAAAAAATAAACATGTTGTAATGTCATACTAAAAAATTTTAGAAATATCGTATGTTAAACGTTATAAAATAATTAATTATTTAAACATATAAATAATGACAAAAAACTATGCATGTGAGAAGAAAAACAAATATTATAGTACGAGTTAAAACTATGAAAACTTTTGAGAGGCTTAAGTGCAAAGTAAAGAAAGATTAGCAAAAAAACAAAGAATGCTAGGGCTCAAATTAAAATAGCTTAAAGCTTGAATAAATGGGCTAAGTTGAAAAACTTTATAACTCAATGGACTAAAGTTAAAAGCTCTATAGTTAACTGTAGCAAATAGATTTGCTTTTATATATAGTATAATGGTCAATGAATATAAAACATATACAAAACTGTATATTAGAAAGAAAAAAAAAGACGATAAAGGTTTAATGGCCGATTTAATTCACACGGTATGTTCCAAGTTCCAAACTGTGGACAAAACCATTAAACCCAGTTTTTCAAACCATAAACCGTGGACGAAACCACATAAATCTCAAGCTAGCTCAAACCAAACCAAAAAACTAGTCAATTTTTAAAACTATTGGATATTTGAAAACGGCTCAGTTTAAATTTTTGAGAAAACATATAACCAAACCTTCGGTTTGGGTTCTGTTATGCCTGTTACTTCGATTACAGGTCAGTTTGAGTCGGCTTTTAGCTCAAACCAAATCTAAAACCAATAATTCGGTTTTGGGTTCTAAAAACTGTTGAATATTTGAAAACCGTTCAGTGTCAATTTCTAAAGAAACATAAAGAAGCCAGCCCGCCGGTTTGGTGTTCGTTTCGGTTATACCGGCTTTGTTATGTCGGATGTTCGAGTACGGGTCAATTTTTGCTCAAACCGATAATTCAGTTTTTGGGTTAAAAAAAAAAACTTCTTTTTTTGTGTTGGGTTTGATTATTTTGGTTATTTAAGTTAACAATTATGCACACCTCAAATTTCAACAGTTTATGAATACCCTAATTTGACCTATAACTAAAATAACCAGATTCAGAATCACTTTAACCAAACACTACAAACTCATCATATAATGCTAATGCTAATGCAAATGCAAAACAAAATCTTACCGCATATGAAATCACTGGTTAACCCAACATCTGGAATAATACTCCGAATCTTGTTCACAAGTTCCAAATACGCCTCTCGCGTATACCCCCGTCTCATTCTTTCAAGCATATTACTATTCCCGGATTGTGCAGGCAAATGAATATTCTTACAAACATTATATCTATCTCTCATTACATACAACAACTCATCTGGAAAATCTTTTGGGTGCGGTGACGTGTACCTAAATCTTATTTCAGGGAACTCAACCGAAAGCCTATCTAACAAATCAGCAAACCGCAACCCAACTGTTTTCACTTTACATTTACTCGAAAACCCGTCACTTAATTTCCAATTAACGTTCGGTTCAAGTTCACGTTCATGTTCATCGTCATATGTATTGTTGTAACTGTTGACATTTTGACCAAGAAGCGTGACCTCTTTGACTCCTTCCTTTTCAAGCTCTTTGACTTCTTTGACTATCGACTCAACGGGTCGAGACCGCTCTCGTCCTCGAGTAAATGGGACGATGCAAAACGAACACATATTATTACACCCACGCATCACCGACACAAAAGCCGAAATCGAATTTTTAGATATCCGAACCGGGCTGATGTCAGCATACGTTTCTTCTAGTGAGAGAAGTGTGTTAATCCCCTTTTGACCATTGTCGACTTCTTGTAACAGACGTGGTAAATCACGATATGCGTCAGGTCCACAAACAACATCGACCATTTTGTCTGAATCTAGGATCTTGTCTTTTAACCGCTCAGCCATACAACCTAGTACAACTACCTTTGGAGGGTGTAACGAGTGGGCCCGCCCCGTGGCGACATTGCTTTTCCAGTGTCGTTTCAAGAACCAAAAGTAGTTAAGTCGTTGCCAAACACGTTGTTCGGCATTATCGCGAATAGCGCATGTGTTGATGAATATTATCTCAGCGTTCTCGGGGTCGGTTACAATTTCATCGTATCCGGCTTGTTTCATAACCGATAAGACGATTTCCATGTCATTAACATTCATTTGGCATCCGTAGGTTTCTTGATATATACGACCTTTTGGAAGGACCTCAAAAGATGAGAAATCACTAGAAAGTAATAACTTTAGTTAATTAACTAAAAATCTTGTATAAGAAAGCTAGTTATTGAGATAAATGTAAGTTCACTAAACAATCAAGATTATCTTATTTTGGTCATATAAATCAAAATAACCATTTTGTTCATACAAATATTCATCCAAAAAAATCACATATAACAAGACTCTACACATACACGCACATATAAAAAATTTTTTGAAAGGCACATACAAACACATATACATATAGCTATCTTGAGTAAAGTGAATATGGTATTGTAAAGCACCTAATTTTAGATGCGAAACCCTTCAAAACTACATCGCTTTGACTTTAAAAATTAAACCCTAAAAAAACAAAACCAAAACCCACAATTTATTTTCATTGCTTTTTTTAGTGAATCACGCCTCTTAGGTTTTTTCCAATTTCTTTCCCCAACTTCAACAGTCCATGATGCGATGGCAAGCAGCTTTAGAAAGGAAAGGTTTAAGGATTAGTCGCTCTAAGACCGAGTATCTCTATTGTGATTTTGACAGGGTAAACGATGTTGAGGATATCCAGATCACCATCGAAGATCAAGTGGTTCCGCAGGTAACGAAGTTCAAGTATCTAGGATCGTTTGTCCAGAGTGATGGGGAAATAGATAGTGGCGTGGCCCACCGTGTCCAAATGGAGGGTAGCTATAGAAGTTTTGTGCGACAGGAGATTCCCAACTAGTCTAAAGGGTAAATTTTATAGGGTTGCAGTTAGACCTACGATGTTATATGGAACAGATTGTTGGACTATTAAGAAGTCACATGCGCATAAGCTAGAGGTAGCAAAGATGAGAATGCTAAGGTGGATGTTTGGGCACACAAGATTTGGACCGAATAAGAAATGATGTTTTTCGAGAGAGATTAGCGCTGTGTTCCAGAGTTACACTTAAGGAAGGAAAGGAAAAGAAATGGATGGAAAGATGTAGGTGGGTGTGTTCCCAAGATTTTTTTTTGGATAGAAAGGAATGGAAAGTTAAAAACTTAGTGTTCCCAAGTTTCATTTAAGGGGAGAAAGGAAAGGAAAGTAGGGGAAAATGTGAGGTTTTTGTGTTGAACTTGGTGTTTATTTTACTTGGTCCCATGCATATGGGTTTTAGAGTCGGGGGGGTCCCTCTGGAAGCAACCTCTCTATTCCTTGGGATGGAGGTACGGTTTGCCTACATCCCACCCTCCCCAGACCCTGTTAACAGCTTCGCTATTGATGGGATTTTTACTGGTACGGTTGTTTGTTGGTTTGTTTGTTTCAACGAGCTTGTTCTCACCGGGTTCACGTTTTTACTTTTTGGTTGTTCAAATTCCTTACATTTTTTTAACTCTTATTGTCATGACAGGCCAAAATTTATGATGTACCATAACATGAAACGGGCTAAGAAGACATAAATAAATATATAAAACAAAAGAAGTGATGTTGAAGAAAAGCAAGAAACATAGTTTCAAAACTAGGTTGTTTTAAGGGAGGGTTTCACATCTATGCTTAGATGTGGTACAGCACCAGATGCACTCTCCCTGTATATATGAATACATTTTACACTAACTAAGAAATCATGAATTCTAATGTCAAATGTTTCAATAAAGAAATAAATGTTGGGAGATTGGAGCGACTTACTGAGTATGAGTATCAGAAGAAGAAGCGGTGAGGGTGTTAGGTTGAGCTTGAGCTTGAGCTTGGTGAATCCTGGTCCTGATATGTGAGAACTTTCGGGAGAAATGGAGGGGGCGTTTCGGCGGGAGGAGGAGGAGGCGGTGGTAACTGATGCGGATTGCAGAGTGAGTGGCCGCCATGACAACAAGGAGGAGGTTTGGAATTGGATAATGAGAGACGATGATAATGGATGAAAGCCCTCCTGCTGCAGCCTTGGATATGTGTTGATTAGGGACAGAAAATGCAGATGCCCAAATTTACCCTTTGGTACCCATCTCTAATGTGGATGGCCCCAACACGGTAATTTTCATTAAATTAAGTTTTAAAACTGTTTTTAATTAGCTCGTGTATTTTTGTTTTTTTTTTTTTTTTTTCAAATTAAATCTTTAGTCCTTTAAAGGTACGTTTGGTGTGTAGAGTTTCAGGCTTTTAATAAAAATATCTTACTCAACAAGAAGCTTTTTTGGTTAAAAAAGCTTGAATCTTTTAAGTTAAGAGAAAGAGTTCTCTATTTGAACGCTCCTACCATTACGTTTGAAAAAAAAACAAAGGCTTTTAGCAAAGTTTTACAAGTTTGTTACTTGAATTTCCATTAGTTTTTATTTCCATCAGTTTTTATTAATATATATAATAATTAAACGTTCAATACATATTCAAAACCAACTACTCCACAACTTTTTAAGATATCATAACTTTTTTACATGTTAATATTTTTTCAAAAATAATTGCATTATAAAAACAAAAATAAGGGCAATATAGTCTAACAAGTTTGACTTATCAATTTCTCATACTTCTGGTCAGAACCGATGTTCGGTCCAGAAGACTTTATTTTCGTAACGAGATTTTAAGGCTACTGACCAAAACCCGACTTCTGATTCTCTGTTCGGATTCTGGTCAGTACCGACTCGCTTAAATGTTTAATTTAACATAACCGGAGTTCTAGACGTCCGTTTGGATTGATTCCAGCGGCAAGGAGCTTGGTTTTTCTCATATTTTCTTATCTCAAAGTTTCAGGTTCATTTGGTTTATTTCATTCGATGCATTAGAAGACGATCTATTTAATTCTTAACTCGTTTATCATTATTATTATTCATTTGGCTTCGACTTAAGGTGAGTTTGATCATTTCACTTTTATTTACTGTTTTCAAACGTTTTGGGGACATATGCGTACCTATTCATATTTTCTATCATATATACACACACACACACACACAAACTCGCAAACATAATTATTGTGTGTATATCAATTAAATGCTATTTGTTATTTGCTTATATGTTTACATTCTATCATGTTTCGGAGAGGTCCATTTGAAGTCTAGCATGTCAGTATGATCATACGCCGTCTTAGTAACATGAGCCCGATTCGCTTGGCAATGGTAAACCAACAATCTCAGTCAGTCATGTAGCCAATGCCCATTCGCATGGCAACGGTTAAATGGCACACTAGCATGTCTATGGTTTTTTTTGTGGTTTGATTGATTATTACTCACATATGTCTGTTTGCTCATTTAGCATTTATCATATATTATATATATACACTATTATTATTTTCATGAAAATTGGTGATCATCTCACTCAACATATGTTGTTGACAACGGTTAAATGGCACACTAGCATGTCTATGGTTTTTTTTGTGGTTTAATTGATTATTACTCACATATGTCTGTTTGCGCATCTAGTATTTATCATATATTATATATACATACACTATTATTATTTTCATGAAAATTGGTGATCATCTCACTCAACATGTGTTGTTGACAAACTCTATTTCAGTTCTTACAAATATGCAGGTTTCCATTTGAATTGAAGTTTGAAGTGATGGACATCTAGAAAAGACCGTAGGTGTATCATTTCGAATTTTCCAAACCCGTATTCGTTTATATTTAACCCGACCCGGAAATAATTTGGATCTTTATTATTAATCAAAAATCAAATAATTATAACTATTTAAGTTCCTTCATGTTCACTTTAGGCCCTTACACTTTAGAGAATGTTTAAATACTTATTTATATCATAACAAGTTCAAAAATTGATCAATACATAAACTTTAAGGGCCAAAATCATCAAAAATCAAACTTCCACCCATGGTGGCCGGAGCACCACGTGATGGGAGGCACCTAGGCTGCCGCGCGGCACCATGGAAGTGCTGCACAGGTTTGTTAATCAATATCGTTTTCCTAACTCGTTTTTGGTATAAAATCATTATTTTAAGCATAATCGAGAGAATTAAGGACCAAGTAAACATATTATAACTAAGATACAAGTCCAAGTTCGTTTCCTCCTGCCCAAGATCAAATCTTTATGAATATTTCGATGATTCTTTCATTTAAATCATATATTCTTACTTAATCGAGTAAAAGCCCATAATTAGTTCGTTTTTGCTTTTCCTATATAAACAACACCTAAACCTCTGTCATAAACCTTTACTTAAATTTTCTTAGTTAATTAGTTTATATCGATTGTTTGTTAAATCATTTGTTCACACAAGAAAATCAAATTCAATCAAAATTATTATGTTTAATTAATACTTGCCAATTCTTTTTAGCTCAAACTGAAACACCTTTTGTGTATTTATTTTAAGTTTATGAGAAGCTCACATGGTAAAACATGATTGCAACATCCATTTGTGTATTTATTATAAGTTTATAAGAAGCTAACATGGTATAACATGATTACAACATCCTTGATATTTTAACACTAGAGATGGTTGAAGGTTGGGTTGGCCAGGTTGTGCTACAATATATATATATGAAAGGTAAATGCTTCATATTTTGTGTTTATTTATTCGCCTGACACCTCTGATTGCACAAGAGCTTAACTATTAAAATAATAACCATGTTTTTTGGTCACCAATAATTTCGTTGGAGAATATGATTCAATTAAGTTTGCATAAATACAAACGAGTCATTTTTATACAAAAGTTTGCATAGGTTTAAAGATCCCTAACACTTTAGTATCCATTGGCATTCAGGCCAGTTATACTTGTGGATCTTTACATATGTGGATAAAGGGTAGGCATACCCCACCACACTTAGCATCATGCCCCCGTCTAATTGAGCCAATCCATATGGCTGTGTGGGATTGACTATGTGTACATAATTAGTATGCCGGCCTATAGGGCCGCTAATTGTTTTGAGTACGAGCTAAAAGTTTACATAAAATGTTTTGGTGTCAAGGTATTCACCGGCATGTGTTGCTGACGTATTTTTTTAAACTATTTTACATGTAGTAAGAAATAGAGGATAAAAGGTGGTGGCTTAGTCATTAGATGATCTGATAGCTCGGATGTTTTAATATTGTAAGCAGATGTGAATTAATGCTTAAGTTTTTGTATCCATGCCGGGTATTTAAATCCTGGGTTTAAATATAAAATACTTTATTAAACCAAGACTTCAGCTCCGCATACAACAATGATATATTGACAAAATAGGTACCAATGTCAGTCACACGCGAGGCCTAGGGAGTCGGGTATGACATTATGTTTATTTTTAAAAACATTTTTTGAAACCTCTTTGTTTTAATAAAACCCATTTTAGTTTAGTATTTTTTTTTTGTTTATTTCTGGACAAAATTTTTAAAAGTTGGGATTACTTTGACATCCGTCAATTTCTGAACCCGAATACCCAAATCGTTTAAATTTTTGGATTTTCAATTATTGAGAAAAGATTGCTATTCACGTTAATTTTATCGAATCATGTTCGTTTATATTATTGGAATTATTCGCATACCTAATTTCACGTATATTATGTCATTATCACATTTAATCAAAGTAAAGTGACCATTTATCTCAGCAATCAAAGTCTTCAAATTATTCCTAACATATTCCATTGTAAGCACGGGGTAGGGAACAAGTTTTTCTATATATTTTCATTAATTTATTAATTTGATGAGTTAACTTTTTCTACAAGCTCATCTAATCTATTTAAAAGACACTTGTCTTATGCTCAATCATTATCATCTTTCAATTTACTCCCAATACACGGTTTCTTCTTTAATTCAAAAGTTCTTGGCTCGTTGACTTCAAAGTTAACTGATTGTGTTCAAAATATTTCTGAACTATTTTCGGGTAAGTTTGTTATTTTCCGGTTGTTAAACGTCATCGGATCGTAACCTCATCCAATTTCAATGAATTGGGGGATTTTCATATTCAATTGGATTAAAGTTTGTTCTAGGGTTTATGGTATGTTAATTTGGGGGTTTTGTATTTATCGAACCAAACTCGCTTAAGCTTCTGATCTTTTTCTTACCTTTAATATTATTTTATGGTCATGATGGATCCGAATCCAATTCAATATCGACATTTTGACCGAACACGAACCAAACACTCGCTTAATTTGTTTTTCTCTTTTTAATCACTTTATTTATTTTGGCTCGCTTAATTTTGACCAAACGGAATGCATTAACTAAGTTTGCTAATAAAATTATTAAACTTAGATTTTAGGATTTTGTATCAAATAGTTTAACATCAAAACTTTAAAAATAGTTAATTATAGAGAAATATATGTTTTCTAAACCATGACTTTAAAAATCCAAACACGACTAAAACTCTCGACATGATTTGGTATAATTGTTTTCATTCAATATTTATTAAGATTAGTTTTTTTTATATATTGAAGAAACGTGGATCTACTCACTGGTAGCAGATCTACTTTCCTCGGGTATGATTAAACTGTTTCACCGATGGTTCCTTTGAATCCGTGTTCTTCCACCTACAAAATGAACAGCGCCGTTACTTACCCCTCAGAAAGGGACAGAGGGGTCCTCTTTGGGGTAACCCTCCGGCGTGAGAATCAGTATCTTTGTGGAGAAGATAATAAAGTGTGAGTCAGTGAAATCTCAAGAGTATTGCTGAATCGCTGAATACTCTTGATAGTGTGACTGTGTGTTTCTCTGTAACTGACTGTGAGTGAATATAATTCAATATGATTGAATGTGATATCACTGCTTGTAACTGTCAATGATTGAGTGTGAATGAATGTGTCATCAAAGTGGAGTTGATGCTGTATTTATAGTGCTAGGGTTTCCACTGGCTGGGCTCAGCCTCGTTGGCCTCCTCCAATCGCACTGCGCCACGTGTCCTCTGGGACACCTGGCGCTTTCTCGTTGGTTGAAATCATGTGGTAGCACATGTGTCATGCTGAGTTGTCGACCTTTCATTTGGCAGCTGTCAACATCAGCATATTCTTACTCCTTAAAAAGATGCCTTCTAGAAGAGTGTCTGACGTGCACAATCAAGGTTGCCCTGATCCTGATTTGGATAAGGACGAGGTTGATTATGTGCACGTGTGATATGCGCCCATCCTGAGGATGCGCGAAGTCTTCTTTTTATTCTCACGCGCAGATATTTCATGCGCAGGTGTGATATGCACGAGCGTGTGATATGCGCCGCGCGCTGGTGCGCCACGCGCATATGTGACACGCGAGCATATGTGATGTGCAAGAGCATGCGATATGCGCCGCGCGCATATGTTATGCGCGAGCATATGATGCCTGAGCATGTTTTGTATGCGCGATGCGCCTGGGTTTTGGCTTTGTGCCTTCATAATGTCTTTATCTTGTGGGTTGACCCGCCTTGCTTGGTGTTGAGGCGGGTACATACCTCTTCAAGCCCCCCCAGTCTAATGTGTGTCTTATCTTGCGCGAGCGTGGTAAGATAGATATTAGACTCACTGAATTGTCCTTTTATAGGGGGTTTTGTCGTTTTCTTTGTTGTTTCCATCGTCGCGCGAAGTTCTATCCATTTGGTTGAAAACGAAAGGTCCAAACACGTGGTTGGTTGGTGATGACGTGCGCCGTAAACGTGTCAGACGTTTCGTGTGCTCGAGGTGCTACAGTTGCCTTTCACGTCCCCTCACACAGCTGTCTTGAACACGTGTCGCACTCGCATTGGTTAGTACCTGCGAGTGGGGGCGCGTCTCTGTTCCGTGGCAGGTCGGTTACATCTTTTTGTCCCCTCACACAGCTGTTAGGGACACGTGTCGCGCCGTCGTTGGGTTGCCCCTGCGAGTGGGGGCGCGTGAAACCCGATAAGCTGCCACATTTCTCTCTCCTGGGCCTATAAAAGCAGGCCCTTAGGAAATTTTTATCTTCATCTTCATTGTTGCTAAAATTCAAATTTCTGCTTTCACATTCTGTTTTGAGTGTTTACATCGATTCGAATCCTCGATTATCGGCTATTACAGTTGTATGTCTGATAGTTCATACTCGTCTAGCCCTTCAATCACCTCCGTTGCCTCTCGAAGACGCCGTGTGAAATCTGTGGTGATGTCGACATTGAAGCAAAAGGGGAAGGGGAAGAAAGTTGTTGAGACCACATCGGAGGAAGTAGGGAGGACCAAGGCCACCAAAAGGTGGAATGAAATCCCCTGCAAATTGAAGCAGGCAGATCTCGACA
This sequence comes from Bidens hawaiensis, assembly GCF_021521415.1. NCBI lineage: Eukaryota > Viridiplantae > Streptophyta > Magnoliopsida > Asterales > Asteraceae > Bidens > Bidens hawaiensis. The sequence continues at coordinate 157,369 of NW_027504856.1, forward strand.
ACCTGATCACCTCTCAGGGCTTTCCCACCCTGTTTGGCTGCATGTTGCCTAGGTCCGGGCAAACGGCGGCGGACCCGCCTGCCGGCTATATATCCCTATATAGCCACTTTTTCTCCCACTGCAACCTTCGTCTCCCGATGACAAGGTTTGTGGGTGCACTGTTGAAGTTCTATGGGATTCACATATCCCAAGTCCATCCGTTTGGACTCGTGCGCGTGACTCACTTTGAGTTCATGTGCAAATCCCAGCGCGAGGAACCCACTCCTCGGCGCTTTCAATATTTTTATAAGGCCAAGATCCAAGACAATTGGATCTCTTTTATTCCTCGCAGTCAGAAAGTGAAGTGCTCCACTGTTTCATTCAAGAGCCTTCATGACTGGTCTGAGAGGTTTTTTTACATTAAGGCCGGTGTGATCCCCATCCGTATGACCATGCGCTCTATTACTTCTGCGCCTGCGGATGAGGGTGTCCTCAGGAACCCAACTGGCGCATGGGTTAAGAAACTGACCGCCGAACCATCCCCCGCGAAGAAAATTTGCGAGGAGGCGCTGGTTGGGGTCGGCATGAGCAGGCTCTGGGCCGACAGCGCGCTTGAGCCCGTTATCCAAGTCGACGGGTTGTGTAAGTTTATTTCATTGCTTTATTTATTTTTTCTGCGCGAACATAATTCTTTTGCTGATATCATTTAACTTGGCTTTGCGCAGTCACCAAGGATTACATCCTTGCCGCTTATGATGAACATGTGGAGGGCGGCTCCGTCGAACTTGGCGCTGGGGAGGTTGGTTTCCCGGATCGCTTCGATGACCTGTTCATCCCAGTAGATCTGGATTTTGACTTTGACGGTGACGCACCTGGTAAGTCTTCGCACTGCTGCTCATTCCTTTAGAATACCCAAGTTTATTAACATTTCTGTCGCTTGCTTTTGTAGATGCGCTTGAAAACTACGAGCTAGAGCTCGCGGAAGAGGAGGAGGAGGAGGAAGAGGAGGCGCCTTTACTAAAGCGCAAAGCTAAGGGGAAATCTGGCGCAGGGGCCAGTAAGAAACAGAAGAAAGAGGACACCCCTGTCGCTCATCCCCATGCTCAAACGAAAGGACCTAAGGAAACCCAGGTGTTTACCACAAAGGTTTCTTTAGCTTCTCTGCCTGTGAGAGTGGGCAGACCTCCTGTCCACTTGAGGTATGGTGGCGTCGCCTCCTCCTTTCGCGCGGCTGAAGAGAGAAGCAGTGCCGCGCCTGCAACAGGTATACTTTATTTATCTTCATCTGCCTGAATTGTTATTAAACCTTTGCTCCTTTAAATGTTTGCAGAGGCAGCGACGGTAACAGATCAGCCGCAGGCGCCACAAGGTGCCACGGCTGCGCCGGGGACTCCATCGAAGTCCCCTGTTCTACCCTCTGAAAAGGGTAGAATGGATTTTATGGCGATGTTCGATGCGCGAACAGAATTGCGCCAAGGTAAGTTTTGCACATATGTCTTTTAAATTTTTCCCTTTGGAGTCAGTCATAAACAATTTTTCCTTGTTTATTTGTTGATAGGAGTTGTAGCTGGCGCAACAGTTGCTGGTGATACTCCCGGCGGCACTTCCGGCGCCGCTGGTTCTGGTCCTGCTCCTGCTAGTGCTGAATCTCCCCTTATTGGGATTACCAAGGAGCAGGAAACCGTATTGCGCGCCGAACTGTCGGCGTCGAGACCTCCCTCGCCTCCTCCTGCACGCAGCCCTCCCCGCGAGGCTGGTTTGGAGCCTTCCAGGTCGCAGGAGAAGAGGCCTGTTGAAGAAGACGAGGAGGACGAGGGGGTTCAAGTTGAAGACTCCTTGGGAGACCGCGCCAGCCCTGCGATGCCGCAAGTGTTCGCAGCGCAGACCTCTGGTGGGGCTGGCGCTGACTTTCCTGCTTCTTCCCCGCAGGTATGTATTGATTTGTTGGTCCGCTGCGCGTACCTCCATATAAGTATGTTTTATGACTTAGAACTTTTCTTGTGTTTTGCAGGAAGGTGTCCCCGTTTACCGCCCGAGATGGAATATTAATGAAGAGAGTTCCTTTCAATCCATGGGCGTATGCGAGGACTTCTGGGCTCATGCCGTGCCTCCTACTGAAAGGAGGTATCAGGAGGAGCGCACCCGCGCGGACTTGCTGAACGACCATGTTTTCGCTGGGTCGGCTTTCTTCGCTGCTTCCCAAGAGCTTCGTCGTGATTATGTTAAAGTACGCGACGCTCTTGTGGAAGCCCAGCGAGAGGCTAAGGTGGCCGCCTGGAACCTGTCTGATGCTCGCGCGCGAGCTGAGAAACTCCAGGCGGAACTCAGTGAAAACAGAGCAAGTGCCAACACCGCATACATCAAGCGCGGGCATGAGCTCCAAGCTGCGCGGGAGAAGCAGCAGTTGGCGGAGGCCGAAGTTGCCAAGTACGCGCGCAGAGTGCGTGTCTTGGAACAGCAGGCCGAGGCGCGTGACCAAGCTATCGTCCAGAGTATCACTGAGAAATCATCACTGGAGAGCGAGGTTGCGCGCCTGAAAAGGGATTTGGCGGCCGCGCAGGCCGATAGAGATGAGGCCTTAGCGACGGCGGCGTCTAGCCAGGAAGCACTTGGTGCTGCGCAGGCGGAGAAAGAAAAAATTTTGGCGGCAGCAGCGTCTGATAAGGAGGAACTAAAAAAGACTAAGGAAACTGTTGAGTTATTAAACTCTCAGGTTCCTGCCCTCGAGACGTCTGTTGCTGGCCTCGCGCAGGATCGCCAATGGCTGGTGTCACAGGGCATGGCTCGCTGCGCTTTGGCGATGAAATATTCCGCCGAGTTTCAAGCCCTCGTGATGGACTGCAATGCCGCCGCGCGTTTGGTTGGCCGAGCTGAAGGGTTTACGGATGGGTATGAATATGGCATGTTGAGGAAGAACCCATCCGAGTACCCTTACAAGAGCGATGCGGCCTGCGCGGACATGGCCGCGGTGGGGGAAAAGTATATGAATACTCCCATCCCCATCCTTATGCAGGTACCTTGATCATAATGAGTTTTTCTTGACTAACTTTTCTAAGTGTTTTGTACTCATTACTTTTCTAATGATTTACAGATAGCTGCGCTTGCTGACCAGCCCGACCTCGGCGCGCTAAAGAAGTTGCTTGATGATTGCGAGAGGGCTGGTGGCGATGATGGTGGCGCGGGGGATGTTGCCCCTGCCAGCGGCTCTAGTGGGGCGAAAGAATCTGCTCGTGACACCGTTGTGATCGAAGACTCCAATGAGGAGGAAGAACTTGACTATGGTCAGTTCGGGGATGAGGAGCAGACCGCGCCAGATGCTGCGGGAGATGATGAGGATGATGAAGCGGCTGACGTCGACGTGGAGACTTGAGAAGCCGTTCATCAAATTTTGTATATTTATTTTTTATACTTGTAATTTGTAACTCATCATACTTGTAAATTTCGATCCAATGGAATGAAACTTGTTCTCTCATTTTCATATCTTGCGCATTTCCATTCATCTCTTCATGTTTGGTTTTATAGATATAAGATATGCTTGCACGTTAAAATAAGAACAAGGTTGTATGGAAATTATTCACTTAACCTCTGTTCTATTTTGTTTGTGGTTCTCGCAGTATCTTGTTCATGCTGACATGCGCGCTAATTTGTCGTTATTTTCCTTTTCGCGCGTCGTTGTCGCGCGGGCTGGAAGTATGAGTTTAGCCATTACATGTCAGCTTGTGTTACTCAGATATCCACTATGATTCCGCGCGCGGCCTCGACCTGAGACCTTAACATGATATGGCATGTACTTTGCCTTAGTTATGTTTAAGGATTCTTATGATCAGGCTGCGCGGGATGTAAGATGGATGTTTGTGAGTGTTTTGAGCTAAGGCTCTTTGTTTTGGGCTAAGGCCCTGACGTTTTTAGAGTTAAGACTCATTAACGTGTTTGAGCTAAGGCTCGTAATTTTGGGCTAAGGCCCTGACGTTTTAGAGTTAAGACTCGTTAACGCGTTTGAGCTAAGGCTCGCGCATGTATGTTTTACTTCACTTTATTTTGTTTTGAAGTCAATATAGTGTTGTCATATTGTTCCAATTTAATAAAGGAAGTGTGAAACATGTATGCAAAGGTAATAGAACAAATATTGAAAGATAGCGCGAATCATCATTCATGATGGCTTAAAAGCCTTCATTACAAATTTGAACTTTTACATGAAGCATTTTCTAAGTTGTGCCGCGTTCCACGAGCGCGGTATCTTTTTTCCATTCAAATCTTTTAAAGCGTACGCGCCTTTCCCCAAATCTTCTGAAATTTGATAAGGTCCCTCCCAATTGGGGGACATTTTTCCTGGGGGTATTGCGCGACTAGCTTCATTGTTTCGAAGGACAAAATCATTTTTCTTGAAGTGGCATTCTTTAACGCGCTGATTATAATATTTTTCCAGCTTTTTCTTGTATCTGGCTTCATTAATGATAGCCGCTTCTCTGCGCCCTTCAAGCAAGTTAAGGTCCAACCTTCTTTCGCGCTCGTTATCAGTTTTGCTCATCATGAGTACCCTATGGGATGGGCATCCAATTTCTGCTGGGATCATAGCCTCTGTCCCATAGGTTAGGCTGAACGGGGATTCGCCATTGCTAGTTTTGCTTAATGTCCTGTGCGCCCACAGGACATTAGGTAACTCTTCGACCCAAGAATGGGATTCTCCCTCCAACCTTTTCTTCAGCCCATTTAGCAAACTTTGATTCGCGCGCTCCACTTGACCATTCCCCTGAGGGTGGTATACGGATGTGAAGATTTGGTTGATGTGCAATTCTCTGAGCCAGCTTGATATCTTCCTGTCAGTGAATTGTTTGCCATTGTCGCTCACAATTTCCATGGGAAGGCCAAAACGGCAAATGATGTGGCTCCAGATAAATTGCTTCATCGCCTCAGCTGTGATTTTTGCTAGTGGCTTGGCCTCAACCCATTTTGTAAAATAGTCTATCGCCACTACCAAAAATTTCACTCGCCCTTGCGCTTGCGGCAGGGGCCCTACAATATCAATGGCCCATTTGTGGAAAGGCCATGCGGAGGTGACTGGAATCAAGTTGTTCTTTGGACGCATGGTGTTTGGCGCGTAGCTCTGACATGCCTTGCATTTTTGGATTTCTTTTAGCGCATCCAAGTACATGCCTGGCCAATAGTAGCCTGAGCTCATCGCCTTGGCAACCACCATGCGCGGGCCAGCGTGAATTCCACAGATTCCTTCATGAATCTCCCTAATCACATAGGTTGCTTCTTCAGCATCCAGGCACTTCATGAGCGGTCCAAGATAAGAGCGCCGATATAATGTACCATCAAGTAATTCATAGTTCTGTGCCTTGTGTCTTATCTTTCTCGCCTGTGCGCGATCGTCCGGTAACTTCCCCTTCATCAGGAATTCTGTTATTGGAGTTATCCAGGATGAAGGGGTTGTATGAATTACAAGGACCGATTGCGTTTGCACTGACGGGCTGCTCATTACCTCCACCCTGACATCTTTGCCAAAGTGATCAAAATTAGTTGATGCCATTTTACTCAACGCGTCAGCGGACTTGTTTTCGCTGCGCGAGATGTGTATTATTCTGAAGAAGTCAAACTGCTCAACGAGCTTTTTTGCCTGCTCTAGATACAGAGGCATTGTGTTCTCCTTGGCGTCATATAGGCCGTTGACCTGAGCAGCTACCAAGTAAGAATCAACATGCGCCTCTAGTCTTTTAACCCCAAACTTGCGCGCGATGCGCAGACCAGCCAGCAGGGCTTCATACTCAGCCTCATTGTTGGTACTCTTGAAGTCCAACCTGATAGCATAAGTATATTCACGATTATCAGGGTCCATCAGTTTGAGGCCTGCGCCGGACCCTTCGCTGTTGGAGGCTCCATCAGTGAATAGCCTCCAAACATCTTCTTCATCATTTGCTCGCGGAGGATCTACCTCGCGCTGAGCTTCTTCAATCTTTCCGTCTGGGATTTCCGTGATGAAATCCGCCAAAACTTGACCCTTTATCGCTGGACGGGGCTTATAAGTGATCGTGTGTTCACCTAATTCCAGCGCCCACTTTGTCAGCCTTCCGGAGAGCGCGGGGCGTCGCAAAACTTGCTGGATGTTGTAACCAGTCAGAACTTCAATAGGATGACCATTGAAGTATCTATGGAGCTTGCGCGACGCGTGTGTTAGTGACAAAACTAACTTTTCCATTATGGAATAGCGCGTCTCAGGGTCTGTGAGCACCCGACTCACATAATATATCGGCGTTTGTATCCCCTTGCGATCCACCAATAATACCGCGCCGATCGCGCGGTCTCCAGCTGACAGGTACAATGTAAGGGTCTCGCCAGGAAGTGGAGCTGTGAGCGCTGGCAATTTAATGAGACATTCTTTTATCTCAGTGAAAGCTTGCTCAGCCTCAGGCGTCCACTTGAATTGGCTCTTCTTCAAACAGTTCCTCAAGGTGTTAACGAATGGAGTAGATTTGCTGGCGTGGTTCGCTAGGAACCTGTTGATTGACACCAATCTACCATTCAGCTTCTGAACCTCTTTCATGGTGGATGGTGAAGGCATGTCAAGGATGGCTTCCACCTTTTCAGGGTTCACCTTGAAACCATCCTTAGTGACCATTACACCAAGAAATTTCCCCTCTTCTGCGCCGAAAGTACATTTGCTCGGGTTGAGCTTCATGTTAACCTCCGTTAGGCGCTGAAGGGTTTCCTCGATGTCTTTGAGCATTTGTCTCTCCTCCCTGCTCTTGATCACCAAATCATCGACGTAGACTTCTAGATTTCTTCCGATTTGTTCACTGAAAACCGAATCCATAAGTCTCTGATAGGTTGCGCCCGCATTCTTTAAACCAAAGGGCATTTTTGTGTAACAAAAAACACCCTTGTCGGTTCTGAAGGCCGTCTTGTCTTCATCCTGTGGTGCCATTTGAATCTGGTGATAGCCTTTATAGGCATCCAGGAAACATTTGAGCTTGAATGGTGCCACGGAGTCCACCTTTGCGTCGATGTTTGGGAGGGGGTAACAATCTTTCGGACATGCTTTGTTGAGGTCCTTGAAGTCAATACACATTCTCCATGACCCGTTGCTTTTCTTTACCATCACAGGATTGGCTACCCATGTCTGGTATCGAATTGGGCGGATGATGTTTGCGCGCAACAGGTCCTCCACTTGCTCATTCATGGCCTTCGCCTTTTCATCCCCCATGATTCTCTTTTTCTGTGCAATTGGCTCCACCGACTTAAACGTGTTAAGAGAATGTTGCGCCAAGTCTCGCGGGACCCCCGTCATATCGGAGTGTTGCCACGCGAAAACCGACGTGTATTTTGTAAGCAACTTTTTCATTCTCAATCTCGTTTCGTCTGAAATGGTAGCGCCAATTGTGACCGTTTGCTCTGGGAATTTTGGGTTTAAAATCCACTTCTCTGGCGCATTGTCAGCCATTGTAAGTTTCATTCTCCCTTCCCGCGGCGTGCTTGTCACTGCGCACAAATGATCGCGGTAAACAAATGCTACGCCTGTTGGTGTAGGGATCCCCAATGCGCCGTGCGCTGGCGACGGTACAGCATTAAATTGGGCAATCGTTCCCCTACCCAGGATCATATTGTGGCATGACGTGGTGGGCAAGACCAAGAAGTTGACAACTTCGGCTCGCTTGTGCTCATCATCCCCCATAGTTAGTTCAAACTGAATCTGGCCTAGGGGATGTATGATTTCATTTGAGACACCACAGATCGGTGCGTTCACAATTTCGAGCCGCGCTTGGTCTGCCGGGTCTAACTTTCTGAAACACTGCTCATACATAATGTCAGATTCGCTTCCAGTGTCCACCAGGACCTTTGACACTTCGTAATGAGCAATGTGTGTGGTAATGACTAGAGGACTGCTTATTGAAGGGCCTCCCCTGATTCTTGGGAAGATGACTTGCTGCTCGCGCCAATCTCCGTGAATTTGCGCGCTTCTCTTTCTTGACGTCTGCCCTTGTCGTCCCCCCTCAGCCACACAGATTCTTTTGTACTTCTTGCTGGCAGAGGCTCCCTCCGGTTGCTCATCTTCTATTCTTTGGTTTTTTACCAAGTGAGCCAGCCTGCCCGACTTTACATCCTTCTCGATCGCATCCTTTAAATGATGGCATGCGTCGGTGTTGTGGCCCGGGGACCTGTGAAATTCACAATATTTGCCACTGTTTTGCGGTCCCTTGTAGTGTAGTTGTTTGGGAGGCTTGAATTGGACATTCTCAGTACTTAACACCTGTGAAGGTGTTTTAGTGAGAGGAGTCCATATTCTTGGCAGAGGTCTGCTGGGATCTCTGCCGCCCTCCCTCTTGTCACCCTCCCCGTGTTTACGAGCATCCTTTTGGGGCTGGGGTGAGCTTGGTTGCGCTTGTTTTTCCGCGGAAGAAAAACTTGTTGGCTGCAACCTGGACCATACAGAGTTCTGTTTGGCCCTCTTCTCTTTGCTGCGCGGTGATTCAGCCTGATGCGCTCTTTCTCTTGCCCTATCTTGGGCAATCTGTTTCTCATTTCTCGCGAAAACTCGCGATGCCTCCATTAACTTGGCCCACGTGGTGGGCATACCATCTTTGCTTACGAGAGCTCGTCGTAACTGATCACTGCGCGCGCCTTGTATAAAGGCCACGCGCAGGAGCTGCTCAGTTATGCCCCCGATTGCCAGGGACTCCTGATTGAAACGAGTGATGTAATCTTCAATCGTTTCATCATTCCTGCGTATGCAGTGCATGATGTCATCAGGATCGCGCGTGTGCCTGCGCTGCTGTACGAAGTGGGCTTGGAACTTTTCTAATAGTTCCTCGAACCCATCAATTTGCCCTGTCGGCAAGCTTTCGAACCATACCCGCGCAGCGCCCGTGAGGCAGCGAGCAAACATATGACACCATGTTGGCATCGTCCAGCTCTCTAGGTTTCCCGTGTTATAGAAACCCTGCAAAAAGTCATCTGGATCTGTTGTGCCATCATATTTGCCCAGACCACTTGGCATCTTGGTCTTGTGCTGGATGGGAGCCTGCGCGATGCGCGCAGTAAACTTTGAGTGTTTTACCAGGATGGCTGGTCTGTAGGGTGTGGTTACGTCAACTTGCCCTCTGACCGGTGGGCTGTATGGCATGTGCAGATCCAGATCTGCTCTGGCCCCAGGCGCCATGTTCACAGGCGCGCGGAGCTGCGAGCCTCCTGCATGAGTATCCCTTGTCTTCCTCATGCTATGCACTTCTTCATCACTGAACTCAGTGTGTGCAGTGTGAACAGAATGCCCTTCTTCCGGCGCGCGCGGCCTTTTTGTAGGCTGCTTATCAATCGCTTGCCTTTGTGTTTGGTCGGCTAGCTTCTTCTGTTTGATCATTTCAGTGTACTTTTCCATCAGACGCCGCTGCTCATTTATGAGCCATTCATTCGGATCGTTTGCTTCATCTTCTGGACCCATTGGTCCTTTCAGCTTCGCGCCGGCCATATTTTGTAACGTATGATCGTCTGGAGGAGTTTCAGTCTGGCCGTGAGGGGTTGTGACGAAGGGACGGTTGCTGGTGGTACGCGTAGAATCACGCGGAACCCTCAGAACCTGCTGTCCGTCGTTAACACCCTCACGTTCAATATCCTCCAGAGCTTGATCAACGTTACGAACTCCAGAAACCATGGTGATTGATTTTTTTTTCGTAGATCTGGATGAGATCTGATTGCCGTTTGTAACAGTGGATGGCGCCAATGAAGAAACGTGGATCTACTCACTGGTAGCAGATCTACTTTCCTCGGGTATGATTAAACTGTTTCACCGATGGTTCCTTTGAATCCGTGTTCTTCCACCTACAAAATGAACAGCGCCGTTACTTACCCCTCAGAAAGGGACAGAGGGGTCCTCTTTGGGGTAACCCTCCGGCGTGAGAATCAGTATCTTTGTGGAGAAGATAATAAAGTGTGAGTCAGTGAAATCTCAAGAGTATTGCTGAATCGCTGAATACTCTTGATAGTGTGACTGTGTGTTTCTCTGTAACTGACTGTGAGTGAATATAATTCAATATGATTGAATGTGATATCACTGCTTGTAACTGTCAATGATTGAGTGTGAATGAATGTGTCATCAAAGTGGAGTTGATGCTGTATTTATAGTGCTAGGGTTTCCACTGGCTGGGCTCAGCCTCGTTGGCCTCCTCCAATCGCACTGCGCCACGTGTCCTCTGGGACACCTGGCGCTTTCTCGTTGGTTGAAATCATGTGGTAGCACATGTGTCATGCTGAGTTGTCGACCTTTCATTTGGCAGCTGTCAACATCAGCATATTCTTACTCCTTAAAAAGATGCCTTCTAGAAGAGTGTCTGACGTGCACAATCAAGGTTGCCCTGATCCTGATTTGGATAAGGACGAGGTTGATTATGTGCAAGTGTGATATGCGCCCATCCTGAGGATGCGCGAAGTCTTCTTTTTATTCTCACGCGCAGATATTTCATGCGCAGGTGTGATATGCACGAGCGTGTGATATGCGCCGTGCGCTGGTGCGCCACGCGCATATGTGACACGCGAGCATATGTGATGTGCAAGAGCATGCGATATGCGCCGCGCGCATATGTTATGCGCGAGCATATGATGCCTGAGCATGTTTTGTATGCGCGATGCGCCTGGGTTTTGGCTTTGTGCCTTCATAATGTCTTTATCTTGTGGGTTGACCCGCCTTGCTTGGTGTTGAGGCGGGTACATACCTCTTCATATATTATTTAGGGTTGTTTGGTTGATTCGGTTGTGTCGGCTCTCTTACTCACTTAAATTCAACATCATTTTTTATTTAGTATCTTTACTTGTTCCTTATCGATGTGAGTTTACATACCCCCATTTCTGCATTTACATATTTTGAGGGTAGCATGTATAACATTACTAAATTACTCATTTTTTTACTGTCTTTATTCAAATACAATTCAATTCTATGTTCATGCACGACTATTTGTATTCTATATGTTTATGCCTCATGATTATATGCTTATGTGTTTATGTGTTTAATTTGGTTGGAGCCTCATCCTCATAAAAGCGTTGAGTCACGACTTTAGTAATTTATTAATTTGGCTTTGTGCCAAATGAAAAAGTGTCGAAGTTTGTTATTCAATTGATACAAGTTAGTCAATTTACATATTTATGCATGCTTGCAAACAGAGGCAGATCCATGAATTTTTGTTATGGTGGGCACAAACGGACCGGGTGAAAAAATCGGCCAGGTCAAAGAGTACTGGGCGGGACAATCATTATGGAGGCCCAAAGTGGAATGAACTTTCGACGCACATGAGTGGCTAAATTTATCCTTTTAGACACCACCTTTTAAATGTTAAAATATATATTAATAAAAATGTTTTTTCATTCATTAATATACATCAAATACATGACGCAAGTTAATAGATCCATTCGTTAATTGTTATCTCCTTACGCCTTTCCAATATAAAAAAGTAAAATTGTTGTCTTCTTAGGTGGTGTTTGTTTTTTGCTAGAAGATCTTCCTGGCCTCTTATGTTTGCTCCGCGCAGACCTTTAGTCTTGAAGACTGTTTGTTTTTCTGAAGACATTTCATTAAAAAACGTCTTCGCGCCCTCTTATTCTAGAAGACATGGACCAACCTCTTTTCACATCTTCTGCATCTTCTATCTTATTCCAAACACTAACCCCCTTTCTTTTTACCTTCTCCTTCCCTTCATATCCTCCCCTACCATCTCCCTTCATCTCCTCCCCGACCTCCACCACCGCGACCTCCACCACTGCGAACTCCACTGTCGCGGCGCACCGCCGCTGCTCCACTGCCGCACCGACAACCCCCATACCTCTGCCGTCCTTCGCCTATCGTATGTCCGCCGCCTCCGCCGCCCACTGCCACACATCCACAACTCCGGTCCGTGTATTATTATTTTGTTGATTTGTGTACTTTACCTATATTTGTATGATTTGTGACGTAATTGGTTTGAATTTGTGTATTGGATTATACTATTGAAAGTTTATAATATCGAAATTTGTTGAAATCAGGTTTAATTGATGTTTGTAGACTGATTATTGATGTCGTGTTTATCAATTTAGTTTTATTTTGTCTAAACGAGCTTGAGTTTGGCTTGTTTTGACTTACGAGATCTTGAGAGTTGTTTTTCAATTATTGTTGAATGTTTATTAGTTTTTTTTTTTTTTGAAGAAATTGATTTGTTGAATTATCATTAGTTTTTGTTCAATTAATTAGTTTGCATAATTGTCCAATTATCATTAGTTTTTTGTTGAAAAAAGTTTGTAGAAAGTTTAGGTTTAACGAAGATCTTGTTCCATTAGGTTTGCATAAAGTTTAAGTTTGAAGACCTTTTTTGTGTTTAAAAATTCGGTTTATTTAAATTTCTGTTTATTTTAACAGTTTGCAGACGTGTTAAAAAACAAACAGTCTTCTTCTTGCATGCAGAGGTATGGTCCACCTTTTTTGCTATGGATGTCTGCAGATGTGGTCCGCAGACTGCATACATTTTACCTCTGAAAAAACAAACAGCACCTTACACACTCTCGAAAATTTAATCAAGTACATTATTATCAATATTTTGTTTTAAAAAATTCAGCTGCTTCATATTTCTATTACTAATTTGATTAGTATTTAAAATTAAAATGACACATAATTAAAATTAAAATGAAACATAATTAATTAAAATAATAAATTCTGTAAATAAATTTAGTGATAGTAAGTTAAACTTAATGAAATGATTCCATATTATGTAAAATATAAAATTCATGTCCACTTTTAAGTTTCTGCTTCACTTGTAGTTCGGTTCATTTATTTTTGTTGAAAATGTAGTTCGGTTCGTTTATTTTTGTTAAAAAAGTAGTCTGTCTCGTTTATTTTTGTTAAATAGTAGTTCGATTCGTTTATTTTTGTTAAAAAATAATTTGGTTTGTATATTTTGTTAAAAAAAGTTTCGTTCGTTTACTTATGTTAAAAAAATTATTTTTGGTTCGTTATTTTTGTTAAAAAAAGCTCGGTTCATTTATTTTTTGTTAAAAAAAAAGTTCGGCTCATTCATTTTTAGTTGATTATGGCTTAATTGGTAATAGTTTGGTGATTAATTCTTTAATTTAGAGGAAATTTTTAAAAGGGGACTAAAACTAAGCAATCACTTAACCACAAGGACTCATAAGGATCATAAATTTAACATTTCGGATTTTCCAAACCCGTATTAATTTACAAATGAAACATTTTTAGATCTTTAATATTAATCAAAATCAAATATTTGTAAGTAATTAAGTTTCTAATAATCATTTTTACCCTTTAAGTTCTTAAAGTTATTTATTCTATGTTTACACTTTAAAATAATAAAAAAATGGACATTATAGGAAGTATAGGGACTAAACTTGTAAAAAAATGAAATTCCCTCTTAGGAAGGCCGGAGCGCTGCGCCTGGGCATCACCCTCACCGTCGCACGGCGCTATGGAGACCCTGCACAGATCATTTAACTTTATTTCGTTTTCTAGCTCGTTTAAGGTATAAAATGGTTTATTTTAGGCATGTTTGAGAGAAGTAAGGACCAAGTAATCATAATATAACCAAAATACAAGTTCTAATTCGTTTTCCCCTGCCCAAGATCAGATCTTTATGAATAAGTCGATGATTCTTTCTTTTAAATCGCATATACTTGCGTAAACGAGTAAAAAGCCCATATTTAGTTCGTTATTGCTTTTCCTATATATACAACTCATAATCTCTGTCACAAGCCTTCACCCCAAACCCCAGAGGAGCTTATTCAGCTGTCCTACCTTTTGCCTCTCTTCATATGCTTCGGTTTTTGCTATTTTGTTAAAGACACGTTAATAACTGTTTGACTTTTCTTACGTGTGGAACTTTGACTTCCGTTTCTCATTAATCCTTTCACTTTCTGGGTAAGTTGTAAACATAGAAATCATTCATATACTTTCCCTAGTAAATAAACTTCAATCAATTTTGGTGGTTGAAGGGTGTTGACTGGTCAAATCGTTTAAAACTCGATAAAGAGCAAAATAGTCAATAACTTTGACTATCCGTTTTCTCATACTTCTGTTCGAATTCAACGTTCGGTCCAGAAGAATTTTATTCTCGTAATGAAATTTTAAGGCTACTAACAAAAACCCGACTTCCGACTCACTGTTCAGATTCTGGTCAGTACCAGCTCGCTTAAACGTTTAATTCAACATAACTAGAGTTCTACTCATCCGTTTGGATTGATTCAAGTGGCATTAAGTTCGTTTTTATTTATAGTTTCATATCACAAAGTTTTAGGTTCTGATTATTAATCTCGTTTGACACGTATTGGACGACTCGCTTATCCGTTAACTCGTTTATTCTTAATTCTATTCACTTGCCTTCCATCTAAGGTGAGTTTTATCATTCCCCTATTTTACTCAGTTTTCTAAAATGTGTTGGGGACATATGCGTATATCATACTATATATATATATATATCAAAAATAGTAAACGTGTAATTATGTGTGATTAATCAAATCTACTTGTTATGTGCTTATTTGTCTTTGTATGCAATTGTTTGACATATCCCCTTGAAGAGGGTTCACATATTGACCACCGTCTGATTTGCTTGGCAACGGTCTTACTCTATTTATTTGCTCATAGTTGATTTACCAGCGCCCGATTCGCTTGGCAATGGTTTAGTCGACAACTTATTTGCTTATGGTTTGATTTCATTGCCGCATTTATTACGTTTTGCTTATTTATTATATTAACATTATTTTTTGTGTCAAAGATTGGTGATAAACTCACTCAACATGTTTGTTGACAAAACTCCATTTTCTATGCATATGCAGGTTGCTTGTATTGAAGACTGAAGTTTGGACATTTAGAAAGACCTTAGGGTTATAATGAAGACAAACATGGATTTAAACTTGTTATATTTATTTATTTGAATTGTTTTGTTATATTTGGATATTGTGTGTATATTTGAACAAAATAATTAATTAGATATTGTCATTTATATTTATGATTGTATCTTCGAGCTGTGAGCAATCGGATCGCGCCCCGGCATTTCCGCCTTAGGTTGGGTTGTGACAGATTGGTATCATAGCTGAAGGTTCTAAGATAGGTCGTTAGAAGTGGTCCTAGACATATGTTAGGAACTCTATACGTGCTTATCTGAACTGCCTTATGTGCTATTTAATAAATTGTTTACAGCTTGCTTAGATTAATTATTTTTTTTTGTATTTATCTTATTTATTTATTGCACACACACACGAATTCCGAGGTTACGCCTCACTTTCAAAAAAATTTTAAATCCTCTTATTTTTGGTAGATTGTCTTTTATTGTGGGAAATTCCTTAATAATTCTCGTGTTTTGTTTTGGTCTTTCACCTTGAAGCATGGGGGTATGACAAATGTCGTACAACCATAACTTTAATTGGTACCCGTAATCGAATAAACGGTTGCGTGGTAAACATAACCAGCTAAATGGTTATACTTCCAAATTGTGTTTTTAAATTATTTTAAATGCTTGGTTGGGTGAAAAATCCATGGGCACTCCAACTATCCATTTCTTAAAACCATTTTCGATTTGATTTTTGGGTTGGAACGTATAATCCTGGGTGGTTCCCGAGATACACCAACTACTTGTATTTGATTCGTTGATTCGATATTTAGTTGAGTCGATTAAATGCCATGTAACGCTCATGGTCCGAATAACTCCATTGATTCAATAATTCGTTAATTAATTGGGTCAGTTAAATGCCATGTACACGGCCCATAATTTGTTGGTTTTGATCACCAACCAATTCAGCCCCATTTTATTAATTTAATTAACGAATTATTGAATTGTGAGTTTTGATCTTGGTTAATTGTGAGTTTGGTGAATTGTGTGGTTAGGAATAATTTAAAATAATTTTCTTTTTTTTTTGACCTGATGACCTGCCCGCCGACCTGAGTCCACCGTAAGCAACGGTCAAGAACCGTAGCCGTCCATCGTCCACCGTAACACAGACTCCTTCACCGTAGCCTACGGTGCCACCGTAAGCGACGGTCTGGCCACCGTAAGCTACGGTGGTCACAGGTAAAATTTGTTTCTTTTTAATAATATATATACTTAACAAGAGAAAAAATGTGTAAAACAAACTCGGATTGCCTCCCGAGAAGCGTTGTGTTTATCGTCTACATCCCGACATTACCTGGCCCTTAGCTTTCGGCTGAATATGTCGGTGCACTCGCTATAAAGCTCACCACCGACTCATGTATGCTCTTATTTAAATCTGTGTCTTCCAAGTACGGTTTTAATCGATGCCCGTTCACCACCTGTCTTAAATGATCGTCGAAATCTTCAATTTTAACCTCACCGAACTTACCGACACGCTTAACCTGGTATGGTCCCAACCATTTGCTCTTCAACTTACCTGGAAAAAGCTTTGCTCTCGAATTGTATAACCAGACCCTTTGACCTTCTTCAAATTCCTTCCGCTTAATCTTCGCATCGTGTACTCGCTTCATCCTATCTTTGTATGCTGAAGCACACTCATACGCTTCATCTCTAAGCTCCTCCAACTCGCATATATTCAACTTACGTTCCTTACCTACACACTCATAATCCAAATTAACATTCTTCACGGCCCATAATGCCTGATGAGCAAGCTCTATGGTTAAATGGCAACCCTTTCCATAAACCAACCGACAGGGGGTGGTGCCGATAGGCGTTTTGAAAGCTGTTCGATAGGCCCATAAAGCATCATTTAACTTTGTAGACCAATCTTTTCGATCGGGCCTCACCGTCTTTTGTAAAATTTCTTTAATCTGCCTATTGGACACCTCCACCTGATCACTCATTTGAGGATGGTATGGTGTGGCTATTCGGTGGTTTACGCCATACCGTTTAAGTAGTTTCCAAAGTTAAAGTTTTTAAAATGTGATCCCCCGTCACTTATTATAATGCGGGGGACACCATATCTATAAAATATGTTCGTTTAGACAAACTTACAAACAACGGCATGGTCATTTGTTTTGGTGGCGATTGCTTCGACCCATTTTGAAACATAATCAACCGCCACCAAAATGTAATAATTCCCGAAGGAATTTGGAAACAGGCCCAAAAAATCAATCCCCCAAACATCAAAGGTGTCAACTACGAGGATTGGTTGCATGGGCATCTCGTTTCTCTTGGAAATGCTACCCAACTGTTGACATCTCACACAGTTTTTAGCATATTCCACCGAAACTTTAAAAATAGTTGGCCAATAAAAACCATATGCTAAAATCTTATGACCAGTTTTCTGCCCACTGAAATGGCCACCTCATGCAAGTGAATGCGTGTGTGACAAAACACTCCAGATCTCCTCATCTGGAATACATCTTCGAAACACTTGATCCGCCCCGATCTTGAACAAGTCTGGGTCCTCCCATACGTACTGCTTCACTTTGGCCATGAATTGGTGCTTCTTTTTCTTTGGCCAAAAATCTGGAATTGTACATGCAACAAGAAAATTAAGGATGTCAGAGTACCATGGTAAAGTTGACACGGAGAACAGTTGTTCATCCAGGAATGACTCGTTTATCTCTCGGACATCTTCCCCCTCTTCTCTTTCTACCAATCTGGACAGATGGTCCGCAACAACATTCTCGCTCCCCTTCTTATCACAAATCTCCACGTCAAATTCTTGAAGGAGCAAAATCCACCTAATCAAGCGCAGCTTTGCATCTTTCTTCTCCATCAAGTATTTCACTGCGCTATGATCTGAAAACACAACAACTTTGCTTCACCACAGATAAGATCTAAATTTATCCAACGCATACACTACTGCGAGCAACTCCTTTTCCGTGGTGGTATAATTAATTTGAGCATCGGAAAGGGTTTTGCTCATTGCAACGGGTTTCTTGCCTACCCGTTGACCAAGAACAACCCCGACCGCATAATCACTCGCGTCACACATAATCTCAAAAGAGAGTGACTAGTCGGGCGACAGTAGGATCGGGGCCTCGACCAATTTGTTTTTAAGTACGTTAAAAGCATTTAAACAATCTTCAACAAAAACAAATGGTACATCTTTCAATAACAAATTACATAACGGCTTAGTTATGACACTGAAATTCTTAATAAACCGTCTGTAAATTCCCGCATGTCCCAAAAACGACCGAATTCCCTTCACATTTTTAGGGGGTGGTAAATTAGCTATGACATTGACTTTCGCCCGGTCAACCTCAATCCCCCTATTTGAGATGACATGACCCAAAACAGTTCCCTCTTGAACCATGAAATGGCTCTTTCCAAACTTAAGACCAGATTCGTTTCCACACATCTTTTCAAAACTTTCGTTAGTTCATTTAAGCATAATTCAAAAGATGAGCCTAAAATTGAAAAATCGTCCATAAAAATTTCTAGTGAATCCCCGACCATATCTGAGAAGATACTCATCATGCACCTTTGAAAGGTGGCCGGGGCATTACACAAACCAAAAGGCATTGCCTAAATGCGAATGTGCCGTATGGACACGTAAATGTGGTCTTATTTTGGTCATCGGGGTGAATGGCAATTTGATTGTACCCTGAATAACCGTCTAGAAAACAGTAAAACTTCTGACCTGATAATTTCTCGATGATTTGGTCAATGAATAGTAAGGGGAAATGATCCTTGGAGGTCGCCGCGTAAAACATCCAATAATCGACACAAATCCGCCACTCGGTTACCGGTCGGGTAGCAATTTCCTCACCTTTCTCATCACGGGTTATCTGAATCACGCCTTCTTCGGGACCGTTTGTGTCGGACTCACCCAAGTATTATCCGAGATCGGGAAAATGATTCCCGCATCCAATCACTTCAACACCTCTTTCTTCACAACCTCCCGCATATTCGGATTCAACCGTCTTTGTGAATCATGGGCGGGTTTTACCTCGGGATCTATGATAATCTTGTGCATCACAACAGAAGGACTAATACCCCGTAAGTCCGCTATCGTCCATCCAATAGCCGCTCTATACTGCTTCAAAACTTCCATCAATGCTCGTTCTTGTTCGTCTGTTAAATTCGAGGCAATGATAGCCGGTAACGTCTCTCCCTCTCCCAAAAACTCATACTTGAGATGTTTTGGGAGTTCCTTCAACTCCACTACCGGTGGACTCTCAAGTGATGGTTTCAACTTTGAGTCGAAAGTGTCCGGTAGTCTCTCCACCTGCTGAGACCAAGGTGGCTTCCCAATACTCGCAGCGAACACCTCAACTGTCCTTTCCTCCTCTTTCAACTGCAACACATGCTCAACAGATTCCCTGCAACAAATAATTCACTCCTCTGTGGCATCTTCCTCACATTCGTGAGGATTCAACCCGTCAATGACGTCAGCCGCAAAGCATTCATCACTCACCAGAGGGTTAGATACATTTGAAAACACATTAAGCCGAAGATTTTTATCACCAAAAGCCATGTCGACCACCCCGCTTCTACAGTTTATTAAAGCATTTGCAGTTGCCAAAAAGGGCCGACCGAGAATCACGTTCGGTTGCCGTTTCGGGTCAACTGTTACGTAGTCTAGAACCAGAAAGTCAACCGGATAATAAAAATCTTCAATCATGACAATCACATCAGTCACGATTCCCCTAGGAAGCTTGAGTGTCAGATCGGCCAACACCACGGTGGTGTTTTCAAAGTGGACCAAAGTCATGTGGGTCATACAAGATTCCTGGGAGAATACTCACCCTGGCTCCAAGATCGAGTAACGCCCTTGTCATTTTAAAATCGCCCACTTGAATGGGTATTATTGGCGTTCGCGGATCTTGAAGTTTGGGTGGGAGGATTCCCGTCAAAACCGAACTCACATTAGCCGTTAAGTCAACTTGTTTAGGCATTTTATGTATTCGTTTTTGAGTGCACAAGTCCTTCAAATACTTAGCATATGCGGGGACTTGTTTTATAGCATCGATGAGAGGTAAATTAATTTTTACTTACTTGAAAATTTCCCACATTTCCTCCTGTTGTGGGCCCCTCTTTCTAAGTGATGATGATGTTTTAGGATTCACCAAAGCCTGAGGAAACGAAATGGTTTTACTCGTTGAATCCGCCTCCTTGGTAATGGATGCTCCCGTTTAAATTACCGATTCATTTAAATTTTTATTAATTGATTTTCTCGGTTGATTTCTGGGTTCGATTTCTACATCGTCATCACTTTTACCATCTTCTCCCAAGTCTTCCACCACACCCTCAATGAAGGGTTGTGGACTTACCCCATTATCATAAACTTTACCATTTCTAAAGGTACTTACCTGGTTAATGTGAGTGTTCTTCCCACTCGATGAGCTGCTACCTTGTTGATTCGGGTTCTTTAGTGTGTCGCTTGGTAGCTTCTTCAGGTTTTTCTTCAGGGTGGCCAACTCCTCGGCCAATTGACTCATCTGTTTGTCTCTAGCGGTGTTTGCCTTTTCTTGAATCTCCATTCTCCGACTCAAATCTTTCAAGAGTGTCAAGATTTCCGAATCGTGCGAAGAACTTTGACTTTGACTTTGAGTTGCCCCCTGACTTTGCTGATAATTCTTCTGATAACTTTTGTTGTAACCACCCGACTCTCTCTGATTGTGCCCGCTTTTCCCATTACTTGAACCATTCCCATACTGCCTCTGATTCGATTGATAACTGGTTCTCTAATTAGTGCCCTGGAAATTTGGGTTTTGTTGGGTATTCGGGTTTCCATAGCTGAAATTAGGGTGGTTTCTGAGGCCCAGGTGATATGTGTTAGAGTTCATATTACCACTATTATTGTACCTTTTCTCCACTTGTACAAAATTCACCTTTTCTTCCTCTTCATCCTCCAACTCTTCCACAACTCCAGAACTCGCTACCTCGTGTCCCAACTTACCACATTGTTCACAAACTGGATATGCTTTTCCTGATTTCCCCTTTTCCTTCATACCAGCAACCATCAACTAATCTAGCTTCTTTTCTAATCGTGCCATCCAATCATCTGAACTTCCACTGTCTACTGCCTTCACCACTGCCCTCTTTATCATCCTGTTTGACTGGGCATGCCTCTTAGAATTCAAAGCATGTCTCTCTAGATGCCCCCAATCCACCTGTTCATCATTCGTTAGAAAAGATCCATTAGTGATAGATTGGAGGTCTTGCACAACATCAGTCGATAAACCATCATGGAATGCCTTTATCAACTCCCACAGAGCTATGCCATGGTGAAGGCAAGTCCTCAACAACAACTTGAACCGCTGGAAAGATTCATAGAAAGTTTCTCCTGTACGTTGTTGATAATTTCTTATGGATGTGCTTCTAAGGTTCTTTGCGACATATAATACTCATTTAAGAACTGTTGTGCCAAATCTTTCCACATATAAATAATGGATGACAGCAATGAGAGAAACCACTGCTTTGCTGTATCTTTCAGACTGAATTGGAAAACTACCATCTTTACCTCCTTTGCAGTGAATCCTTGACTGGAGATTGTTGCACAGATTGAGTTAAAATCGCTCAAGTGTAAATGCGGTTCTTCTGTGGCCTTTCCATGAAATGTTGGTATCCCGGTTAGACTGCTATGTCTGACTGACTGAAAATGTTCTTCCATTTCTCACTGGAATAATGATTGGCAAAGGATTTGTAGCCACCTGTGGAATAAAACGGCTCTGAACCCCTCGGACGGGTGGTGGAACAAAAGCTCTCGGGCCCGTCATCAAACTCATAGACGGGAACCTATGGTTCTCTGACAACTGGACGTCTCTGTGCTTGCCAATACCTCGGTTGCTGGTTCGGTTGACGGTTTCTGTTAGGTACCCGACCATCTTGAGGGAATTGTTGTTGATGCCTTTCGTAGTACCGATCCCCATTGTAATCCTCATATTCTTCTTCATCTTCCAACTCAGGATCCCACTCTTCCATCTCATCCTCATTTTCAGCCCTTTCGTCACCCAAATCGAATCCGATATCATTTTCCACAAATTGAAACGGCCCTTGGCAGTTCCTTGGTGCCGAATGAATTGATTGATTATCGTCAAGGTTTTGCGGTCTTCGATTCTGGTTGCCACCCCCACGGTTCACTGGATGTCTGTTACGGTTCACATTCGGATTCTGGGCGAATACAGGCTCGTTTTGTGGGATTTTTTGATCTTGTTTCAATGGTTGGTTTTGAGGTTCGGGTGGGTGTACCAATGGTTCCTGGTTGTTTTGTGTACTCATGTTCTCCTCTTTCGGTTTTCTGTTGAGAGTTGTTTTCTGAGATGCTCGGTTCCTCTTTGCTGTCTTTTCAATCTCAGGATCAAACTGATGTGGTTCCTTCTCACGAGAATATCTTGTTTGCATTAACCTGGAGAACTCTCTGCACACACTAAAACACCAAACCTCGCATAAAATCAAACGAAGAAGAAGAAATAAAAACTAAAATTAAAATTAAACTTAGCTAGACTAACTAACTAAACCAGCACTTTGCGCGTTGATTCCCCGGCAGCGGCGCCATTTTGATCGATGTCGAAAGGTCAATCAAAAACATTTATAAAATACCTTCACTAGCTAGGCAAGTAAGGTGTCGAATCCACAGGGAATCAGTGGAAAGTGCTAATCAATTCTAATACTTAATTATTGATTGTACTAAGTGGACAAACGATGTCAAGCAGTTTAAAAGATTTTGATTTGTAAACAATGATTAAAAAAAAGCAACCAAACTCTAGGGTTCAGGTTTTAAAGCCAATTGGATAAATGATTAAACCTATGGAATTATACTCTTTGTTTGAAGCAATAAACCAAAAGACTAAATGTTTGACTATGATAATCGTTAAAACTTAATCCAATTGATTGACACAGATAAACAATGATCTATTTGATTGTAATCTTAGGCAATGATGAAATATTAGTTCTATGGTTAAAGATAACTAGGCCAATGACACTAAGAACTCAATCCTAATTGTTGATGACCAAAATCAATAACTGATAAACTGCAAATCTCATTAATTATCCAAAAGTATGTTCAAGCACACAAATAAGATCCAAAAATAAGGTTTAGAGTACCAACAATCCAATGAACAACTCAACCCTACACCCGGAGATGGTCACAAGTGATTTAGCCTTGCATCGTGGTCTTGAATAGCTTCTTTGATTCTTGAGTAGATGATACCATGGATGATTCGGGTGATTGAAAGGTGTTAAGATGGTGGAAGAAGCCTCCAAAAACGTCCAAGTATGTTATGATATCAACAATAGGCGGCCTAAGGTTGAACCGGCCTTAAATAGTTCCAAAAAACCTGAAAAATCGATTTTCTCCCGTCCAGAAGACCGTAGGCTACGGTCTCCCCACCGTAGGCTACGGTGGGGACCGTAGCTTACGGTGGCCCTTACTGCCTTACGGTGGCAGCCCCACCGTAGGCTACGGTGGGGCACCGTAGGCTATGGTGGCCTGTCACCCACCATTTTATTTCTCGCGTAACTTCTTCGTCCGAACTCCGATTTATGCCCCGTTTTCGTCCACGTCTTCGTCTTCACTTGCTCTATCATTCCATGCAATAAAATCTTCCTTTCCTTTCCATATCATGTGCTCCCATTTAGATCCTTTAAGCTCCGCACACCTGTAATTGCAAACACACACAAAGTAAACGTGTTTCCAGCATATAAACTCACAAAACAAGTGGTATAACTCATTTATTACACAATATTTCACCAACACATCAGTATTGAGGTTGCAAGACCCAAACATAGGTCAGAGGATGAAGGATGCAAGGAGCAAGTTTAATTAAAATACTGATTGGGATGTTCTCCCTTGGTTGCTAGATCCTGCATTGGGTGCTATTGATGTACCTCACACCCCAGGACATAGTGAAGAAGATGTTGATAAGGGTGAAGATAATGAGGATGTCGGAGGAAATAATGGTCCAAATGATGATGACAATCCAAATGATGGAGGTGATGGTGCTGGTAATGAGCCTGTCAATCACCCAATCGCCCATAAGGCTGAACATGTAGAGGATGTGGATCATAATGCTGCGATGAATGAATCTATTGATGATCCTGTTGGGGATGAGATGGTCCAATTTACGGGTGCTGGATCTGATATTCACATGGAGGATCCAATTGAAGTTACTAAACCTGTTGATGAACTTGGTGTTGGTCCTAGTGACATGGCAACTGAGCATATAGATGATGATGATTTTATAGCCAATGTGGTATCAAATGTCGCTGAAACTATTCAAAAAATCACTCCACCAGATTCACCAAACCCTGTTGATAACAATGATGACACTGGCTCTATTGATTCTGATCCTGTTAATGATGATATTCTCTCATCACCTGCCACAACAGAACCACTCAACTCAGAACCAGAACCAATTCAAGAGACACACTTTCCTTCACCACCTACCTCTCCTATTCAAGAACAAATCATCTCATACGCACCTGCCAAAACTGCTCAAGACACACATATCTCAATACCACCAACCTCTCCTTTCCAAGAAACACTACCTACTGCAACCATTCAAACTTCCCAACCCTTAACTACAGAACCTGAACCCTATAAACTACCCTCACCAGAAACCTCCTCACCCGAACCATTCGCAGAACCAGACTTTAAACTCATTCAGGAAACACCACCATCTAACCTAAACATTTATGACATCATTTCTGAAAATGCAGCATTAGAATTTGAGAACATTATGTTAAAAGAGAAAAATGCAGTACTGGAAATCAGAAATAAGGCACTTGAGACTGCACTGCAACAAGCTTTATTGAAAATTCAAACCCTGGAGCACTCTGAGGTTGAGAAGACCTTAGATGCACCAAAACAGGGGGAGAATATTGAAGATGCAAATGGCTTGATATTGATTGAAGATTCATATGCCAGTTCAAGTGATGAGGGTGCAGATGCTGGAACATTAAATGCCCTTGATATGATCAATAAAGAATATGTTGAAGGGGCACAGGAAGAGGGGGAGTCTGATAAAGAAGAAGAAAGCCCATAACAGATGGAGAAAATGAAGCAGAAAGGAAAAGGGATCGCTTTAACTGATGAAGATTTACATCCCAAGTCTACACAAATTTTGAAATCTGGAGATGAGATACTACAGAAAGATATTGTAATTGATCCAGATATTGCTGAAGTTGAATCAGTTCAAACTGTAATAAAAATGATAAATCAAGAGAGAGAAAGGGTGTTGGTTGAAGAGGAAGAGGAGGATATTGATCAAAAAGTGCTTGAAGCACTCATTGAGATAAAGAAGAAACAAGAGGAAGAAGAGAGAATGAGAAAGGAAGCTGATGAGGCTATAAGGGCTGCATTGGAGGCTTTAAAAGGAAAACAAACTGAAAAACAAACTCCTATTGCACAAACAGATGATGAGCCCAGCCTACACAGCCTGAGCCAGTGCCTGAAAAGTATGAACCTGAACCACCAAAAGGGCAAGAGCTCAGTATGGTACAAATAAATCAGGAAGAAGAAACAATAGAACTATTTTACAGTTCAGTGGTAAAGTTGGTAATAATGAAAACTCTTACAGACATCCTGAATCAACCTGAAGACATGCTCCTGATAATGTATCAGCTGCAAGAAAGGCTCAGAAGGATTTTATTAAGCTTAGCAGTGGTTTACAAACTGAGAATATACCAGAGCCTCGAGTAGAAGTAGTTGAGACAACATAACCAATAATCAAGGAGGTTGTTGATGATGAACAAGCATATAAGATTCGTGAACATATGGCAACTAAACCAATTATTAGTGAGCAAGAAACTGAGGCTGATGGGGGCTGAAAAGAAAGGAAACATCAGAATTAGAAACCCCCAAAGCCAAAAGACAAAAGTCAGTCTATAAATGAAGACAGAGCTCCAAGTTTGTGTTTAAAACACTCAGTACTCAATCTGAAGAACCAATGATTGAGGCTTACACAACTTGGATGAACATTTGGAAGATGAAGAGGATGAGGTAAGGACAGAGAAAAATGATGATAAAGAAAAGGAAGACAGAGCCTACCTCTTAAGCCTCAAGTATGATAAAAAAAATATCTTCAAAGATTGTCAAAGGAAAATGTGATGCAAGAGGCTGAATGATGGAGGAAAAGAGAATCAAAAAGAGAATTCTTGATAAAGGTTGGACACAAGCCTGCCTTTTTGAACCTACAATCATTTGACTCAATTGAAAAAATATACAAGAATGCTCTAGTAGATGATGTTGCAAATTTTGTAGAGAAGGTAAGCAAGAAGAAGGAGAAAGGAGAGAAGTTATTGAAAGAATCAGATAGCAGCAAAAAGAGAACAGAAAAGAAAGTCAGAGATGAGACAGAGTATGAAGTTTTGAAAAGCAAACACAAGGAAATAAAGTTTCTTCAACTCCATGGTTACAACTACAATTCTTTGGTCAATCTATCTCTTGATGAACTGGAAAAGAAAGTCTAGATGGTCAAAGATTCGTACAAGGAAAAGAAATGCTCTGAGGATTGCTTGAGAGAAAAGGAATTGAGAATGAGACTGGAGAAGGAGGGGGAAGATGAGGAAAAGAAGAAGGAAGAGGTCATACAATGGTTCCAAGATACACAAAGAGTACAAGCATTGAAGGACCTTGTGATGAACAAAGGAATGACTGAAGATCAATTCAACAGCATGCCTCAGAATCAACTGCTTGACATATACCATAGAGAGCAGAGACTATACATGGAAACACAAAGAAAGATCATGGAAGATAGAAGAAGAATGGAAGAAGAAGTACGAGCTGAAATGATGAGTGTCTTACACAAAAGGGGTGCTAATATGGGAAGATTGATGGTGCAGTCTGATAAGACCATCAAGAAATGGTTTGAAGAATCTGAGATTGAGGAAGCAAGGAAAAATCCCCAAGTTAGCACAAGCAGAACATTAATAAGGTCTGAGATTGTGAGGCCTGAGCCGTCAAGGAACTTGAACCTGCCCACACATCTCTACTTTGACAAAAGATCCAAGACATTAAGAGTGGTGACTGAAGATAATGAAGAAAGCTTGATAATCTTCAGAGATGATCTAAGAAGCTTTTCAAAGGAACAACTAAAGAAAATGGCTCAGTTAGATTTGTATGACAATCAAGATAGAAGCCAACCTGCAGGACAGCAGAGAAATGACCTCTCAAAATTCATAAAAGAACAATCTGAGAAGGGGTTCCCATTTCTCAAACAAAAGAGGAGAGAAGTACACAGCCAAGCTAAGAGAGAGAGAGAGAGAGATGAGACAAAAAAGGATCAATGAAGTTCACACCCTAGAACTCTCTCTGTTTTATTCAAAGAAAAGGAAGACTCATCAGGCAAGCAGCTCTAGTGGAAAAAGGAAAACTTTAAGAGAGTGCCTAGCCATGAGAAGAGAAATGATGGAGCCAAATTCGGTTGTGCAACAAAATGGAAGGATAGCCCATATCACATACAACCGAAACACAGACTCCATCTCACTAAGAAATGCATCAGGAGGAACGATTGTTGTAGTTTAGTATGATGAAGATCTTAACCTCATTCACATCCAAGACTTACAAGACATAATCAATGCAAATTTTCCTTTTGATTCCCTTGATACAGTGGAGCTTGACATGTTCAAGCAAAAGGCTGCCTTTGTGAAACTGAAAAAGGAAAAAGCTATTGAAAGGAGCCAAAGAAGAAGATAATCGGATGGAGCTTAGTGATGATCATCTTATTTTTGTTTTATCTTTGTATTTTGTTTTATGATTTGTAATTTGACATGTAAAAATTTGATATGTAATGCCCAAGTGGCAGAATTCCCTTATGTAATGAAATGACACTTTATGCTTAAATTGATTATCTTTAGAAGTTTGATACATGTGTAACTGTTTGCAGGTATGTTTTGGTGCATCTGAGCTTGTTCCAATCTAGGGGGAGATTGTTGAGTCGGATATTTGATAAGGAAGATTGGAATCTTCTCAACCTCCTTCAGAAATAAGGCTAAGTATGGACTTCGAGCAATCTTGGACTATCGAGCATGGTTTACTACCTCGAGCATGGTCTTCAGAACCATTTCTGGTGAATTCTTCTAAGTGTTGAAGGCTTCGAGCAAGCTACACTTCAACAAGCAAGAGTGTTCTTCTATCGAGTATGGATTGCCAATCGAACAAACAACTTGATCGTTCAAGTTTTAACCAAGTGATCCGAGCACATGGTGACAAGCATGGATGCAATAAGAAGATGTCATATGTTCCAAGCATGGACTTCGAGCATGGTTCAGTCCCCCGAGCAAGATTTACATCCGAGCATGCTAAAGATTGTTCAATAAGTCTCAAGACAGGATTGAAGGCATCAAGAAGAATGGGGTTGCTCGATGGACTAGTTCGAGCAAAGCATGGATTGGTCAAGAAGACTGAAGCTTGTTGGAGGAGAATATTTTCTCTGAAAATATTCTAAGTAAAGTATGCTCGAAGACACTCATCGAGCATACCTTGTATACTGAGTCTGCTCGAGCAAGATACACATCATGCTCGAAGACTCTTACACTTGTATTTGTATTTGTCTTTCATTATGTAATGATTAGGGATTCTAGAAGGAATGTCAGGGTCTATAAATAGCGTCCTAGGTTTCCATTTTAGGAGGATGCTGGCAAGGCACGTATTACGAGAAAACATTCAAAACGAATATTCTCTTTGTTTCCTCGTACCGCCGCCGCCGTCACGAAACCCTAGACATTCCATTTACTGTTTCATTGAATGATACATTTGATACAGTGAATCTTTGTCTTTGAATGTGTTCTTACTGAATATTATTTTATTGTTTAGTTTGTCATTATATCACACCTTCGTTCCCATCCATTGAATATCCTGATTCCGCCGGGATATTCGATAGGTCTTTGGGTTATTAGATCTGTATGTTTTGTCAACCTTCTTAGGTTTACACCAGATTAACGGTCCCCCAATACAAACTCGGGTAAATGTGTTGGTTGATAAAGTGATTAAATTTATAAAGAAAAATCATAGATTAGATGTCTGGATTCGCTACGGGGCTCATTTCCGTTTATTCAGTCTGGTTCAGAGAAAAACGCACACAATTCATCCAAATTGTCCGGATTTCTCACAAAAAGTTTGGTTTTACTTAATTAATCCAAAAATATGATTTTTGATCACTGTTGATGTTCTAATATTTCAACATGTTCGTTAATCCCAAACTCGTCGGTTTTTATCATAATTGAATTTGTTTAATCTTCCATTATGCACAATTAATTATTCGTTTATCATTAAACTGTGAAAATTAATAAACTTATCAATTAAAATATCTAGATTTTTATAAAAATATTTCTGGAATATTTACTGATTTATTAATTTAAAAACAAATCATTTTATATGTTATATTTAACCCGAAAATCATCCGTTTATTCCAAACTATTTCTGAAAAATCCAAAAATATTTCTGAGTGATCCAAATATCTCCCAAAACACCCTGTAAAATTTCTAGAACCTAACACTTTTTTCAAGTTACCTTTTTAAGCCAAAAACGACTATAAAAATTCGAATAAACGCGAATCCAGAAAGCATAGCTAGTTTATCCAAATGACCCCAAATTTTTTATGTGATCATATTATGCCATACCTGAGTTCTCCACAAAATTTCATATATTTTCAAGTATTTTAAGTATTTTTCCCAAATAAACATCCCCAATCAGTAATAAATTCGTCAAATATTCTCGGATGGTCAAACAATTACCAAATTTGGACAAGGACTCATTCATATGATCCCTCATGTCCCTGCAAATTTTAATAGGCTAACAACAAGCATGTCACAATCGAATCCTAAACAGCCCCTAAACGAGCAATTCGACATTACCTTTGCGGTTTTCGTTCGTTTCCGCTCTCTTACTCAATTTTCCAGGTCCTTGGTCTTATAAGTAATGTAACTACAGGTCCTATATAACAAAACCAAGCATGTATCATCAAGAGATCAGCCTTGAAACCTAGGGGTTCGGCTAGAGCTTTAAACCAAACTTTTGAACCGTAAAAACGCGATTTAAACCCCTTAATCCGTATTTATGGCCAAAAAACTTATCAAACCAGGTTCCTAACCATGTATATGATCAAATATGTTTTTGGTGGAAATTTTAGGGTTTTTGCATGGTTAGAAGTGATTTTTGGTAATCAAACTATGTTTATATGTAATTAAACATGATTAAACAAGTCCAAAGTTGATTAAAATGATGAAATTACCTTAAGGTTTGTAAGCTTTAGAGAGAATTCAGTTGCTAGAAGTCCAGAAAATGATGATAGCTCTTGTTAAAATATCTTAAGTATTATTAATATTATTAGAAAACTTAAGGTGGGGGATTTACTTTATTTGAGGCCGGAATAGGGTAGGCCCCCTTTTGGGCCTTATTTTGGCCCAATTTTCTCAATTTGCTTGCCCGAACGTGAAATGCCGAGTCAAAATTTATTTCGGGTTCGGTTTTTGGCGAGAAAATTATATCTGGTACGACAAATAGCGTAAAACGAGTGTTTTTCGGCCAATTTCATGTAAATTTAGAAAAACATACTTTTTGTTTGTAAGAATTGAGATTGCTTAGAACATCCTAAGTAAGTGTTTTGTAAGTCTTTTTCGGCTTAACGGATGATACAATGCTTGTTTCGTAACTATCTTTCGCGTTTAAGATGATAGCGGGTAGTTAAATGACCATGTTTTCGTTTAACTGGTTTCCTATTACACTAAGGCCATAATACTAATATGTTAGCATATAAGAAACGTATATCACTCATAGATGGCCACCCGAGATATCTGGGTCATAAACAAACCCGTTTAGTTATTCGTTTGCTCAATACGTAATACGCGGTTAATCGCTTATTCAGCATGTGAATACTGAAGTGTATCCGGTTTTATAAAACTTTGTTCTTTTCATGTAATTTTGCAGTTTAGATTTGCTAACCATCAATCTTCTTAATAAATTGAATGCTATCCAAAAAGAAAAAAAAAATTGTTTTCGCAATAAGTATTGAAAAATAACATATCTTTATGAATTTTATATCCAAATATAACGGTTGGTTGTAACGATCTCTTATGTTTTTTCACATATGTTTTGTGTTGGTCATCTAGAATTATTAAGCTTGAAGATAATTTTGCTGGATGACTTGCTTATGGATGAATAGGCTGAAGTCTGACAGGCTAGATGAAAGCTTATGAAGGTCAAGGCCCAAGGCCCACACCGATGACATAAAAGGAGTATTAAATGCACGGGTTATTTTGATCCTAGAATCTTGATCATCTCGCTCTCACTCTCTCAAAACTAGGGTTCACTTAAGTTATGAGATTATAGCCAATTAGTAGTGTTCTTGATTGACAGATCGTTTCGTTGATTTATATTTGATTAGTAGTCTTGATTCGTGTGTTACATATTTTATTGGATTGTTGATTGAAGTGTGACTAATAAAGGTTGATATGTGTTTCTGACAACAAGAATCAATGGTAAATTCATATACAAACAATAGTGTTTTGTCGGATGTTTGTCGAAAACTAGAGTACGTTTTTACCGATCATACTTGATTGGATGCAACTCGAGTCGGCCATTATGTCGATTATCAGAAACTTATGGGTTACTATAATTTAACATAAAATGTTTTGTATATGTTGAAAATCATTTATAGGATACGATGTATGGACGATAATATGAACTTGAGAATTGAGATGGTGGAAAATGTAGATAACAATGCACGTGATTGGTATTCTAATTCGTCAAGCAAAAGCAAAAGCAAAAGCCACTACATCTTCTTTCTCGATTTACTTACTTACTTTTTTATTAATCTTTTATTTTACTGCATATGTATGATCCGAATAATAATTCAATAAAAGTGATGTTATTCATTATTTACGAGTTGTGGAAAGTTAAAGCATTTAGTCTCAACGGACCTGACATATGAAACTTATTTTTATTAACGTGACATTTTGAGCATTAGCTAATAGAAGCAGCTTTTAGCTCGAATTGAAAAAATTACGTGGCATAAGTTGGTTAATATGGTTTTAGGTTGAACACTACAAAACAAAGGAGTGTCACCCAGCAGTTGTATCGGTTGGGGCTACTAACCAAAATTTGTTAGAAATATGATCATTGGTAATCATCAGATATGTATCATTGAGGGATCACGAAGCTTGTTGTTAGCGATAGATCGCCGTTGTTCGTAGACGGATATTTTCCCATATATTACCGACCATGCATTTAATTTTTAAGAATTATGTAGATACTTACAGAAACCATCTACTCGTGATACTTATTTATTTAGTAATGTAAATTTCTCAGCAACCGTGTTTGTATTCTATTAGCAATTACCAGTTCATATAGTTTTTATGGGTTGAATCTAGTACAAATGAAATTAACCTACTAAACATATAAATAACTTGAGTAATTATTATTACTCTACAATTATGAACTTGAATAATTACACTATAAAAAAATGAAGTAAAGGAAAATATCTACTCTATTTCAAAATAAATTTAGCCTATCAATTTAACCCCAATTCAACCATTTTTAACACAAAATTTCGCTCTTTCGTCTAATTCTCTTTTCAACAATCGCTTAAAATAATCAAGTCTACAAATGGCGTTGAATGAACGCCCGAATTCCTAGACCGACAATGGTGAGATTGCTTTGGCAATGGCTTGGATGCAAACATGCACGTGACGTGCGGATCACAACAACGCACAACAGCAAAACAACATTTGAACAGTAGTTCATGGGGTTTTTCAAAATCATTTTGGTCGTTCTGGTCATACAAATCATCTAAGTTTGGTCAAACTTTAGGGATCTGAAAACCAAGGTTATGATATTCACCAATGTACATAGCCGTACATGCCGAGTGGCTCTGATGCCGATGCAAATTTTGAGGGACATCGTAAGTTCCAAAACCAGGTGATGAATAGAGGTTTCACTCACGTCGTAGTGTGGGATGTTATTAAACATCATTCCATATTTCATGCTCCAGTCGTGGCTCGATCCGGTTTCTGACTCCGACAACGAATCCAATGTGGCTGAATAATTTTATATTTAAGGAATTTAGTATTTTAATTTATGTTTTATTTATTTTTATCATTGATCTAGTTTTTCTAATTCTGAATTTTATGTTATCTTAGTTTTAATTAATTATTTTATATTATGCTTTTTATTAGAAAATAAGTCTATTACTATAATTAAATAAAAAATGGTTGAAAGATAGATCGGGTAAAAAATGGATTGGGGTGACCATTGCAAGTGTTTATGGGCGGTTATGGGCAGATGACGTTGCATCAACGTTGAAGAGAGAGAACGTTAAGGGTGGAGTGAGGTTGGATGACCAAACCTGCCACTCTAATAAGGACTCTAATGTTAACCTAATTACTTAGTTATT
The DNA here is from genome assembly GCF_021521415.1 of Bidens hawaiensis. Classification (NCBI taxonomy): domain Eukaryota; kingdom Viridiplantae; phylum Streptophyta; class Magnoliopsida; order Asterales; family Asteraceae; genus Bidens; species Bidens hawaiensis. Next base: position 190,583 of record NW_027504856.1, read on the forward strand.
TGTACGTGACTCATGTTAAAAGTTCTTTTTATTCGACCTGTTTGTATACGCTGTCATACGGACCATGTGACAGCATGTTTATATTTATGGAGAAAATTGAGACGAAGAATTCAAAATTCTTCCATTTCTTTTGGTATAAGCATATTGAGTAGCGATGCAGCAAGGTGTGGGGACTATTGCTAGCTAGCTGGTTATGAACGGATGGAATCAATTATTTAAACGTAATATAATATATTATATGTGTTTGTGTATAAAAGGGTGGTGGTGTGGTTGGAGTTGATCATATTTGGCCAACAAGATTCAGCCATGGGGGTTGGACCATTGTTGACCCTTGTTGTTTTGAGCCTATGTTTGGTTGATGGACTCGACCATGAGAATGCTCATAATGTTAAAGTTTCGAACGAATTAAATGTGGACGGGAAAAACACAACTTCATTGGAGATTGCTTTGTCCGGAAGCAAAATGGCAAACAACAATGGTGATGGTGGTGGTGATAAGAAAACGCATGATGGTGGTAGTGGGAGAGGTGGCGGTGGAGGTGGCGGCGGTGGAAGCGGAGGTGGTGGTGGTGGGGGCGGTGGCGGTGGTGGAGGGAATGGAAAAGGTAGCAGAAATCAGAAAAAGCATGACGGAGGTCGTGGGAGGGGTAGGGGTGGTGGTGGCGGCGACATTGGTAAAGGAGGTGATGGTGGTGGTGGTGGCGGGGGCGGGAATGGAAGAAGTGGCGGAAATCCGAAAAATCATGGAGGTAGTGGGAGTGGTGGTGGTGGTGGCGGTGGCGGTGGCAGTGGGGGGAGGAATGGAAGAAGTGGAAATAATAGAAAGCATAATGGTGGAAATGGAATGGGTGGTGGCGGTGGTGGCGGTGGCGGCGGAGGTGGTGGCGGCAGTGGCGGAGGTGGCGGAGGTGACAGAAATGGAAAAGGCGAAGGTTATGGATAGGGAGGTGGCGGTGGCGGTGGCGGTGGCGGTGGAGGTGGAGGTGGAGGTAGAGGATGGGGTTGGGGCAGTGGTGGTGGAGGCGGCCATAGTTGTTGGATTTGGGGATGTGGTGGAGCACATTGACCGGCTAAAATATAAAAATGAAGTGTGTTGATCTTTGGATAGAAAGCTTACTTTGGGCTAATAATTTTTTAGTTCTTATATACTGGTGTGTGCCTTATAGCAATAACGGTTTTGCAACAAGTTTTAAGAATCTTCTGGTGATACTTTGATTCCTACTATGATTTTACGTTATATATGTTTGTGTTGTGAGAGTATTTCTATTCTATTTCCTATCATTTTTAATTAAATAATAATTTTTATATTTTTTTTATTGTCTTCTTTTTTCTTTACTTACAACCAGTTTTAACAAATATTAAAAAATTATACAAAGATATAAACAATGAAAACTCAAATTTAACTTTCTCGTATATATTTTCTTAATTCTCTACTTATAACCACTCCAATATTTTATAATTTGCAAAACCCTCACATATTTGAAGAGCATAGATTGTGAATGCTTTAACGTCCAACCCATATAGCACTTCAAACTTAAAAACATTAATGTCTAATATTGAGTTGTTTATGAGATTTTGAAGGCACAATAATTGTACAACTAGTAAAAATAAAAAACAAAATTACTAATAGAACTATAATTGTTAAAAATATAAACAAAACAAAACGAAATTACTATAATCTAACTAATATATTAATTACCATATACAAAAAAATAGACCGTCAAAATTCTGATATCTCTGACTCACATAAGTGTCAACTGTCAAGTGTCATTGCGTTACAATGTTACATCTATATTTTCTGCTTCCTTATCCAATTTCAAGCCCGTTTTTGATAGAAAAGTAGAGATGCGTGGTTATGAGTTACATCGGGTCGGAAACTTTGAATATCATTAAACCCGAATAATAAAATCTACAAAACAAAACTTTCTTTCCACCTCGTGTAAGCTTCTTCTTAGGTGGTGGCCCACACAAGGACCAATAATTACAATTTACAAATAATGCCCTATTTATAGCATCTTAAGCCTTATTCCCGAAGCAAGCCGCCCCTTAGACAAAGAACCATAGAGTCTCCACTACTGTCGCCTAAGCATGTAAGAAAACTTTTAGTTTCACTGTGCTCTGCGCCGATAATAAGAAATGTCGTCCGAGAGCATGACGACACTGCCAATGCCGCTATATATCTAGATCGTTTAATGAATGTTATTATTCTCATATTAGACCCAACAAATTTTTATAGATAACTACATAAGTGTATGCTTTATACAAGTAAACAATAACAAAATAAACCATTGAGTTATGATAAAAACTAAATCCAGTCAAACTACATAAAAAGGCCCATCTTAATATCACCTTACAAAGAAGCAGCAGCTCCTTGTTGTGCAACATTATAAAACGAACTCATGGTCGTGATACCAAGCGCAACACCATATAATGATGCTCGTGATGACTTCAAAATCTTAACTTCAACATAGTCACCGACTTTTGGAACCCGGTCACCATCATGACCCACCATATCAGTAACCGGTAAACTACTAAAAATGACCCTGTGACCCCTGTCACTCTTTCCAATGAGCTCGGTTTCAGGTGCTCTCTTATTCGGGCCTTCAACTAGCACCAGATGAACTGACCCAATTTGGGAGTCAAAGCATTGACCCGTTGACTCACGAAACGCTTCAATAAGTTCGGTCAACCGTCTTTGTTTTACCTCCTCGGGAACGTTATCGGTATAGTTTCTGTGAGCGTGTGTTTTCTCCCTCATGCTATATGCAAACATGTATGCCATGTCATAACCGACCGCTTTTACAAGAGTCAATGTGTCTTTGTGTTCCTCCTCAGTTTCGTCGCAAAAACCTGTCGAATAGAATCAGGCCGGTTACAAAATAATATTATAGAAAATATTTGACATGGGGTGTTCACGGTCTAGTTCAGCCGGTTTTAATGGAAAGTTTATGCTAAACCGCTATATATGGTTTTGAAAATCAGATATCCAAACCGGCTGTGTCATTAGACGAGCCAAACTGGCCATAATGATCCGGTTTGGTGGTTTGGACTGGTTTTTTATTTTCTAAAAGTTAAAATAATAAAAACTAGATGTCCCCCCCCCCCCCGAGCGTTGCGTGGGAACTCAGAAGCAGACTCAAATATTAATGCGCGTATATAGAAACACATTGTGACGACTATCACTTCGACCCAACTAAAGAAAGTTTATCTTAAGGTATCAATGCGGTATTGGCACTCATTATATAGCTTACGATACAAAAAAAATACCCTATGGCGAATACAACTTCGTTTTCAACGAAACTTATATACTTTATTATGAATAAAAAACTCCGTTTTTTAACGGTGTGACATAATAAAAAATAAACATGTTGTAATGTCATACTAAAAAATTTTAGAAATATCGTATGTTAAACGTTATAAAATAATTAATTATTTAAACATATAAATAATGACAAAAAACTATGCATGTGAGAAGAAAAACAAATATTATCGTACGAGTTAAAACTATGAAAACTTTTGAGAGGCTTAAGTGCAAAGTAAAGAAAGCTTAGCAAAAAAACAAAGAATGCTAGGGCTCAAATTAAAATAGCTTAAAGCTTGAATAAATGGGCTAAGTTGAAAAACTTTATAACTCAATGGACTAAAGTTAAAAGCTCTATAGTTAACTGTAGCAAATAGATTTGCTTTTATATATAGTATAATGGTCAATGAATATAAAACATATACAAAACTGTATATTAGAAAGAAAAAAAAAGACGATAAAGGTTTAATGGCCTATTTAATTCACACGGTATGTTCCAAGTTCCAAACTGTGGACAAAACCATTAAACCCAGTTTTTCAAACCATAAACCGTGGACGAAACCACATAAATCTCAAGCTAGCTCAAACCAAACCAAAAAACTAGTCAATTTTTAAAACTATTGGATATTTGAAAACGGCTCAGTTTAAATTTTTGAGAAAACATATAACCAAACCTTCGGTTTGGGTTCTGTTATGCCTGTTACTTCGATTACAGGTCAGTTTGAGTCGGCTTTTAGCTCAAACCAAATCTAAAACCAATAATTCGGTTTTGGGTTCTAAAAACTGTTGAATATTTGAAAACCGTTCAGTGTCAATTTCTAAAGAAACATAAAGAAGCCAGCCCGCCGGTTTGGTGTTCGTTTCGGTTATACCGGCTTTGTTATGTCGGATGTTCGAGTACGGGTCAATTTTTGCTCAAACCGATAATTCAGTTTTTGGGTTAAAAAAAAAAACTTCTTTTTTTGTGTTGGGTTTGATTATTTTGGTTATTTAAGTTAACAATTATGCACACCTCAAATTTCAACAGTTTATGAATACCCTAATTTGACCTATAACTAAAATAACCAGATTCAGAATCACTTTAACCAAACACTACAAACTCATCATATAATGCTAATGCTAATGCAAATGCAAAACAAAATCTTACCGCATATGAAATCACTGGTTAACCCAACATCTGGAATAATACTCCGAATCTTGTTCACAAGTTCCAAATACGCCTCTCGCGTATACCCCCGTCTCATTCTTTCAAGCATATTACTATTCCCGGATTGTGCAGGCAAATGAATATTCTTACAAACATTATATCTATCTCTCATTACATACAACAACTCATCTGGAAAATCTTTTGGGTGCGGTGACGTGTACCTAAATCTTATTTCAGGGAACTCAACCGAAAGCCTATCTAACAAATCAGCAAACCGCAACCCAACTGTTTTCACTTTACATTTACTCGAAAACCCGTCACTTAATTTCCAATTAACGTTCGGTTCAAGTTCACGTTCATGTTCATCGTCATATGTATTGTTGTAACTGTTGACATTTTGACCAAGAAGCGTGACCTCTTTGACTCCTTCCTTTTCAAGCTCTTTGACTTCTTTGACTATCGACTCAACGGGTCGAGACCGCTCTCGTCCTCGAGTAAATGGGACGATGCAAAACGAACACATATTATTACACCCACGCATCACCGACACAAAAGCCGAAATCGAATTTTTAGATATCCGAACCGGGCTGATGTCAGCATACGTTTCTTCTAGTGAGAGAAGTGTGTTAATCCCCTTTTGACCATTGTCGACTTCTTGTAACAGACGTGGTAAATCACGATATGCGTCAGGTCCACAAACAACATCGACCATTTTGTCTGAATCTAGGATCTTGTCTTTTAACCGCTCAGCCATACAACCTAGTACAACTACCTTTGGAGGGTGTAACGAGTGGGCCCGCCCCGTGGCGACATTGCTTTTCCAGTGTCGTTTCAAGAACCAAAAGTAGTTAAGTCGTTGCCAAACACGTTGTTCGGCATTATCGCGAATAGCGCATGTGTTGATGAATATTATCTCAGCGTTCTCGGGGTCGGTTACAATTTCATCGTATCCGGCTTGTTTCATAACCGATAAGACGATTTCCATGTCATTAACATTCATTTGGCATCCGTAGGTTTCTTGATATATACGACCTTTTGGAAGGACCTCAAAAGATGAGAAATCACTAGAAAGTAATAACTTTAGTTAATTAACTAAAAATCTTGTATAAGAAAGCTAGTTATTGAGATAAATGTAAGTTCACTAAACAATCAAGATTATCTTATTTTGGTCATATAAATCAAAATAACCATTTTGTTCATACAAATATTCATCCAAAAAAATCACATATAACAAGACTCTACACATACACGCACATATAAAAAATTTTTTGAAAGGCACATACAAACACATATACATATAGCTATCTTGAGTAAAGTGAATATGGTATTGTAAAGCACCTAATTTTAGATGCGAAACCCTTCAAAACTACATCGCTTTGACTTTAAAAATTAAACCCTAAAAAAACAAAACCAAAACCCACAATTTATTTTCATTGCTTTTTTTAGTGAATCACGCCTCTTAGGTTTTTTCCAATTTCTTTCCCCAACTTCAACAGTCCATGATGCGATGGCAAGCAGCTTTAGAAAGGAAAGGTTTAAGGATTAGTCGCTCTAAGACCGAGTATCTCTATTGTGATTTTGACAGGGTAAACGATGTTGAGGATATCCAGATCACCATCGAAGATCAAGTGGTTCCGCAGGTAACGAAGTTCAAGTATCTAGGATCGTTTGTCCAGAGTGATGGGGAAATAGATAGTGGCGTGGCCCACCGTGTCCAAATGGAGGGTAGCTATAGAAGTTTTGTGCGACAGGAGATTCCCAACTAGTCTAAAGGGTAAATTTTATAGGGTTGCAGTTAGACCTACGATGTTATATGGAACAGATTGTTGGACTATTAAGAAGTCACATGCGCATAAGCTAGAGGTAGCAAAGATGAGAATGCTAAGGTGGATGTTTGGGCACACAAGATTTGGACCGAATAAGAAATGATGTTTTTCGAGAGAGATTAGCGCTGTGTTCCAGAGTTACACTTAAGGAAGGAAAGGAAAAGAAATGGATGGAAAGATGTAGGTGGGTGTGTTCCCAAGATTTTTTTTTGGATAGAAAGGAATGGAAAGTTAAAAACTTAGTGTTCCCAAGTTTCATTTAAGGGGAGAAAGGAAAGGAAAGTAGGGGAAAATGTGAGGTTTTTGTGTTGAACTTGGTGTTTATTTTACTTGGTCCCATGCATATGGGTTTTAGAGTCGGGGGGGTCCCTCTGGAAGCAACCTCTCTATTCCTTGGGATGGAGGTACGGTTTGCCTACATCCCACCCTCCCCAGACCCTGTTAACAGCTTCGCTATTGATGGGATTTTTACTGGTACGGTTGTTTGTTGGTTTGTTTGTTTCAACGAGCTTGTTCTCACCGGGTTCACGTTTTTACTTTTTGGTTGTTCAAATTCCTTACATTTTTTTAACTCTTATTGTCATGACAGGCCAAAATTTATGATGTACCATAACATGAAACGGGCTAAGAAGACATAAATAAATATATAAAACAAAAGAAGTGATGTTGAAGAAAAGCAAGAAACATAGTTTCAAAACTAGGTTGTTTTAAGGGAGGGTTTCACATCTATGCTTAGATGTGGTACAGCACCAGATGCACTCTCCCTGTATATATGAATACATTTTACACTAACTAAGAAATCATGAATTCTAATGTCAAATGTTTCAATAAAGAAATAAATGTTGGGAGATTGGAGCGACTTACTGAGTATGAGTATCAGAAGAAGAAGCGGTGAGGGTGTTAGGTTGAGCTTGAGCTTGAGCTTGGTGAATCCTGGTCCTGATATGTGAGAACTTTCGGGAGAAATGGAGGGGGCGTTTCGGCGGGAGGAGGAGGAGGCGGTGGTAACTGATGCGGATTGCAGAGTGAGTGGCCGCCATGACAACAAGGAGGAGGTTTGGAATTGGATAATGAGAGACGATGATAATGGATGAAAGCCCTCCTGCTGCAGCCTTGGATATGTGTTGATTAGGGACAGAAAATGCAGATGCCCAAATTTACCCTTTGGTACCCATCTCTAATGTGGATGGCCCCAACACGGTAATTTTCATTAAATTAAGTTTTAAAACTGTTTTTAATTAGCTCGTGTATTTTTGTTTTTTTTTTTTTTTTTCAAATTAAATCTTTAGTCCTTTAAAGGTACGTTTGGTGTGTAGAGTTTCAGGCTTTTAATAAAAATATCTTACTCAACAAGAAGCTTTTTTGGTTAAAAAAGCTTGAATCTTTTAAGTTAAGAGAAAGAGTTCTCTATTTGAACGCTCCTACCATTACGTTTGAAAAAAAAACAAAGGCTTTTAGCAAAGTTTTACAAGTTTGTTACTTGAATTTCCATTAGTTTTTATTTCCATCAGTTTTTATTAATATATATAATAATTAAACGTTCAATACATATTCAAAACCAACTACTCCACAACTTTTTAAGATATCATAACTTTTTTACATGTTAATATTTTTTCAAAAATAATTGCATTATAAAAACAAAAATAAGGGCAATATAGTCTAACAAGTTTGACTTATCAATTTCTCATACTTCTGGTCAGAACCGATGTTCGGTCCAGAAGACTTTATTTTCGTAACGAGATTTTAAGGCTACTGACCAAAACCCGACTTCTGATTCTCTGTTCGGATTCTGGTCAGTACCGACTCGCTTAAATGTTTAATTTAACATAACCGGAGTTCTAGACGTCCGTTTGGATTGATTCCAGCGGCAAGGAGCTTGGTTTTTCTCATATTTTCTTATCTCAAAGTTTCAGGTTCATTTGGTTTATTTCATTCGATGCATTAGAAGACGATCTATTTAATTCTTAACTCGTTTATCATTATTATTATTCATTTGGCTTCGACTTAAGGTGAGTTTGATCATTCCACTTTTATTTACTGTTTTCAAACGTTTTGGGGACATATGCGTACCTATTCATATTTTCTATCATATATACACACACACACACACACAAACTCGCAAACATAATTATTGTGTGTATATCAATTAAATGCTATTTGTTATTTGCTTATATGTTTACATTCTATCATGTTTCGGAGAGGTCCATTTGAAGTCTAGCATGTCAGTATGATCATACGCCGTCTTAGTAACATGAGCCCGATTCGCTTGGCAATGGTAAACCAACAATCTCAGTCAGTCATGTAGCCAATGCCCATTCGCATGGCAACGGTTAAATGGCACACTAGCATGTCTATGGTTTTTTTTTGTGGTTTGATTGATTATTACTCACATATGTCTGTTTGCGCATTTAGCATTTATCATATATTATATATATACACTATTATTATTTTCATGAAAATTGGTGATCATCTCACTCAACATATGTTGTTGACAACGGTTAAATGGCACACTAGCATGTCTATGGTTTTTTTTGTGGTTTGATTGATTATTACTCACATATGTCTGTTTGCGCATCTAGTATTTATCATATATTATATATACATACACTATTATTATTTTCATGAAAATTGGTGATCATCTCACTCAACATGTGTTGTTGACAAACTCTATTTCAGTTCTTACAAATATGCAGGTTTCCATTTGAATTGAAGTTTGAAGTGATGGACATCTAGAAAAGACCGTAGGTGTATCATTTCGAATTTTCCAAACCCGTATTCGTTTATATTTAACCCGACCCGGAAATAATTTGGATCTTTATTATTAATCAAAAATCAAATAATTATAACTATTTAAGTTCCTTCATGTTCACTTTAGGCCCTTACACTTTAGAGAATGTTTAAATACTTATTTATATCATAACAAGTTCAAAAATTGATCAATACATAAACTTTAAGGGCCAAAATCATCAAAAATCAAACTTCCACCCATGGTGGCCGGAGCACCACGTGATGGGAGGCACCTAGGCTGCCGCGCGGCACCATGGAAGTGCTGCACAGGTTTGTTAATCAATATCGTTTTCCTAACTCGTTTTTGGTATAAAATCATTATTTTAAGCATAATCGAGAGAATTAAGGACCAAGTAAACATATTATAACTAAGATACAAGTCCAAGTTCGTTTCCTCCTGCCCAAGATCAAATCTTTATGAATATTTCGATGATTCTTTCATTTAAATCATATATTCTTACTTAATCGAGTAAAAGCCCATAATTAGTTCGTTTTTGCTTTTCCTATATAAACAACACCTAAACCTCTGTCATAAACCTTTACTTAAATTTTCTTAGTTAATTAGTTTATATCGATTGTTTGTTAAATCATTTGTTCACACAAGAAAATCAAATTCAATCAAAATTATTATGTTTAATTAATACTTGCCAATTCTTTTTAGCTCAAACTGAAACACCTTTTGTGTATTTATTTTAAGTTTATGAGAAGCTCACATGGTAAAACATGATTGCAACATCCATTTGTGTATTTATTATAAGTTTATAAGAAGCTAACATGGTATAACATGATTACAACATCCTTGATATTTTAACACTAGAGATGGTTGAAGGTTGGGTTGGCCAGGTTGTGCTACAATATATATATATGAAAGGTAAATGCTTCATATTTTGTGTTTATTTATTCGCCTGACACCTCTGATTGCACAAGAGCTTAACTATTAAAATAATAACCATGTTTTTTGGTCACCAATAATTTCGTTGGAGAATATGATTCAATTAAGTTTGCATAAATACAAACGAGTCATTTTTATACAAAAGTTTGCATAGGTTTAAAGATCCCTAACACTTTAGTATCCATTGGCATTCAGGCCAGTTATACTTGTGGATCTTTACATATGTGGATAAAGGGTAGGCATACCCCACCACACTTAGCATCATGCCCCCGTCTAATTGAGCCAATCCATATGGCTGTGTGGGATTGACTATGTGTACATAATTAGTATGCCGGCCTATAGGGCCGCTAATTGTTTTGAGTACGAGCTAAAAGTTTACATAAAATGTTTTGGTGTCAAGGTATTCACCGGCATGTGTTGCTGACGTATTTTTTTAAACTATTTTACATGTAGTAAGAAATAGAGGATAAAAGGTGGTGGCTTAGTCATTAGATGATCTGATAGCTCGGATGTTTTAATATTGTAAGCAGATGTGAATTAATGCTTAAGTTTTTGTATCCATGCCGGGTATTTAAATCCTGGGTTTAAATATAAAATACTTTATTAAACCAAGACTTCAGCTCCGCATACAACAATGATATATTGACAAAATAGGTACCAATGTCAGTCACACGCGAGGCCTAGGGAGTCGGGTATGACATTATGTTTATTTTTAAAAACATTTTTTGAAACCTCTTTGTTTTAATAAAACCCATTTTAGTTTAGTATTTTTTTTTTGTTTATTTCTGGACAAAATTTTTAAAAGTTGGGATTACTTTGACATCCGTCAATTTCTGAACCCGAATACCCAAATCGTTTAAATTTTTGGATTTTCAATTATTGAGAAAAGATTGCTATTCACGTTAATTTTATCGAATCATGTTCGTTTATATTATTGGAATTATTCGCATACCTAATTTCACGTATATTATGTCATTATCACATTTAATCAAAGTAAAGTGACCATTTATCTCAGCAATCAAAGTCTTCAAATTATTCCTAACATATTCCATTGTAAGCACGGGGTAGGGAACAAGTTTTTCTATATATTTTCATTAATTTATTAATTTGATGAGTTAACTTTTTCTACAAGCTCATCTAATCTATTTAAAAGACACTTGTCTTATGCTCAATCATTATCATCTTTCAATTTACTCCCAATACACGGTTTCTTCTTTAATTCAAAAGTTCTTGGCTCGTTGACTTCAAAGTTAACTGATTGTGTTCAAAATATTTCTGAACTATTTTCGGGTAAGTTTGTTATTTTCCGGTTGTTAAATGTCATCGGATCGTAACCTCATCCAATTTCAATGAATTGGGGGATTTTCATATTCAATTGGATTAAAGTTTGTTCTAGGGTTTATGGTATGTTAATTTGGGGGTTTTGTATTTATCGAACCAAACTCGCTTAAGCTTCTGATCTTTTTCTTACCTTTAATATTATTTTATGGTCATGATGGATCCGAATCCAATTCAATATCGACATTTTGACCGAACACGAACCAAACACTCGCTTAATTTGTTTTTCTCTTTTTAATCACTTTATTTATTTTGGCTCGCTTAATTTTGACCAAACGGAATGCATTAACTAAGTTTGCTAATAAAATTATTAAACTTAGATTTTAGGATTTTGTATCAAATAGTTTAACATCAAAACTTTAAAAATAGTTAATTATAGAGAAATATATGTTTTCTAAACCATGACTTTAAAAATCCAAACACGACTAAAACTCTCGACATGATTTGGTATAATTGTTTTCATTCAATATTTGTTAAGATTAGTTTTTTTTATATATTATTTAGGGTTGTTTGGTTGATTCGGTTGTGTCGGCTCTCTTACTCACTTAAATTCAACATCATCTTTTATTTAGTATCTTTACTTGTTCCTTATCGATGTGAGTTTACATACCCCCATTTCTGCATTTACATATTTTGAGGGTAGCATGTATAACATTACTAAATTACTCATTTTTTTACTGTCTTTATTCAAATACAATTCAATTCTATGTTCATGCACGACTATTTGTATTCTATATGTTTATGCCTCATGATTATATACTTATGTGTTTATGTGTTTAATTTGGTTGGAGCCTCATCCTCATAAAAGCGTTGAGTCACGACTTTAGTAATTTATTAATTTGGCTTTGTGCCAAATGAAAAAGTGTCGAAGTTTGTTATTCAATTGATACAAGTTAGTCAATTTACATATTTATGCATGCTTGCAAACAGAGGCAGATCCATGAATTTTTGTTATGGTGGGCACAAACGGACCGGGTGAAAAAATCGGCCAGGTCAAAGAGTACTGGGCGGGACAATCATTATGGAGGCCCAAAGTGGAATGAACTTTCGACGCACATGAGTGGCTAAATTTATCCTTTTAGACACCACCTTTTAAATGTTAAAATATATATTAATAAAAATGTTTTTTCATTCATTAATATACATCAAATACATGACGCAGGTTAATAGATCCATTCGTTAATTGTTATCTCCTTACGCCTTTCCAATATAAAAAAGTAAAATTGTTGTCTTCTTAGGTGGTGTTTGTTTTTTGCTAGAAGATCTTCCTGGCCTCTTATGTTTGCTCCGCGCAGACCTTTAGTCTTGAAGACTGTTTGTTTTTCTGAAGACATTTCATTAAAAAACGTCTTCGCGCCCTCTTATTCTAGAAGACATGGACCAACCTCTTTTCACATCTTCTGCATCTTCTATCTTATTCCAAACACTAACCCCCTTTCTTTTTACCTTCTCCTTCCCTTCATATCCTCCCCTACCATCTCCCTTCATCTCCTCCCCGACCTCCACCACCGCGACCTCCACCACTGCGAACTCCACTGTCGCGGCGCACCGCCGCTGCTCCACTGCCGCACCGACAACCCCCATACCTCTGCCGTCCTTCGCCTATCGTATGTCCGCCGCCTCCGCCGCCCACTGCCACACATCCACAACTCCGGTCCGTGTATTATTATTTTGTTGATTTGTGTACTTTACCTATATTTGTATGATTTGTGACGTAATTGGTTTGAATTTGTGTATTGGATTATACTATTGAAAGTTTATAATATCGAAATTTGTTGAAATCAGGTTTAATTGATGTTTGTAGACTGATTATTGATGTCGTGTTTATCAATTTAGTTTTATTTTGTCTAAACGAGCTTGAGTTTGGCTTGTTTTGACTTACGAGATCTTGAGAGTTGTTTTTCAATTATTGTTGAATGTTTATTAGTTTTTTTTTTTTTGAAGAAATTGATTTGTTGAATTATCATTAGTTTTTGTTCAATTAATTAGTTTGCATAATTGTCCAATTATCATTAGTTTTTTGTTGAAAAAAGTTTGTAGAAAGTTTAGGTTTAACGAAGATCTTGTTCCATTAGGTTTGCATAAAGTTTAAGTTTGAAGACCTTTTTTGTGTTTAAAAATTCGGTTTATTTAAATTTCTGTTTATTTTAACAGTTTGCAGACGTGTTAAAAAACAAACAGTCTTCTTCTTGCATGCAGAGGTATGGTCCACCTTTTTTGCTATGGATGTCTGCAGATGTGGTCCGCAGACTGCATACATTTTACCTCTGAAAAAACAAACAGCACCTTACACACTCTCGAAAATTTAATCAAGTACATTATTATCAATATTTTGTTTTAAAAAATTCAGCTGCTTCATATTTCTATTACTAATTTGATTAGTATTTAAAATTAAAATGACACATAATTAAAATTAAAATGAAACATAATTAATTAAAATAATAAATTCTGTAAATAAATTTAGTGATAGTAAGTTAAACTTAATGAAATGATTCCATATTATGTAAAATATAAAATTCATGTCCACTTTTAAGTTTCTGCTTCACTTGTAGTTCGGTTCATTTATTTTTGTTGAAAATGTAGTTCGGTTCGTTTATTTTTGTTAAAAAAGTAGTCTGTCTCGTTTATTTTTGTTAAATAGTAGTTCGATTCGTTTATTTTTGTTAAAAAATAATTTGGTTTGTATATTTTGTTAAAAAAAGTTTCGTTCGTTTACTTATGTTAAAAAAATTATTTTTGGTTCGTTATTTTTGTTAAAAAAAGCTCGGTTCATTTATTTTTTGTTAAAAAAAAAGTTCGGCTCATTCATTTTTAGTTGATTATGGCTTAATTGGTAATAGTTTGGTGATTAATTCTTTAATTTAGAGGAAATTTTTAAAAGGGGACTAAAACTAAGCAATCACTTAACCACAAGGACTCATAAGGATCATAAATTTAACATTTCGGATTTTCCAAACCCGTATTAATTTACGAATGAAACATTTTTAGATCTTTAATATTAATCAAAATCAAATATTTGTAAGTAATTAAGTTTCTAATAATCATTTTTACCCTTTAAGTTCTTAAAGTTATTTATTCTATGTTTACACTTTAAAATAATAAAAAAATGGACATTATAGGAAGTATAGGGACTAAACTTGTAAAAAAATGAAATTCCCTCTTAGGAAGGCCGGAGCGCTGCGCCTGGGCATCACCCTCACCGTCGCACGGCGCTATGGAGACCCTGCACAGATCGTTTAACTTTATTTCGTTTTCTAGCTCGTTTAAGGTATAAAATGGTTTATTTTAGGCATGTTTGAGAGAAGTAAGGACCAAGTAATCATAATATAACCAAAATACAAGTTCTAATTCGTTTTCCCCTGCCCAAGATCAGATCTTTATGAATAAGTCGATGATTCTTTCTTTTAAATCGCATATACTTGCGTAAACGAGTAAAAAGCCCATATTTAGTTCGTTATTGCTTTTCCTATATATACAACTCATAATCTCTGTCACAAGCCTTCACCCCAAACCCCAGAGGAGCTTATTCAGCTGTCCTACCTTTTGCCTCTCTTCATATGCTTCGGTTTTTGCTATTTTGTTAAAGACACGTTAATAACTGTTTGACTTTTCTTACGTGTGGAACTTTGACTTCCGTTTCTCATCAATCCTTTCACTTTCTGGGTAAGTTGTAAACATAGAAATCATTCATATACTTTCCCTAGTAAATAAACTTCAATCAATTTTGGTGGTTGAAGGGTGTTGACTGGTCAAATCGTTTAAAACTCGATAAAGAGCAAAATAGTCAATAACTTTGACTATCCGTTTTCTCATACTTCTGTTCGAATTCAACGTTCGGTCCAGAAGAATTTTATTCTCGCAATGAAATTTTAAGGCTACTAACAAAAACCCGACTTCCGACTCACTGTTCAGATTCTGGTCAGTACCAGCTCGCTTAAACGTTTAATTCAACATAACTAGAGTTCTACTCATCCGTTTGGATTGATTCAAGTGGCATTAAGTTCGTTTTTATTTATAGTTTCATATCACAAAGTTTTAGGTTCTGATTATTAATCTCGTTTGACACGTATTGGACGACTCGCTTATCCGTTAACTCGTTTATTCTTAATTCTATTCACTTGCCTTCCATCTAAGGTGAGTTTTATCATTCCCCTATTTTACTCAGTTTTCTAAAATGTGTTGGGGACATATGCGTATATCATACTATATATATATATATATATATATCAAAAATAGTAAACGTGTAATTATGTGTGATTAATCAAATCTACTTGTTATGTGCTTATTTGTCTTTGTATGCAATTGTTTGACATATCCCCTTGAAGAGGGTTCACATATTGACCACCGTCTGATTTGCTTGGCAACGGTCTTACTCTATTTATTTGCTCATAGTTGATTTACCAGCGCCCGATTCGCTTGGCAATGGTTTAGTCGACAACTTATTTGCTTATGGTTTGATTTCATTGCCGCATTTATTACGTTTTGCTTATTTATTATATTAACATTATTTTTTGTGTCAAAGATTGGTGATAAACTCACTCAACATGTTTGTTGACAAAACTCCATTTTCTATGCATATGCAGGTTGCTTGTATTGAAGACTGAAGTTTGGACATTTAGAAAGACCTTAGGGTTATAATGAAGACAAACATGGATTTAAACTTGTTATATTTATTTATTTGAATTGTTTTGTTATATTTGGATATTGTGTGTATATTTGAACAAAATAATTAATTAGATATTGTCATTTATATTTATGATTGTATCTTCGAGCTGTGAGCAATCGGATCACGCCCCGGCATTTCCGCCTTAGGTTGGGTTGTGACAGATTGGTATCATAGCTGAAGGTTCTAAGATAGGTCGTTAGAAGTGGTCCTAGACATATGTTAGGAACTCTATACGTGCTTATCTGAACTGCCTTATGTGCTATTTAATAAATTGTTTACAGCTTGCTTAGATTAATTATTTTTTTTTGTATTTATCTTATTTATTTATTGCACACACACACGAATTCCAAGGTTACGCCTCACTTTCAAAAAAATTTTAAATCCTCTTATTTTTGGTAGATTGTCTTTTATTGTGGGAAATTCCTTAATAATTCTCGTGTTTTGTTTTGGTCTTTCACCTTGAAGCATGGGGGTATGACAAATGTCGTACAACCATAACTTTAATTGGTACCCGTAATCGAATAAACGGTTGCGTGGTAAACATAACCAGCTAAATGGTTATACTTCCAAATTGTGTTTTTAAATTATTTTAAATGCTTGGTTGGGTGAAAAATCCATGGGCACTCCAACTATCCATTTCTTAAAACCATTTTCGATTTGATTTTTGGGTTGGAACGTATAATCCTGGGTGGTTCCCGAGATACACCAACTACTTGTATTTGATTCGTTGATTCGATATTTAGTTGAGTCGATTAAATGCCATGTAACGCTCATGGTCCGAATAACTCCATTGATTCAATAATTCGTTAATTAATTGGGTCAGTTAAATGCCATGTACACGGCCCATAATTTGTTGGTTTTGATCACCAACCAATTCAGCCCCATTTTATTAATTTAGTTAACGAATTATTGAATTGTGAGTTTTGATCTTGGTTAATTGTGAGTTTGGTGAATTGTGTGGTTAGGAATAATTTAAAATAATTTTCTTTTTTTTTTGACCTGATGACCTGCCCGCCGACCTGAGTCCACCGTAAGCAACGGTCAAGAACCGTAGCCGTCCATCGTCCACCGTAACACAGACTCCTTCACCGTAGCCTACGGTGCCACCGTAAGCGACGGTCTGGCCACCGTAAGCTACGGTGGTCACAGGTAAAATTTGTTTCTTTTTAATAATATATATACTTAACAAGAGAAAAAATGTGTAAAACAAACTCGGATTGCCTCCCGAGAAGCGTTGTGTTTATCGTCTACATCCCGACATTACCTGGCCCTTAGCTTTCGGCTGAATATGTCGGTGCACTCGCTATAAAGCTCACCACCGACTCATGTATGCTCTTATTTAAATCTGTGTCTTCCAAGTACGGTTTTAATCGATGCCCGTTCACCACCTGTCTTAAATGATCGTCGAAATCTTCAATTTTAACCTCACCGAACTTACCGACACGCTTAACCTGGTATGGTCCCAACCATTTGCTCTTCAACTTACCTGGAAAAAGCTTTGCTCTCGAATTGTATAACCAGACCCTTTGACCTTCTTCAAATTCCTTCCGCTTAATCTTCGCATCGTGTACTCGCTTCATCCTATCTTTGTATGCTGAAGCACACTCATACGCTTCATCTCTAAGCTCCTCCAACTCGCATATATTCAACTTACGTTCCTTACCTGCACACTCATAATCCAAATTAACATTCTTCACGGCCCATAATGCCTGATGAGCAAGCTCTATGGTTAAATGGCAACCCTTTCCATAAACCAACCGACAGGGGGTGGTGCCGATAGGCGTTTTGAAAGCTGTTCGATAGGCCCATAAAGCATCATTTAACTTTGTAGACCAATCTTTTCGATCGGGCCTCACCGTCTTTTGTAAAATTTCTTTAATCTGCCTATTGGACACCTCCACCTGATCACTCATTTGAGGATGGTATGGTGTGGCTATTCGGTGGTTTACGCCATACCGTTTAAGTAGTTTCCAAAGTTAAAGTTTTTAAAATGTGATCCCCCGTCACTTATTATAATGCGGGGGACACCATATCTATAAAATATGTTCGTTTAGACAAACTTACAAACAACGGCATGGTCATTTGTTTTGGTGGCGATTGCTTCGACCCATTTTGAAACATAATCAACCGCCACCAAAATGTAATAATTCCCGAAGGAATTTGGAAACAGGCCCAAAAAATCAATCCCCCAAACATCAAAGGTGTCAACTACGAGGATTGGTTGCATGGGCATCTCGTTTCTCTTGGAAATGCTACCCAACTGTTGACATCTCACACAGTTTTTAGCATATTCCACCGAAACTTTAAAAATAGTTGGCCAATAAAAACCATATGCTAAAATCTTATGACCAGTTTTCTGCCCACTGAAATGGCCACCTCATGCAAGTGAATGCGTGTGTGACAAAACACTCCAGATCTCCTCATCTGGAATACATCTTCGAAACACTTGATCCGCCCCGATCTTGAACAAGTCTGGGTCCTCCCATACGTACTGCTTCACTTTGGCCATGAATTGGTGCTTCTTTTTCTTTGGCCAAAAATCTGGAATTGTACATGCAACAAGAAAATTAAGGATGTCAGAGTACCATGGTAAAGTTGACACGGAGAACAGTTGTTCATCCAGGAATGACTCGTTTATCTCTCGGACATCTTCCCCCTCTTCTCTTTCTACCAATCTGGACAGATGGTCCGCAACAACATTCTCGCTCCCCTTCTTATCACAAATCTCCACGTCAAATTCTTGAAGGAGCAAAATCCACCTAATCAAGCGCAGCTTTGCATCTTTCTTCTCCATCAAGTATTTCACTGCGCTATGATCTGAAAACACAACAACTTTGCTTCACCACAGATAAGATCTAAATTTATCCAACGCATACACTACTGCGAGCAACTCCTTTTCCGTGGTGGTATAATTAATTTGAGCATCGGAAAGGGTTTTGCTCATTGCAACGGGTTTCTTGCCTACCCGTTGACCAAGAACAACCCCGACCGCATAATCACTCGCGTCACACATAATCTCAAAAGAGAGTGACTAGTCGGGCGACAGTAGGATCGGGGCCTCGACCAATTTGTTTTTAAGTACGTTAAAAGCATTTAAACAATCTTCAACAAAAACAAATGGTACATCTTTCAATAACAAATTACATAACGGCTTAGTTATGACACTGAAATTCTTAATAAACCGTCTGTAAATTCCCGCATGTCCCAAAAACGACCGAATTCCCTTCACATTTTTAGGGGGTGGTAAATTAGCTATGACATTGACTTTCGCCCGGTCAACCTCAATCCCCCTATTTGAGATGACATGACCCAAAACAGTTCCCTCTTGAACCATGAAATGGCTCTTTCCAAACTTAAGACCAGATTCGTTTCCACACATCTTTTCAAAACTTTCGTTAGTTCATTTAAGCATAATTCAAAAGATGAGCCTAAAATTGAAAAATCGTCCATAAAAATTTCTAGTGAATCCCCGACCATATCTGAGAAGATACTCATCATGCACCTTTGAAAGGTGGCCGGGGCATTACACAAACCAAAAGGCATTGCCTAAATGCGAATGTGCCGTATGGACACGTAAATGTGGTCTTATTTTGGTCATCGGGGTGAATGGCAATTTGATTGTACCCTGAATAACCGTCTAGAAAACAGTAAAACTTCTGACCTGATAATTTCTCGATGATTTGGTCAATGAATAGTAAGGGGAAATGATCCTTGGAGGTCGCCGCGTAAAACATCCAATAATCGACACAAATCCGCCACTCGGTTACCGGTCGGGTAGCAATTTCCTCACCTTTCTCATCACGGGTTATCTGAATCACGCCTTCTTCGGGACCGTTTGTGTCGGACTCACCCAAGTATTATCCGAGATCGGGAAAATGATTCCCGCATCCAATCACTTCAACACCTCTTTCTTCACAACCTCCCGCATATTCGGATTCAACCGTCTTTGTGAATCATGGGCGGGTTTTACCTCGGGATCTATGATAATCTTGTGCATCACAACAGAAGGACTAATACCCCGTAAGTCCGCTATCGTCCATCCAATAGCCGCTCTATACTGCTTCAAAACTTCCATCAATGCTCGTTCTTGTTCGTCTGTTAAATTCGAGGCAATGATAGCCGGTAACGTCTCTCCCTCTCCCAAAAACTCATACTTGAGATGTTTTGGGAGTTCCTTCAACTCCACTACCGGTGGACTCTCAAGTGATGGTTTCAACTTTGAGTCGAAAGTGTCCGGTAGTCTCTCCACCTGCTGAGACCAAGGTGGCTTCCCAATACTCGCAGCGAACACCTCAACTGTCCTTTCCTCCTCTTTCAACTGCAACACATGCTCAACAGATTCCCTGCAACAAATAATTCACTCCTCTGTGGCATCTTCCTCACATTCGTGAGGATTCAACCCGTCAATGACGTCAGCCGCAAAGCATTCATCACTCACCAGAGGGTTAGATACATTTGAAAACACATTAAGCCGAAGATTTTTATCACCAAAAGCCATGTCGACCACCCCGCTTCTACAGTTTATTAAAGCATTTGCAGTTGCCAAAAAGGGCCGACCGAGAATCACGTTCGGTTGCCGTTTCGGGTCAACTGTTACGTAGTCTAGAACCAGAAAGTCAACCGGATAATAAAAATCTTCAATCATGACAATCACATCAGTCACGATTCCCCTAGGAAGCTTGAGTGTCAGATCGGCCAACACCACGGTGGTGTTTTCAAAGTGGACCAAAGTCATGTGGGTCATACAAGATT
Organism: Bidens hawaiensis; assembly: GCF_021521415.1. Taxonomy (NCBI): domain Eukaryota; kingdom Viridiplantae; phylum Streptophyta; class Magnoliopsida; order Asterales; family Asteraceae; genus Bidens; species Bidens hawaiensis. The sequence continues at coordinate 211,291 of NW_027504856.1, forward strand.
CCTGGGAGAATACTCACCCTGGCTCCAAGATCGAGTAACGCCCTTGTCATTTTAAAATCGCCCACTTGAATGGGTATTATTGGCGTTCGCGGATCTTGAAGTTTGGGTGGGAGGATTCCCGTCAAAACCGAACTCACATTAGCCGTTAAGTCAACTTGTTTAGGCATTTTATGAATTCGTTTTTGAGTGCACAAGTCCTTCAAATACTTAGCATATGCGGGGACTTGTTTTATAGCATCGATGAGAGGTAAATTAATTTTTACTTACTTGAAAATTTCCCACATTTCCTCCTGTTGTGGGCCCCTCTTTCTAAGTGATGATGATGTTTTAGGATTCACCAAAGCCTGAGGAAACGAAATGGTTTTACTCGTTGAATCCGCCTCCTTGGTAATGGATGCTCCCGTTTAAATTACCGATTCATTTAAATTTTTATTAATTGATTTTCTCGGTTGATTTCTGGGTTCGATTTCTACATCGTCATCACTTTTACCATCTTCTCCCAAGTCTTCCACCACACCCTCAATGAAGGGTGGTGGACTTACCCCATTATCATAAACTTTACCATTTCTAAAGGTACTTACCTGGTTAATGTGAGTGTTCTACCCACTCGATGAGCTGCTACCTTGTTGATTCGGGTTCTTTAGTGTGTCGCTTGGTAGCTTCTTCAGGTTTTTCTTCAGGGTGGCCAACTCCTCGGCCAATTGACTCATCTGTTTGTCTCTAGCGGTGTTTGCCTTTTCTTGAATCTCCATTCTCCGACTCAAATCTTTCAAGAGTGTCAAGATTTCCGAATCGTGCGAAGAACTTTGACTTTGACTTTGAGTTGCCCCCTGACTTTGCTGATAATTCTTCTGATAACTTTTGTTGTAACCACCCGACTCTCTCTGATTGTGCCCGCTTTTCCCATTACTTGAACCATTCCCATACTGCCTCTGATTCGATTGATAACTGGTTCTCTAATTAGTGCCCTGGAAATTTGGGTTTTGTTGGGTATTCGGGTTTCCATAGCTGAAATTAGGGTGGTTTCTGAGGCCCAGGTGATATGTGTTAGAGTTCATATTACCACTATTATTGTACCTTTTCTCCACTTGTACAAAATTCACCTTTTCTTCCTCTTCATCCTCCAACTCTTCCACAACTCCAGAACTCGCTACCTCGTGTCCCAACTTACCACATTGTTCACAAACTGGATATGCTTTTCCTGATTTCCCTTTTTCCTTCATACCAGCAACCATCAACTAATCTAGCTTCTTTTCTAATCGTGCCATCCGATCATCTGAACTTCCACTGTCTACTGCCTTCACCACTGCCCTCTTTATCATCCTGTTCGACTGGGCATGCCTCTTAGAATTCAAAGCATGTCTCTCTAGATGCCCCCAATCCACCTGTTCATCATTCGTTAGAAAAGATCCATTAGTGATAGATTGGAGGTCTTGCACAACATCAGTCGATAAACCATCATGGAATGCCTTTATCAACTCCCACAGAGCTATGCCATGGTGAAGGCAAGTCCTCAACAACAACTTGAACCGCTGGAAAGATTCATAGAAAGTTTCTCCTGTACGTTGTTGATAATTTCTTATGGATGTGCTTCTAAGGTTCTTTGCGACATATAATACTCATTTAAGAACTGTTGTGCCAAATCTTTCCACATATAAATAATGGATGACAGCAATGAGAGAAACCACTGCTTTGCTGTATCTTTCAGACTGAATTGGAAAACTACCATCTTTACCTCCTTTGCAGTGAATCCTTGACTGGAGATTGTTTCACAGATTGAGTTAAAATCGCTCAAGTGTAAATGCGGTTCTTCTGTGGCCTTTCCATGAAATGTTGGTATCCCGGTTAGACTGCTATGTCTGACTGACTGAAAATGTTCTTCCATTTCTCACTGGAATAATGATTGGCAAAGGATTTGTAGCCACCTGTGGAATAAAACGGCTCTGAACCCCTCGGACGGGTGGTGGAACAAAAGCTCTCGGGCCCGTCATCAAACTCATAGACGGGAACCTATGGTTCTCTGACAACTGGACGTCTCTGTGCTTGCCAATACCTCGGTTGCTGGTTCGGTTGACGGTTTCTGTTAGGTACCCGACCATCTTGAGGGAATTGTTGTTGATGCCTTTCGTAGTACCGATCCCCATTGTAATCCTCATATTCTTCTTCATCTTCCAACTCAGGATCCCACTCTTCCATCTCATCCTCATTTTCAGCCCTTTCGTCACCCAAATCGAATCCGATATCATTTTCCACAAATTGAAACGGCCCTTGGCAGTTCCTTGGTGCCGAATGAATTGATTGATTATCGTCAAGGTTTTGCGGTCTTCGATTCTGGTTGCCACCCCCACGGTTCACTGGATGTCTGTTACGGTTCACATTCGGATTCTGGGCGAATACAGGCTCGTTTTGTGGGATTTTTTGATCTTGTTTCAATGGTTGGTTTTGAGGTTCGGGTGGGTGTACCAATGGTTCCTGGTTGTTTTGTGTACTCATGTTCTCCTCTTTCGGTTTTCTGTTGAGAGTTGTTTTCTGAGATGCTCGATTCCTCTTTGCTGTCTTTTCAATCTCAGGATCAAACTGATGTGGTTCCTTCTCACGAGAATATCTTGTTTGCATTAACCTGGAGAACTCTCTACACACACTAAAACACCAAACCTCGCGTAAAATCAAACGAAGAAGAAGAAATAAAAACTAAAATTAAAATTAAACTTAACTAGACTAACTAACTAAACCAGCACTTTGCGCGTTGATTCCCCGGCAGCGGCGCCATTTTGATCGATGTCGAAAGGTCAATCAAAAACATTTATAAAATACCTTCACTAGCTAGGCAAGTAAGGTGTCGAATCCACAGGGAATCAGTGGAAAGTGCTAATCAATTCTAATACTTAATTATTGATTGTACTAAGTGGACAAACGATGTCAAGCAGTTTAAAAGATTTTGATTTGTAAACAATGATTAAAAAAAAGCAACCAAACTCTAGGGTTCAGGTTTTAAAGCCAATTGGATAAATGATTAAACCTATGGAATTATACTCTTTGTTTGAAGCAATAAACCAAAAGACTAAATGTTTGACTATGATGATCGTTAAAACTTAATCCAATTGATTGACACAGATAAACAATGATCTATTTGATTGTAATCTTAGGCAATGATGAAATATTAGTTCTATGGTTAAAGATAACTAGGCCAATGACACTAAGAACTCAATCCTAATTGTTGATGACCAAAATCAATAACTGATAAACTGCAAATCTCATTAATTATCCAAAAGTATGTTCAAGCACACAAATAAGATCCAAAAATAAGGTTTAGAGTACCAACAATCCAATGAACAACTCAACCCTACACCCGGAGATGGTCACAAGTGATTTAGCCTTGCATCGTGGTCTTGAATAGCTTCTTTGATTCTTGAGTAGATGATACCATGGATGATTCGGGTGATTGAAAGGTGTTAAGATGGTGGAAGAAGCCTCCAAAAACGTCCAAGTATGTTATGATATCAACAATAGGCGGCCTAAGGTTGAACCGGCCTTAAATAGTTCCAAAAAACCTGAAAAATCGATTTTCTCCCGTCCAGAAGACCGTAGGCTACGGTCTCCCCACCGTAGGCTACGGTGGGGACCGTAGCTTACGGTGGCCCTTACTGCCTTACGGTGGCAGCCCCACCGTAGGCTACGGTGGGGCACCGTAAGCTATGGTGGCCTGTCACCCACCATTTTATTTCTCGCGTAACTTCTTCGTCCGAACTCCGATTTATGCCCCGTTTTCGGCCACGTCTTCGTCTTCACTTGCTCTATCATTCCATGCAATAAAATCTTCCTTTCCTTTCCATATCATGTGCTCCCATTTAGATCCTTTAAGCTCCGCACACCTGTAATTGCAAACACACACAAAGTAAACGTGTTTCCAGCATATAAACTCACAAAACAAGTGGTATAACTCATTTATTACACAATATTTCACCAACACATCAGTATTGAGGTTGCAAGACCCAAACATAGGTCAGAGGATGAAGGATGCAAGGAGCAAGTTTAATTAAAATACTGATTGGGATGTTCTCCCTTGGTTGCTAGATCCTGCATTGGGTGCTATTGATGTACCTCACACCCCAGGACATAGTGAAGAAGATGATGATAAGGGTGAAGATAATGAGGATGTCGGAGGAAATAATGGTCCAAATGATGATGACAATCCAAATGATGGAGGTGATGGTGCTGGTAATGAGCCTGTCAATCACCCAATCGCCCATAAGGCTGAACATGTAGAGGATGTGGATCATAATGCTGCGATGAATGAATCTATTGATGATCCTGTTGGGGATGAGATGGTCCAATTTACGGGTGCTGGATCTGATATTCACATGGAGGATCCAATTGAAGTTACTAAACCTGTTGATGAACTTGGTGTTGGTCCTAGTGACATGGCAACTGAGCATATAGATGATGATGATTTTATAGCCAATGTGGTATCAAATGTCGCTGAAACTATTCAAAAAATCACTCCACCAGATTCACCAAACCCTGTTGATAACAATGATGACACTGGCTTTATTGATTCTGATCCTGTTAATGATGATATTCTCTCATCACCTGCCACAACAGAACCACTCAACTCAGAACCAGAACCAATTCAAGAGACACACTTTCCTTCACCACCTACCTCTCCTATTCAAGAACAAATCATCTCATACGCACCTGCCAAAACTGCTCAAGACACACATATCTCAATACCACCAACCTCTCCTTTCCAAGAAACACTACCTACTGCAACCATTCAAACTTCCCAACCCTTAACTACAGAACCTGAACCCTATAAACTACCCTCACCAGAAACCTCCTCACCCGAACCATTCGCAGAACCAGACTTTAAACTCATTCAGGAAACACCACCATCTAACCTAAACATTTATGACATCATTTCTGAAAATGCAGCATTAGAATTTGAGAACATTATGTTAAAAGAGAAAAATGCAGTACTGGAAATCAGAAATAAGGCACTTGAGACTGCACTGCAACAAGCTTTATTGAAAATTCAAACCCTGGAGCACTCTGAGGTTGAGAAGACCTTAGATGCACCAAAACAGGGGGAGAATATTGAAGATGCAAATGGCTTGATATTGATTGAAGATTCATATGCCAGTTCAAGTGATGAGGGTGCAGATGCTGGAACATTAAATGCCCTTGATATGATCAATAAAGAATATGTTGAAGGGGCACAGGAAGAGGGGGAGTCTGATAAAGAAGAAGAAAGCCCATAACAGATGGAGAAAATGAAGCAGAAAGGAAAAGGGATCGCTTTAACTGATGAAGATTTACATCCCAAGTCTACACAAATTTTGAAATCTGGAGATGAGATACTACAGAAAGATATTGTAATTGATCCAGATATTGCTGAAGTTGAATCAGTTCAAACTGTAATAAAAATGATAAATCAAGAGAGAGAAAGGGTGTTGGTTGAAGAGGAAGAGGAGGATATTGATCAAAAAGTGCTTGAAGCACTCATTGAGATAAAGAAGAAACAAGAGGAAGAAGAGAGAATGAGAAAGGAAGCTGATGAGGCTATAAGGGCTGCATTGGAGGCTTTAAAAGGAAAACAAACTGAAAAACAAACTCCTATTGCACAAACAGATGATGAGCCCAGCCTACACAGCCTGAGCCAGTGCCTGAAAAGTATGAACCTGAACCACCAAAAGGGCAAGAGCTCAGTATGGTACAAATAAATCAGGAAGAAGAAACAATAGAACTATTTTACAGTTCAGTGGTAAAGTTGGTAATAATGAAAACTCTTACAGACATCCTGAATCAACCTGAAGACATGCTCCTGATAATGTATCAGCTGCAAGAAAGGCTCAGAAGGATTTTATTAAGCTTAGCAGTGGTTTACAAACTGAGAATATACCAGAGCCTCGAGTAGAAGTAGTTGAGACAACATAACCAATAATCAAGGAGGTTGTTGATGATGAACAAGCATATAAGATTCGTGAACATATGGCAACTAAACCAATTATTAGTGAGCAAGAAACTGAGGCTGATGGGGGCTGAAAAGAAAGGAAACATCAGAATTAGAAACCCCCAAAGCCAAAAGACAAAAGTCAGTCTATAAATGAAGACAGAGCTCCAAGTTTGTGTTTAAAACACTCAGTACTCAATCTGAAGAACCAATGATTGAGGCTTACACAACTTGGATGAACATTTGGAAGATGAAGAGGATGAGGTAAGGACAGAGAAAAATGATGATAAAGAAAAGGAAGACAGAGCCTACCTCTTAAGCCTCAAGTATGATAAAAAAAATATCTTCAAAGATTGTCAAAGGAAAATGTGATGCAAGAGGCTGAATGATGGAGGAAAAGAGAATCAAAAAGAGAATTCTTGATAAAGGTTGGACACAAGCCTGCCTTTTTGAACCTACAATCATTTGACTCAATTGAAAAAATATACAAGAATGCTCTAGTAGATGATGTTGCAAATTTTGTAGAGAAGGTAAGCAAGAAGAAGGAGAAAGGAGAGAAGTTATTGAAAGAATCAGATAGCAGCAAAAAGAGAACAGAAAAGAAAGTCAGAGATGAGACAGAGTATGAAGTTTTGAAAAGCAAACACAAGGAAATAAAGTTTCTTCAACTCCATGGTTACAACTACAATTCTTTGGTCAATCTATCTCTTGATGAACTGGAAAAGAAAGTCTAGATGGTCAAAGATTCGTACAAGGAAAAGAAATGCTCTGAGGATTGCTTGAGAGAAAAGGAATTGAGAATGAGACTGGAGAAGGAGAGGGAAGATGAGGAAAAGAAGAAGGAAGAGGTCATACAATGGTTCCAAGATACACAAAGAGTACAAGCATTGAAGGACCTTGTGATGAACAAAGGAATGACTGAAGATCAATTCAACAGCATGCCTCAGAATCAACTGCTTGACATATACCATAGAGAGCAGAGACTATACATGGAAACACAAAGAAAGATCATGGAAGATAGAAGAAGAATGGAAGAAGAAGTACGAGCTGAAATGATGAGTGTCTTACACAAAAGGGGTGCTAATATGGGAAGATTGATGGTGCAGTCTGATAAGACCATCAAGAAATGGTTTGAAGAATCTGAGATTGAGGAAGCAAGGAAAAATCCCCAAGTTAGCACAAGCAGAACATTAATAAGGTCTGAGATTGTGAGGCCTGAGCCGTCAAGGAACTTGAACCTGCCCACACATCTCTACTTTGACAAAAGATCCAAGACATTAAGAGTGGTGACTGAAGATAATGAAGAAAGCTTGATAATCTTCAGAGATGATCTAAGAAGCTTTTCAAAGGAACAACTAAAGAAAATGGCTCAGTTAGATTTGTATGACAATCAAGATAGAAGCCAACCTGCAGGACAGCAGAGAAATGACCTCTCAAAATTCATAAAAGAACAATCTGAGAAGGGGTTCCCATTTCTCAAACAAAAGAGGAGAGAAGTACACAGCCAAGCTAAGAGAGAGAGAGAGAGAGATGAGACAAAAAAGGATCAATGAAGTTCACACCCTAGAACTCTCTCTGTTTTATTCAAAGAAAAGGAAGACTCATCAGGCAAGCAGCTCTAGTGGAAAAAGGAAAACTTTAAGAGAGTGCCTAGCCATGAGAAGAGAAATGATGGAGCCAAATTCGGTTGTGCAACAAAATGGAAGGATAGCCCATATCACATACAACCGAAACACAGACTCCATCTCACTAAGAAATGCATCAGGAGGAACGATTGTTGTAGTTTAGTATGATGAAGATCTTAACCTCATTCACATCCAAGACTTACAAGACATAATCAATGCAAATTTTCCTTTTGATTCCCTTGATACAGTGGAGCTTGACATGTTCAAGCAAAAGGCTGCCTTTGTGAAACTGAAAAAGGAAAAAGCTATTGAAAGGAGCCAAAGAAGAAGATAATCGGATGGAGCTTAGTGATGATCATCTTATTTTTGTTTTATCTTTGTATTTTGTTTTATGATTTGTAATTTGACATGTAAAAATTTGATATGTAATGCCCAAGTGGCAGAATTCCCTTATGTAATGAAATGACACTTTATGCTTAAATTGATTATCTTTAGAAGTTTGATACATGTGTAACTGTTTGCAGGTATGTTTTGGTGCATCTGAGCTTGTTCCAATCTAGGGGGAGATTGTTGAGTCGGATATTTGATAAGGAAGATTGGAATCTTCTCAACCTCCTTCAGAAATAAGGCTAAGTATGGACTTCGAGCAATCTTGGACTATCGAGCATGGTTTACTACCTCGAGCATGGTCTTCAGAACCATTTCTGGTGAATTCTTCTAAGTGTTGAAGGCTTCGAGCAAGCTACACTTCAACAAGCAAGAGTGTTCTTCTATCGAGTATGGATTGCCAATCGAACAAACAACTTGATCGTTCAAGTTTTAACCAAGTGATCCGAGCACATGGTGACAAGCATGGATGCAATAAGAAGATGTCATATGTTCCAAGCATGGACTTCGAGCATGGTTCAGTCCCCCGAGCAAGATTTACATCCGAGCATGCTAAAGATTGTTCAATAAGTCTCAAGACAGGATTGAAGGCATCAAGAAGAATGGGGTTGCTCGATGGACTAGTTCGAGCAAAGCATGGATTGGTCAAGAAGACTGAAGCTTGTTGGAGGAGAATATTTTCTCTGAAAATATTCTAAGTAAAGTATGCTCGAAGACACTCATCGAGCATACCTTGTATACTGAGTCTGCTCGAGCAAGATACACATCATGCTCGAAGACTCTTACACTTGTATTTGTATTTGTCTTTCATTATGTAATGATTAGGGATTCTAGAAGGAATGTCAGGGTCTATAAATAGCGTCCTAGGTTTCCATTTTAGGAGGATGCTGGCAAGGCACGTATTACGAGAAAACATTCAAAACGAATATTCTCTTTGTTTCCTCGTACCGCCGCCGCCGTCACGAAACCCTAGACATTCCATTTACTGTTTCATTGAATGATACATTTGATACAGTGAATCTTTGTCTTTGAATGTGTTCTTACTGAATATTATTTTATTGTTTAGTTTGTCATTATATCACACCTTCGTTCCCATCCATTGAATATCCTGATTCCGCCGGGATATTCGATAGGTCTTTGGGTTATTAGATCTGTATGTTTTGTCAACCTTCTTAGGTTTACACCAGATTAACGGTCCCCCAATACAAACTCGGGTAAATGTGTTGGTTGATAAAGTGATTAAATTTATAAAGAAAAATCATAGATTAGATGTCTGGATTCGCTACGGGGCTCATTTCCGTTTATTCAGTCTGGTTCAGAGAAAAACGCACACAATTCATCCAAATTGTCCGGATTTCTCACAAAAAGTTTGGTTTTACTTAATTAATCCAAAAATATGATTTTTGATCACTGTTGATGTTCTAATATTTCAACATGTTCGTTAATCCCAAACTCGTCGGTTTTTATCATAATTGAATTTGTTTAATCTTCCATTATGCACAATTAATTATTCGTTTATCATTAAACTGTGAAAATTAATAAACTTATCAATTAAAATATCTAGATTTTTATAAAAATATTTCTGGAATATTTACTGATTTATTAATTTAAAAACAAATCATTTTATATGTTATATTTAACCCGAAAATCATCCGTTTATTCCAAACTATTTCTGAAAAATCCAAAAATATTTCTGAGTGATCCAAATATCTCCCAAAACACCCTGTAAAATTTCTAGAACCTAACACTTTTTTCAAGTTACCTTTTTAAGCCAAAAACGACTATAAAAATTCGAATAAACGCGAATCTAGAAAGCATAGCTAGTTTATCCAAATGACCCCAAATTTTTTATGTGATCATATTATGCCATACCTGAGTTCTCCACAAAATTTCATATATTTTCAAGTATTTTAAGTATTTTTCCCAAATAAACATCCCCAATCAGTAATAAATTCGTCAAATATTCTCGGATGGTCAAACAATTACCAAATTTGGACAAGGACTCATTCATATGATCCCTCATGTCCCTGCAAATTTTAATAGGCTAACAACAAGCATGTCACAATCGAATCCTAAACAGCCCCTAAACGAGCAATTCGACATTACCTTTGCGGTTTTCGTTCGTTTCCGCTCTCTTACTCAATTTTCCAGGTCCTTGGTCTTATAAGTAATGTAACTACAGGTCCTATATAACAAAACCAAGCATGTATCATCAAGAGATCAGCCTTGAAACCTAGGGGTTCGGCTAGAGCTTTAAACCAAACTTTTGAACCGTAAAAACGCGATTTAAACCCCTTAATCCGTATTTATGGCCAAAAAACTTATCAAACCAGGTTCCTAACCATGTATATGATCAAATATGTTTTTGGTGGAAATTTTAGGGTTTTTGCATGGTTAGAAGTGATTTTTGGTAATCAAACTATGTTTATATGTAATTAAACATGATTAAACAAGTCCAAAGTTGATTAAAATGATGAAATTACCTTAAGGTTTGTAAGCTTTAGAGAGAATTCAGTTGCTAGAAGTCCAGAAAATGATGATAGCTCTTGTTAAAATATCTTAAGTATTATTAATATTATTAGAAAACTTAAGGTGGGGGATTTACTTTATTTGCGGCCGGAATAGGGTAGGCCCCCTTTTGGGCCTTATTTTGGCCCAATTTTCTCAATTTGCTTGCCCGAACGTGAAATGCCGAGTCAAAATTTATTTCGGGTTCGGTTTTTGGCGAGAAAATTATATCTGGTACGACAAATAGCGTAAAACGAGTGTTTTTCGGCCAATTTCATGTAAATTTAGAAAAACATACTTTTTGTTTGTAAGAATTGAGATTGCTTAGAACATCCTAAGTAAGTGTTTTGTAAGTCTTTTTCGGCTTAACGGATGATACAATGCTTGTTTCGTAACTATCTTTCGCGTTTAAGATGATAGCGGGTAGTTAAATGACCATGTTTTCGTTTAACTGGTTTCCTATTACACTAAGGCCATAATACTAATATGTTAGCATATAAGAAACGTATATCACTCATAGATGGCCACCCGAGATATCTGGGTCATAAACAAACCCGTTTAGTTATTCGTTTGCTCAATACGTAATACGCGGTTAATCGCTTATTCAGCATGTGAATACTGAAGTGTATCCGGTTTTATAAAACTTTGTTCTTTTCATGTAATTTTGCAGTTTAGATTTGCTAACCATCAATCTTCTTAATAAATTGAATGCTATCCAAAAAGAAAAAAAAAATTGTTTTCGCAATAAGTATTGAAAAATAACATATCTTTATGAATTTTATATCCAAATATAACGGTTGGTTGTAACGATCTCTTATGTTTTTTCACATATGTTTTGTGTTGGTCATCTAGAATTATTAAGCTTGAAGATAATTTTGCTGGATGACTTGCTTATGGATGAATAGGCTGAAGTCTGACAGGCTAGATGAAAGCTTATGAAGGTCAAGGCCCAAGGCCCACACCGATGACATAAAAGGAGTATTAAATGCACGGGTTATTTTGATCCTAGAATCTTGATCATCTCGCTCTCACTCTCTCAAAACTAGGGTTCACTTAAGTTATGAGATTATAGCCAATTAGTAGTGTTCTTGATTGACAGATCGTTTCGTTGATTTATATTTGATTAGTAGTCTTGATTCGTGTGTTACATTTTTTATTGGATTGTTGATTGAAGTGTGACTAATAAAGGTTGATATGTGTTTCTGACAACAAGAATCAATGGTAAATTCATATACAAACAATAGTGTTTTGTCGGATGTTTGTCGAAAACTAGAGTACGTTTTTACCGATCATACTTGATTGGATGCAACTCGAGTCGGCCATTATGTCGATTATCAGAAACTTATGGGTTACTATAATTTAACATAAAATGTTTTGTATATGTTGAAAATCATTTATAGGATACGATGTATGGACGATAATATGAACTTGAGAATTGAGATGGTGGAAAATGTAGATAACAATGCACGTGATTGGTATTCTAATTCGTCAAGCAAAAGCAAAAGCAAAAGCCACTACATCTTCTTTCTCGATTTACTTACTTACTTTTTTATTAATCTTTTATTTTACTGCATATGTATGATCCGAATAATAATTCAATAAAAGTGATGTTATTCATTATTTACGAGTTGTGGAAAGTTAAAGCATTTAGTCTCAACGGACCTGACATATGAAACTTATTTTTATTAACGTGACATTTTGAGCATTAGCTAATAGAAGCAGCTTTTAGCTCGAATTGAAAAAATTACGTGGCATAAGTTGGTTAATATGGTTTTAGGTTGAACACTACAAAACAAAGGAGTGTCACCCAGCAGTTGTATCGGTTGGGGCTACTAACCAAAATTTGTTAGAAATATGATCATTGGTAATCATCAGATATGTATCATTGAGGGATCACGAAGCTTGTTGTTAGCGATAGATCGCCGTTGTTCGTAGACGGATATTTTCCCATATATTACCGACCATGCATTTAATTTTTAAGAATTATGTAGATACTTACAGAAACCATCTACTCGTGATACTTATTTATTTAGTAATGTAAATTTCTCAGCAACCGTGTTTGTATTCTATTAGCAATTACCAGTTCATATAGTTTTTATGGGTTGAATCTAGTACAAATGAAATTAACCTACTAAACATATAAATAACTTGAGTAATTATTATTACTCTACAATTATGAACTTGAATAATTACACTATAAAAAAATGAAGTAAAGGAAAATATCTACTCTATTTCAAAATAAATTTAGCCTATCAATTTAACCCCAATTCAACCATTTTTAACACAAAATTTCGCTCTTTCGTCTAATTCTCTTTTCAACAATCGCTTAAAATAATCAAGTCTACAAATGGCGTTGAATGAACGCCCGAATTCCTAGACCGACAATGGTGAGATTGCTTTGGCAATGGCTTGGATGCAAACATGCACGTGACGTGCGGATCACAACAACGCACAACAGCAAAACAACATTTGAACAGTAGTTCATGGGGTTTTTCAAAATCATTTTGGTCGTTCTGGTCATACAAATCATCTAAGTTTGGTCAAACTTTAGGGATCTGAAAACCAAGGTTATGATATTCACCAATGTACATAGCCGTACATGCCGAGTGGCTCTGATGCCGATGCAAATTTTGAGGGACATCGTAAGTTCCAAAACCAGGTGATGAATAGAGGTTTCACTCACGTCGTAGTGTGGGATGTTATTAAACATCATTCCATATTTCATGCTCCAGTCGTGGCTCGATCCGGTTTCTGACTCCGACAACGAATCCAATGTGGCTGAATAATTTTATATTTAAGGAATTTAGTATTTTAATTTATGTTTTATTTATTTTTATCATTGATCTAGTTTTTCTAATTCTGAATTTTATGTTATCTTAGTTTTAATTAATTATTTTATATTATGCTTTTTATTAGAAAATAAGTCTATTACTATAATTAAATAAAAAATGGTTGAAAGATAGATCGGGTAAAAAATGGATTGGGGTGACCATTGCAAGTGTTTATGGGCGGTTATGGGCAGATGACGTTGCATCAACGTTGAAGAGAGAGAACGTTAAGGGTGGAGTGAGGTTGGATGACCAAACCTGCCACTCTAATAAGGACTCTAATGTTAACCTAATTACTTAGTTATTTGTACGTGACTCATGTTAAAAGTTCTTTTTATTCGACCTGTTTGTATACGCTGTCATACGGACCATGTGACAGCATGTTTATATTTATGGAGAAAATTGAGACGAAGAATTCAAAATTCTTCCATTTCTTTTGGTATAAGCATATTGAGTAGCGATGCAGCAAGGTGTGGGGACTATTGCTAGCTAGCTGGTTATGAACGGATGGAATCAATTATTTAAACGTAATATAATATATTATATGTGTTTGTGTATAAAAGGGTGGTGGTGTGGTTGGAGTTGATCATATTTGGCCAACAAGATTCAGCCATGGGGGTTGGACCATTGTTGACCCTTGTTGTTTTGAGCCTATGTTTGGTTGATGGACTCGACCATGAGAATGCTCATAATGTTAAAGTTTCGAACGAATTAAATGTGGACGGGAAAAACACAACTTCATTGGAGATTGCTTTGTCCGGAAGCAAAATGGCAAACAACAATGGTGATGGTGGTGGTGATAAGAAAACGCATGATGGTGGTAGTGGGAGAGGTGGCGGTGGAGGTGGCGGCGGTGGAAGCGGAGGTGGTGGTGGTGGGGGCGGTGGCGGTGGTGGAGGGAATGGAAAAGGTAGCAGAAATCAGAAAAAGCATGACGGAGGTCGTGGGAGGGGTAGGGGTGGTGGTGGCGGCGACATTGGTAAAGGAGGTGATGGTGGTGGTGGTGGCGGGGGCGGGAATGGAAGAAGTGGCGGAAATCCGAAAAATCATGGAGGTAGTGGGAGTGGTGGTGGTGGTGGCGGTGGCGGTGGCAGTGGGGGGAGGAATGGAAGAAGTGGAAATAATAGAAAGCATAATGGTGGAAATGGAATGGGTGGTGGCGGTGGTGGCGGTGGCGGCGGAGGTGGTGGCGGCAGTGGCGGAGGTGGCGGAGGTGACAGAAATGGAAAAGGCGAAGGTTATGGATAGGGAGGTGGCGGTGGCGGTGGCGGTGGCGGTGGAGGTGGAGGTGGAGGTAGAGGATGGGGTTGGGGCAGTGGTGGTGGAGGCGGCCATAGTTGTTGGATTTGGGGATGTGGTGGAGCACATTGACCGGCTAAAATATAAAAATGAAGTGTGTTGATCTTTGGATAGAAAGCTTACTTTGGGCTAATAATTTTTTAGTTCTTATATACTGGTGTGTGCCTTATAGCAATAACGGTTTTGCAACAAGTTTTAAGAATCTTCTGGTGATACTTTGATTCCTACTATGATTTTACGTTATATATGTTTGTGTTGTGAGAGTATTTCTATTCTATTTCCTATCATTTTTAATTAAATAATAATTTTTATATTTTTTTTATTGTCTTCTTTTTTCTTTACTTACAACCAGTTTTAACAAATATTAAAAAATTATACAAAGATATAAACAATGAAAACTCAAATTTAACTTTCTCGTATATATTTTCTTAATTCTCTACTTATAACCACTCCAATATTTTATAATTTGCAAAACCCTCACATATTTGAAGAGCATAGATTGTGAATGCTTTAACGTCCAACCCATATAGCACTTCAAACTTAAAAACATTAATGTCTAATATTGAGTTGTTTATGAGATTTTGAAGGCACAATAATTGTACAACTAGTAAAAATAAAAAACAAAATTACTAATAGAACTATAATTGTTAAAAATATAAACAAAACAAAACGAAATTACTATAATCTAACTAATATATTAATTACCATATACAAAAAAATAGACCGTCAAAATTCTGATATCTCTGACTCACATAAGTGTCAACTGTCAAGTGTCATTGCGTTACAATGTTACATCTATATTTTCTGCTTCCTTATCCAATTTCAAGCCCGTTTTTGATAGAAAAGTAGAGATGCGTGGTTATGAGTTACATCGGGTCGGAAACTTTGAATATCATTAAACCCGAATAATAAAATCTACAAAACAAAACTTTCTTTCCACCTCGTGTAAGCTTCTTCTTAGGTGGTGGCCCACACAAGGACCAATAATTACAATTTACAAATAATGCCCTATTTATAGCATCTTAAGCCTTATTCCCGAAGCAAGCCGCCCCTTAGACAAAGAACCATAGAGTCTCCACTACTGTCGCCTAAGCATGTAAGAAAACTTTTAGTTTCACTGTGCTCTGCGCCGATAATAAGAAATGTCGTCCGAGAGCATGACGACACTGCCAATGCCGCTATATATCTAGATCGTTTAATGAATGTTATTATTCTCATATTAGACCCAACAAATTTTTATAGATAACTACATAAGTGTATGCTTTATACAAGTAAACAATAACAAAATAAACCATTGAGTTATGATAAAAACTAAATCCAGTCAAACTACATAAAAAGGCCCATCTCAATATCACCTTACAAAGAAGCAGCAGCTCCTTGTTGTGCAACATTATAAAACGAACTCATGGTCGTGATACCAAGCGCAACACCATATAATGATGCTCGTGATGACTTCAAAATCTTAACTTCAACATAGTCACCGACTTTTGGAACCCGGTCACCATCATGACCCACCATATCAGTAACCGGTAAACTACTAAAAATGACCCTGTGACCCCTGTCACTCTTTCCAATGAGCTCGGTTTCAGGTGCTCTCTTATTCGGGCCTTCAACTAGCACCAGATGAACTGACCCAATTTGGGAGTCAAAGCATTGACCCGTTGACTCACGAAACGCTTCAATAAGTTCGGTCAACCGTCTTTGTTTTACCTCCTCGGGAACGTTATCGGTATAGTTTCTGTGAGCGTGTGTTTTCTCCCTCATGCTATATGCAAACATGTATGCCATGTCATAACCGACCGCTTTTACAAGAGTCAATGTGTCTTTGTGTTCCTCCTCAGTTTCGTCGCAAAAACCTGTCGAATAGAATCAGGCCGGTTACAAAATAATATTATAGAAAATATTTGACATGGGGTGTTCACGGTCTAGTTCAGCCGGTTTTAATGGAAAGTTTATGCTAAACCGCTATATACGGTTTTGAAAATCAGATATCCAAACCGGCTGTGTCATTAGACGAGCCAAACTGGCCATAATGATCCGGTTTGGTGGTTTGGACTGGTTTTTTATTTTCTAAAAGTTAAAATAATAAAAACTAGATGTCCCCCCCCCCCCCGAGCGTTGCGTGGGAACTCAGAAGCAGACTCAAATATTAATGCGCGTATATAGAAACACATTGTGACGACTATCACTTCGACCCAACTAAAGAAAGTTTATCTTAAGGTATCAATGCGGTATTGGCACTCATTATATAGCTTACGATACAAAAAAAATACCCTATGGCGAATACAACTTCGTTTTCAACGAAACTTATATACTTTATTATGAATAAAAAACTCCGTTTTTTAACGGTGTGACATAATAAAAAATAAACATGTTGTAATGTCATACTAAAAAATTTTAGAAATATCGTATGTTAAACGTTATAAAATAATTAATTATTTAAACATATAAATAATGACAAAAAACTATGCATGTGAGAAGAAAAACAAATATTATCGTACGAGTTAAAACTATGAAAACTTTTGAGAGGCTTAAGTGCAAAGTAAAGAAAGCTTAGCAAAAAAACCAAGAATGCTAGGGCTCAAATTAAAATAGCTTAAAGCTTGAATAAATGGGCTAAGTTGAAAAACTTTATAACTCAATGGACTAAAGTTAAAAGCTCTATAGTTAACTGTAGCAAATAGATTTGCTTTTATATATAGTATAATGGTCAATGAATATAAAACATATACAAAACTGTATATTAGAAAGAAAAAAAAAGACGATAAAGGTTTAATGGCCTATTTAATTCACACGGTATGTTCCAAGTTCCAAACTGTGGACAAAACCATTAAACCCAGTTTTTCAAACCATAAACCGTGGACGAAACCACATAAATCTCAAGCTAGCTCAAACCAAACCAAAAAACTAGTCAATTTTTAAAACTATTGGATATTTGAAAACGGCTCAGTTTAAATTTTTGAGAAAACATATAACCAAACCTTCGGTTTGGGTTCTGTTATGCCTGTTACTTCGATTACAGGTCAGTTTGAGTCGGCTTTTAGCTCAAACCAAATCTAAAACCAATAATTCGGTTTTGGGTTCTAAAAACTGTTGAATATTTGAAAACCGTTCAGTGTCAATTTCTAAAGAAACATAAAGAAGCCAGCCCGCCGGTTTGGTGCTCGTTTCGGTTATACCGGCTTTGTTATGTCGGATGTTCGAGTACGGGTCAATTTTTGCTCAAACCGATAATTCAGTTTTTGGGTTAAAAAAAAAAACTTCTTTTTTTGTGTTGGGTTTGATTATTTTGGTTATTTAAGTTAACAATTATGCACACCTCAAATTTCAACAGTTTATGAATACCCTAATTTGACCTATAACTAAAATAACCAGATTCAGAATCACTTTAACCAAACACTACAAACTCATCATATAATGCTAATGCTAATGCAAATGCAAAACAAAATCTTACCGCATATGAAATCACTGGTTAACCCAACATCTGGAATAATACTCCGAATCTTGTTCACAAGTTCCAAATACGCCTCTCGCGTATACCCCCGTCTCATTCTTTCAAGCATATTACTATTCCCGGATTGTGCAGGCAAATGAATATTCTTACAAACATTATATCTATCTCTCATTACATACAACAACTCATCTGGAAAATCTTTTGGGTGCGGTGACGTGTACCTAAATCTTATTTCAGGGAACTCAACCGAAAGCCTATCTAACAAATCAGCAAACCGCAACCCAACTGTTTTCACTTTACATTTACTCGAAAACCCGTCACTTAATTTCCAATTAACGTTCGGTTCAAGTTCACGTTCATGTTCATCGTCATATGTATTGTTGTAACTGTTGACATTTTGACCAAGAAGCGTGACCTCTTTGACTCCTTCCTTTTCAAGCTCTTTGACTTCTTTGACTATCGACTCAACGGGTCGAGACCGCTCTCGTCCTCGAGTAAATGGGACGATGCAAAACGAACACATATTATTACACCCACGCATCACCGACACAAAAGCCGAAATCGAATTTTTAGATATCCGAACCGGGCTGATGTCAGCATACGTTTCTTCTAGTGAGAGAAGTGTGTTAATCCCCTTTTGACCATTGTCGACTTCTTGTAACAGACGTGGTAAATCACGATATGCGTCAGGTCCACAAACAACATCGACCATTTTGTCTGAATCTAGGATCTTGTCTTTTAACCGCTCAGCCATACAACCTAGTACAACTACCTTTGGAGGGTGTAACGAGTGGGCCCGCCCCGTGGCGACATTGCTTTTCCAGTGTCGTTTCAAGAACCAAAAGTAGTTAAGTCGTTGCCAAACACGTTGTTCGGCATTATCGCGAATAGCGCATGTGTTGATGAATATTATCTCAGCGTTCTCGGGGTCGGTTACAATTTCATCGTATCCGGCTTGTTTCATAACCGATAAGACGATTTCCATGTCATTAACATTCATTTGGCATCCGTAGGTTTCTTGATATATACGACCTTTTGGAAGGACCTCAAAAGATGAGAAATCACTAGAAAGTAATAACTTTAGTTAATTAACTAAAAATCTTGTATAAGAAAGCTAGTTATTGAGATAAATGTAAGTTCACTAAACAATCAAGATTATCTTATTTTGGTCATATAAATCAAAATAACCATTTTGTTCATACAAATATTCATCCAAAAAAATCACATATAACAAGACTCTACACATACACGCACATATAAAAAATTTTTTGAAAGGCACATACAAACACATATACATATAGCTATCTTGAGTAAAGTGAATATGGTATTGTAAAGCACCTAATTTTAGATGCGAAACCCTTCAAAACTACATCGCTTTGACTTTAAAAATTAAACCCTAAAAAAACAAAACCAAAACCCACAATTTATTTTCATTGCTTTTTTTAGTGAATCACGCCTCTTAGGTTTTTTCCAATTTCTTTCCCCAACTTCAACAGTCCATGATGCGATGGCAAGCAGCTTTAGAAAGGAAAGGTTTAAGGATTAGTCGCTCTAAGACCGAGTATCTCTATTGTGATTTTGACAGGGTAAACGATGTTGAGGATATCCAGATCACCATCGAAGATCAAGTGGTTCCGCAGGTAACGAAGTTCAAGTATCTAGGATCGTTTGTCCAGAGTGATGGGGAAATAGATAGTGGCGTGGCCCACCGTGTCCAAATGGAGGGTAGCTATAGAAGTTTTGTGCGACAGGAGATTCCCAACTAGTCTAAAGGGTAAATTTTATAGGGTTGCAGTTAGACCTACGATGTTATATGGAACAGATTGTTGGACTATTAAGAAGTCACATGCGCATAAGCTAGAGGTAGCAAAGATGAGAATGCTAAGGTGGATGTTTGGGCACACAAGATTTGGACCGAATAAGAAATGATGTTTTTCGAGAGAGATTAGCGCTGTGTTCCAGAGTTACACTTAAGGAAGGAAAGGAAAAGAAATGGATGGAAAGATGTAGGTGGGTGTGTTCCCAAGATTTTTTTTTGGATAGAAAGGAATGGAAAGTTAAAAACTTAGTGTTCCCAAGTTTCATTTAAGGGGAGAAAGGAAAGGAAAGTAGGGGAAAATGTGAGGTTTTTGTGTTGAACTTGGTGTTTATTTTACTTGGTCCCATGCATATGGGTTTTAGAGTCGGGGGGGTCCCTCTGGAAGCAACCTCTCTATTCCTTGGGATGGAGGTACGGTTTGCCTACATCCCACCCTCCCCAGACCCTGTTAACAGCTTCGCTATTGATGGGATTTTTACTGGTACGGTTGTTTGTTGGTTTGTTTGTTTCAACGAGCTTGTTCTCACCGGGTTCACGTTTTTACTTTTTGGTTGTTCAAATTCCTTACATTTTTTTAACTCTTATTGTCATGACAGGCCAAAATTTATGATGTACCATAACATGAAACGGGCTAAGAAGACATAAATAAATATATAAAACAAAAGAAGTGATGTTGAAGAAAAGCAAGAAACATAGTTTCAAAACTAGGTTGTTTTAAGGGAGGGTTTCACATCTATGCTTAGATGTGGTACAGCACCAGATGCACTCTCCCTGTATATATGAATACATTTTACACTAACTAAGAAATCATGAATTCTAATGTCAAATGTTTCAATAAAGAAATAAATGTTGGGAGATTGGAGCGACTTACTGAGTATGAGTATCAGAAGAAGAAGCGGTGAGGGTGTTAGGTTGAGCTTGAGCTTGAGCTTGGTGAATCCTGGTCCTGATATGTGAGAACTTTCGGGAGAAATGGAGGGGGCGTTTCGGCGGGAGGAGGAGGAGGAGGCGGTGGTAATTGATGCGGATTGCAGAGTGAGTGGCCGCCATGACAACAAGGAGGAGGTTTGGAATTGGATAATGAGAGACGATGAAAGCCCTCCTGCTGCAGCCTTGGATATGTGTTGATTAGGGACAGAAAATGCAGATGCCCAAATTTACCCTTTGGTACCCATCTCTAATGTGGATGGCCCCAACACGGTAATTTTCATTAAATTAAGTTTTAAAACTGTTTTTAATTAGCTCGTGTATTTTTGTTTTTTTTTTTTTTTTTTCAAATTAAATCTTTAGTCCTTTAAAGGTACGTTTGGTGTGTAGAGTTTCAGGCTTTTAATAAAAATATCTTACTCAACAAGAAGCTTTTTTGGTTAAAAAAGCTTGAATCTTTTAAGTTAAGAGAAAGAGTTCTCTATTTGAACGCTCCTACCATTACGTTTGAAAAAAAAACAAAGGCTTTTAGCAAAGTTTTACAAGTTTGTTACTTGAATTTCCATTAGTTTTTATTTCCATCAGTTTTTATTAATATATATAATAATTAAACGTTCAATACATATTCAAAACCAACTACTCCACAACTTTTTAAGATATCATAACTTTTTTACATGTTAATATTTTTTCAAAAATAATTGCATTATAAAAACAAAAATAAGGGCAATATAGTCTAACAAGTTTGACTTATCAATTTCTCATACTTCTGGTCAGAACCGATGTTCGGTCCAGAAGACTTTATTTTCGTAACGAGATTTTAAGGCTACTGACCAAAACCCGACTTCTGATTCTCTGTTCGGATTCTGGTCAGTACCGACTCGCTTAAATGTTTAATTTAACATAACCGGAGTTCTAGACGTCCGTTTGGATTGATTCCAGCGGCAAGGAGCTTGGTTTTTCTCATATTTTCTTATCTCAAAGTTTCAGGTTCATTTGGTTTATTTCATTCGATGCATTAGAAGACGATCTATTTAATTCTTAACTCGTTTATCATTATTATTATTCATTTGGCTTCGACTTAAGGTGAGTTTGATCATTCCACTTTTATTTACTGTTTTCAAACGTTTTGGGGACATATGCGTACCTATTCATATTTTCTATCATATATACACACACACACACACACAAACTCGCAAACATAATTATTGTGTGTATATCAATTAAATGCTATTTGTTATTTGCTTATATGTTTACATTCTATCATGTTTCGGAGAGGTCCATTTGAAGTCTAGCATGTCAGTATGATCATACGCCGTCTTAGTAACATGAGCCCGATTCGCTTGGCAATGGTAAACCAACAATCTCAGTCAGTCATGTAGCCAATGCCCATTCGCATGGCAACGGTTAAATGGCACACTAGCATGTCTATGGTTTTTTTTTGTGGTTTGATTGATTATTACTCACATATGTCTGTTTGCGCATTTAGCATTTATCATATATTATATATATACACTATTATTATTTTCATGAAAATTGGTGATCATCTCACTCAACATATGTTGTTGACAACGGTTAAATGGCACACTAGCATGTCTATGGTTTTTTTTGTGGTTTGATTGATTATTACTCACATATGTCTGTTTGCGCATTTAGCATTTATCATATATTATATATACATACACTATTATTATTTTCATGAAAATTGGTGATCATCTCACTCAACATGTGTTGTTGACAAACTCTATTTCAGTTCTTACAAATATGCAGGTTTCCATTTGAATTGAAGTTTGAAGTGATGGACATCTAGAAAAGACCGTAGGTGTATCATTTCGAATTTTCCAAACCCGTATTCGTTTATATTTAACCCGACCCGGAAATAATTTGGATCTTTATTATTAATCAAAAATCAAATAATTATAACTATTTAAGTTCCTTCATGTTCACTTTAGGCCCTTACACTTTAGAGAATGTTTAAATACTTATTTATATCATAACAAGTTCAAAAATTGATCAATACATAAACTTTAAGGGCCAAAATCATCAAAAATCAAACTTCCACCCATGGTGGCCGGAGCACCACGTGATGGGAGGCACCTAGGCTGCCGCGCGGCACCATGGAAGTGCTGCACAGGTTTGTTAATCGATATCGTTTTCCTAACTCGTTTTTGGTATAAAATCATTATTTTAAGCATAATCGAGAGAATTAAGGACCAAGTAAACATATTATAACTAAGATACAAGTCCAAGTTCGTTTCCTCCTGCCCAAGATCAAATCTTTATGAATATTTCGATGATTCTTTCATTTAAATCATATATTCTTACTTAATCGAGTAAAAGCCCATAATTAGTTCGTTTTTGCTTTTCCTATATAAACAACACCTAAACCTCTGTCATAAACCTTTACTTGAACCCTAAGAAGCTTTCCACAGCCATCATACCCTCTGGCCATCTTATTTTCTCTAGGTTTTTGCTTATTTGTTGAAGATACAAGATTGTTCGTTTGACTATGCATGCGCGTGGACCGTTGACTCATTATATCTCCTTATTCTCACTTTCCAGGTAAATTTTAAACTGTAAAATCATTCATATACATTACCTAGTCAATAACGTTCAATCAATTTCGGTGGTTGAAGGGGGTTGACTGGTCAAATCGTTCAAAACTCGTGAAAGGGCAAAATAGTCAACTAGTTTGACTTAACGTTTTCTCATTCTTCTGGTCGGATTCAACGTTCGGTCCAGAAGAATTTTATTCTCGTAACAAATTTTTAAGGCTACTGACCAAAACCCGATTTCCGACTCGCTGTTTGGATTCTGGTCAGTACCAGCTCGCTTAAATCTTAAAACAAACATAACTTGAATTCTAAACGTCCGTTTGGATTGATTCCAACGGCAACGAGTTCCTTTTATTTATATTATCATATCCTAAAGTCTCAGATTCTGAATTGTTTATATCGTTTGACATGTAGTGGACAACTCGCTTATTCGTTAGCTTGCTTATTCATATTTATATTCGTTTACCATCAATCTAAGGTGAGTTTATCATTCCCCTATTTTACCAACTTTTCTAAACGTTTTGGGAACATATGTATACCTATTTGTATTTCATACTATATATATATATATATATATATATAATAAACAATAGCATACGTGTAATTGCGTGTGACTTAATCAAATATACATGTTACATGGTTACTTGTACTAATTATTCATTCATTCGTATATTCGGAGGGGTCCAACATATTCCCATGTATTGGGTGCTCATGCTATTGACCAACGCCCGATTCGCTTAGCAACGGTCTACATACTTGTTTATGGTTTGATTACATTTACCGCATTTATCACGTTATGCTTATTTATATTGACTCGCAAAACTGGTGATATTCTCACTCAACTTTATGTTGACAAACTCTGTTTTCTACGCATATGCAGGTTGCTTGAATTGAAGTTTGGATAATTAGTCAAGACCATAGGTTTTAATGAAGACAATCGTTAAATGACGTTTATAATCATTTATTTGAATTGTTTTGTAATGTTTGTAAATTTGTGTGTACATTTGAAATAAAATAATTAAATAGATATTGTCATTGTTATATTATGATAGTATCTTCGAGCTATGAGCAATCGGATCACGCCCCGACATTTCCGCCTTAGGTTGGGGTGTGACAATAGGGAACTTAATGAATGCTATCTTTATTTAATTCTTGATTGGATTATTTGTTTTACATTATTTGTTTGTGTTGTGAATATTTGTGCACTGTAATTTAAAAAAATTAATTTTATAGATATTGTCTTTTTAATTATGATAGTACCTTTGAGTTGTGAACAATCGGCTCACGCCCCGGCATTTCCGCCTTAGGTTGGGGTGTGACACTAAACATGATATAAAAACAATCGGTTTTGGTTTTTTTTTCGGGTCCGTGTAAGGCCCCGAACCCGGTAGCCCTACTTTAGCGTCGGATTTACTCATAAACACAGTTCTTCAAATCAGAGTTTATTAAAACTTTTCGCGGAATATAAAACATCAATCATTTGTTACAAAACGTTAAACCTTTTCTTTGATACCATAACACAAAACTTTATATTTAAACATCTTTACTTCTTTCTTCAGATGCCAGCCGTTCAATCCATGCCGTGTGTCATCCTCATGCTAACTCTGAAATCAGCTCACCTGCGTGCATACTAAAAGTCAGCTACGCTGAGTGAGTTCTAGTTAATCGAACGCCATACAATACATACACATACATACATATCCGTAGATACATATCCATACTTCACTAGTTACCCTTCTGTTCTACTTACATACTTGCTACCATACATACATACATATCTACAATCACTAACCTCAGTCTACCGAGAGTACGTTCATAGTTCACCGTCTATACCTGTACTCAAGGTCGTGAACACGTACAAAGGTCCGCAGTCCTTACCTATGTTCATCCTTTATGGTATGTGCAAGGTCCGCAGTCCTTCCCTATACCATCCTACATCCACAACACGTACAAGGTCCACAGTCCTCCCCTATGTTGCAACCTAAACCATAGCACGTACGAGGTCCACAGTCCTCCCCTATGCTTCCACAATACAACTACAGCACGTATAAGGTCCACAGTCCTTTCCGATGCTGATGCCTATCTATAATACGTATAAGGTCCGCAGTCCTTAACTACGTTGTCGTCTATTATCTGTAACACGTATAAGGCCCACCGTCCCTATCTATGTTTACATCTATCATCTACTTTACGTATAAGGCCCGCAGTCCTTAACTACATTTACATCTATCATCTACTTTACGTATAAGGCCCGCAGTCCTTAACTACGCCATCACCAGCCGAGTCTATGTCCGACAAAAGCTAGAAGGATTTGCCATCCTAACTTACTATGTCGAACGTAGAACTCACATACCATTCGTGTACCTGTATACACCTACTTCACATATACAATAATTACATCATAGCATAAGAACACCCTAGGCGTTCTTTACATCATTCATTTAACAACCATACCTCTTGTCGATACGTGCAATATCCGAAGATCGTTCACGCCCCGACAAGTATTCATTTGTAATGTTCATACATCTTCGATGTATAATATTCGTACCTTTATTTTTGACCTGACAGTACGCGCAATATCCGAAGATCGTTCGCGTACCGACAAGCAACCATTCATATCCATCACATATATCACATATGGCATACACTTATCACTTAGGATAAATGTATTAACAACACATCGAGTATGCACACAGCCCCGAAAACATAACACATAAATGGGGCTAGAAACTCACCTGAATACTGTTACGCTCTCCGTTAATAGTTATTCCCCTCTTGAGCTGTGCACGGCTAACTGTATAATATTTACACGCATCAATTAGCTACTACTACTTATGTTGCGTTTCTATCTTTATATGACCCACAACGAACGGGGGTCCGGGGGCAGCGCCCCTGGTAGCGGGGTTCTAGGGGCGGCAGCCCCTAGCGGGGTCCAAGGGGCAGAGCCCCTGGCTGGGGTTAAGCTGCCAGGTCAGCTTGGAAAAATTTTATTTTCGATAACTGCCTTAACACATTTTCCATTAGGTTTTTAATTTATTTTCTAAACGAACCTCACTTCAGGCGAAGTTAAACCTTAGGCGAACTTGGCTTCAGGCGAAGTTAAACCTTAGGCGAACTTGGCTTCAGGCGAAGTTAAACCTTAGGCGAACTTGGCTTCAGGCGAAGTTAAACCTTAGGCGAACTTGGCTTCAGGCGAAGTTAAACCTTAGGCGAACTTGGCTTCAGGCGAAGTTATCCTTAGGCGAACTTGGCCGTAGGCGAAGTTATCCTTAGGCGAAGTTACGCTTGAAGGCGAAGTTACGCTTGAAAGCGAAGTTCATCAGGCGAACTTAATCTTGCAGGCGAAGTTGTCGCGCTGCAGATCTGTTTGCCCATAACTCCTTCGTTTCTTAGCCAAATAACTCGATTTTGGTGCCCACGGAACCGTATGATCGGCGCCTACAAACCCCAACCATCAAATCGGCCTAAAATCGACGTTTTAGGGGTCCGATTTGGGCAGTTGGGTTTCGGGTCCGGTTAACCCATCCAATCCTAACCATTTTCAGTAATAATAGCTTTGTTAGATTAGTTCTTACCTTACCAACTCAGATCTATCAACAAATCTCGGGTCTCGGCTTCGAATCTAGATCGGTTAGAATGTGTGTGTTTTGAGGGTGTAAGGAGTGTGTGTTAGGGAGTTTGGTGAGAAATGAGATATTTTGGGATTTTGGGGGTATTTATATCCCTGAAATCCCATTCTCATTTAACCTATCTCAATTAACCCAAGTCCATAACCCACTTCCATTACCCGACACTAGCCCGACCCATACCAACTCCTATTCTTTTATTTATTTCCTGATAACCCGAGTAAACTTCCCATCTATTAATAAGTAATATAATTAATATTACCTTTGAAATTTCGGGATGTTACAGTCCGGTTCTGGGTTCGGGTTTTTTGTGCATCTCTAGCCCGACCCAACACGGAATATTTCATGAAATTAAGTTTTAAAACTATTTTTTATTAGCTTGGTATTTCTTTTTTTACAGATTAGATCTTTAGTCCTTTTAGGGTATGTTTGGTGTGTAGCTTTTAGTAGCTTATAGCTTTAAGTTTTTAATAAAAATCTCTTACTCAATAAAAAGCTTTATTTGATTAAAAGATGTTGAAGCTTTTAAATTAAGAGAAAAAGTTCTATATTTGAGCGCTCCTACTAGTACGTTTGAAAAGGTAAACACTACAGGTTTTTAGCAAAATTTTACAAGTTTGTTATTTGAATTTCCGTAAGTTTTTATTAATATATATAATAGTTAACTATTTAACACATATTCAAAACTAACTACCCCGCAACTTTTTACGATGTAACTTTTTCACACGTTAATATTTTTTCAAAAATAATTGCATTATAAAAACAACATTTTATTCTTTTTAATTTGAGGATCGGCAACAAGTCGAGTCAGGTGAGCTCGGGTCATATGTAAGACCAAATTAGGGTCGGAAC
The DNA here is from genome assembly GCF_021521415.1 of Bidens hawaiensis. Lineage (NCBI taxonomy): Eukaryota > Viridiplantae > Streptophyta > Magnoliopsida > Asterales > Asteraceae > Bidens > Bidens hawaiensis. Next base: position 239,118 of record NW_027504856.1, read on the forward strand.
GAGTCGATACAAAAAGGGTTGATTTAGTTTGGTTCGTGTCAGTACGATTTTGAGTCAAAAGGGATCAGGTCGAAACAGGTTTCAGATTAGAGCAGTGCCGGGTCTGAACGGGATTCGGATCAAAACAGGTTGGTTTAAAAAACTATCCATTTGAAATTACTGTATATTTCAGCTTTGCTTCTTGATTTTCGCTACCAGTTACATGCGTGCCTTTGCACGAAACATCTACTTCAGGTCTATGTGTGCACTGTCATCAGGTGAATCATGTACCGACACTGATTATGTGGTTGATATCAGGCTGCGCACCCACCCCACCACACCGTGCAGACACCCGACTAGTTTTATTAAAAGCTCCAGCTACTCTATCAAACACTTAAATATATCTAAAAGGTTATCAGCTACAGCTATAACTACCAGCTTCCAGTCACCAGCTTCAAATCAACAGTCACCGGCTAGTTTTGCCAAACATATCCTAAGTGAAGTGAAAATCATTTTTTTTTTTTGGTTAAGAATGAAATGGAGGAGAATTGTGGAGGTTGGGATTTCCTCATTTCCAGTATCCGTAATTATGTTTAAAAACTGGAAATCCGTAATTATGTTTAAAAAAATTAAAAATTTATGTTAATTACAATAAAAATTGTTCAATCCTTGTAAGAAGGAATCTAGATTCTGATTTCAAAATCTATTTTGACACTCTGAATTTCACTTGAAAAGAACCTCTCGTTCTGTGCAAAACTTTTTATTTTATTTTATTATTGATTTAGTCTAGAAGCTATACAGATAAGTATATAGATAACTACAAAACATGAAACTTATATCTCATATTTCAACCCGCCTTTCTCGCACTATACGTTCCTCCCGAGATCATATTCGTCATCTGAAATGCTATCATCACTATCTTACTACTTTATTAATTTTCTCCCTATTTTTCACATGGCACCATTCTAGGGCCTTCACATATGATGCCACCTAGATGCAATGTCACTATTTTTTCTAGTAATTGCTAACTCACTTCCTTCCTATTATTTAAACCATAATATTATAAACCCTAATTCACATTCTTATTTTCGCCTCTTTTTTTTTCGCCGGTTTTTTTTCTCTCTAATACGTCTGACAATTATTCACAATTATCAAATCCGGAAGATCGTCTGCCGTTAATCCGGTAACAAAAACTTTCTCCCTCTTGTTCGATTCTCATGGTTTGATTTTTTTTTCCGTTTGTTTGCACGTTAATGTTTGTGTTTGTTCAATTAACTGTTTATGTAGTCGATCAGCTTTTTTGTGTTAGCATCTTCATTCATAATTTATATTTACAGGATTGATTAATTTTTGTTCGTTCAATCGATTTATGTTTTTACAAACTTTATATTAGTTTTTTATAGGAGTTCTTGGCTTCTTCAATCATCAACATCACTCACCATCAATTCAACAAGGTATGTTATATGATTTCGGTTAATTTTTTCTATTAAAAGAAGCATTTGAATCTAACAAATTCGGATCATAATTTATAATCTCTGAATCTCATGGATTTTCTCCATATCATTCTTCAATGAATCTGTTAATTGAAGATTTTTACAAGTTAAACTCTTGCAATCGTTCCATTAACTTCAAGTCTCCAATTTCTGCATCTAACTATTTGAATTAATCTGTTAATTTAGGGTTTTAAATATTCAATATATTTATTGATGAATCCAAAATATGAACTTCAAATTTGTTGTTGATGCACATGGCCTGCAGGTTTAGTGTTTTCTATGGCCTAGTGTCAATTAATGTTTAAAGTTAGTGTTTTATCTTATGGTTTATTTTATTATAAACTTAATTTATCAACATGATTATATATTTATTTTTTAAAATTTCAAATATTGACTTCTAATTTCAATACCTACGTTGACTACTCTTGAAATCAAATCTTATATTTGTAAACTCCTAAAATTAAGCCTTAAAATGATCTTACTACTTTATTATGTCATGATTTTTCGGTATCACACAATAGTAAAATATCAATTATAAGATAATGAAATTAAAAAAATTGCCAACAATAAATGGTTTCTGTAAATAAATCGCATTTTTCACATTATTTATGCATAACTTTCACAAATATTTGCTCACTAAAATAACAAACTTTAACAAAATTAGACTTCTATTGGGTTAACTATGTAAGTTTACAACATCAGAGCATATTATTCACTTCAATTGCATCACAGCTAAATCAATATCTGAAGCTTCTCTATGCAACATTGTAATTACTTCTCTATTTTAAATACATCAATTTTAGATATTTCTTCTAGAATATTTAAAAAAAACCAACAATTCTTATATTATTGTTATTATTATTTTCACAGTTCAATGGAGATTCAAAAGATCACTATGCTTAATGAAGTATACATACTCAAAACATCTCTGGGAAGCTATAAGGTTTGTGTAGTACGAGTGTGAACTATGAAGGATCAGAGATATGTTGATGAGGAGTACTCTATTCATATGGTCTTAATGGATGAACAAGTAATATTTATAATATTTTTTTGTTTGTTTTAAATTTTAAATTTTCTTAGTTAATTAGTTTATATCGATTGTTTGTTAAATCATTTGTTCACACAAGAAAATCGAATTCAATCAAAATTATTATGTTTAATTAATACTTGCCAATTCTTTTTAGCTCAAACTGAAACACCTTTTGTGTATTTATTTTAAGTTTATGAGAAGCTCACATGGTAAAACATGATTGCAACATCCATTTGTGTATTTATTATAAGTTTATAAGAAGCTAACATGGTATAACATGATTACAACATCCTTGATATTTTAACACTAGAGATGGTTGAAGGTTGGGTTGGCCAGGTTGTGCTACAATATATATATGAAAGGTAAATGCTTCATATTTTGTGTTTATTTATTCGCCTGACACCTCTGATTGCACAAGAGCTTAACTATTAAAATAATAACCATGTTTTTTGGTCACCAATAATTTTGTTGGAGAATATGATTCAATTAAGTTTGCATAAATACAAACGAGTCATTTTTATACAAAAGTTTGCATAGGTTTAAAGATCCCTAACACTTTAGTATCCATTGGCATTCAGGCCAGTTATACTTGTGGATCTTTACATATGTGGATAAAGGGTAGGCATACCCCACCACACTTAGCATCATGCCCCCGTCTAATTGAGCCAATCCATATGGCTGTGTGGGATTGACTATGTGTACATAATTAGTATGCCGGTCTATAGGGCCGCTAATTGTTTTGAGTACGAACTAAAAGTTTACATAAAATGTTTTGGTGTCAAGGTGTTCACCAGCATGTGTTGCTGACTTATTTTTTTAAACTATTTTACATGTAGTAAGAAATAGAGGATAAAAGGTGGTGGCTTAGTCATTAGATGATCTGATAGCTCAGATGTTTTAATATTGTAAGCAGATGTGAATTAATGTTTAAGTTTTTGTATCCATGCCGGGTATTTAAATCCTGAGTTTAAATATAATAATACTTTATTAAACCAAGACTTCAACTCCGCATACAACAATGATATATTGACAAAATAGGTACCAATGTCAGTCACACGCGAGGCCTAGGGAGTCGGGTATGACATTATGTTTATTTTTAAAAACATTTTTTGAAACCTCTTTGTTTTAATAAAACCCATTTTAGTATAGTATTTTTTTTTTGTTTATTTCTGGACAAAATTTTTAAAAGTTGGGATTACTTTGACATCCGTCAATTTCTGAACCCGAATACCCAAATCGTTTAAATTTTTGGATTTTCATTTATTGAGAAAAGATTGCTATTCACGTTAATTTTATCGAATCATGTTCGTTTATATTATTGGAATTATTCGCATACCTAATTTCACGTATATTATGTCATTATCGCATTTAATCAAAGTAAAGTGGCCATTTATCTCAGCAATCAAAGTCTTCAAATTATTCCTAACATATTCCATTGTAAGCACGGGGTAGGGAACAAGTTTTTCTATATATTTTCATTAATTTATTAATTTGATGAGTTAACTTTTTCTACAAGCTCATCTAATCTATTTAAAAGACTCTTGTCTTATGCTCAATCATTATCATCTTTCAATTTACTCCCAATACACGGTTTCTATTCAAAAGTTCTTGGCTCGTTGACTTCAAAGTTAACTGATTGTGTTCAAAATATTTCTGAACTATTTTCGGGTAAGTTTGTTATTTTCCGGTTGTTAAACGTCATCGGATCGTAACCTCATCCAATTTCAATGAATTGGGGGATTTTCATATTCAATTGGATTAAAGTTTGTTCTAGGGTTTATGGTATGTTAATTTGGGGGTTTTGTATTTATCGAACCAAACTCGCTTAAGCTTCTGATCTTTTTCTTACCTTTAATATTATTTTATGGTCATGATGGATCCGAATCCAATTCAATATCGACATTTTGACCGAACACGAACTAAACACTCGCTTAATTTGTTTTTCTCTTTTTAATCACTTTATTTATTTTGGCTCGCTTAATTTTGACCAAACGGAATGCATTAACTAAGTTTGCTAATAAAATTATTAAACTTAGATTTTAGGATTTTGTATCAAATAGTTTAACATCAAAACTTTAAAAATAGTTAATTATAGAGAAATATATGTTTTCTAAACCATGACTTCAAAAATCCAAACACGACTAAAACTCTCAACGTGATTTGGTATAATTGTTATTTCATTCAATATTTATTAAGATTAGTTTTTTTTATATATTATTTAGGGTTGTTTGGTTGATTCGGTTGTGTCGGCTCTCTTACTCACTTAAATTCAACATCATCTTTTATTTAGTATCTTTACTTGTTCCTTATCGATGTGAGTTTACATACCCCCATTTCTGCATTTACATATTTTGAGGGTAGCATGTATAACATTATTAAATTACTCATTTTTTTACTGTCTTTATTCAAATACAATTCAATTCTATGTTCATGCACGACTATTTGTATTCTATATGTTTATGCCTCATGATTATATGCTTATGTGTTTATGTGTTTAATTTGGTTGGAGCCTCATCCTCATAAAAGCGTTGAGTCACGACTTTAGTAATTTATTAATTTGGCTTTGTGCCAAATGAAAAAGTGTCGAAGTTTGTTATTCAATTGATACAAGTTAGTCAATTTACATATTTATGCATGCTTGCAAACAGAGGTAGATCCATGAATTTTTGTTATGGTGGGCACAAACGGACCGGGTGAAAAAATCGGCCGGGTCAAAGAGTACTGGGCGGGACAATCATTATGGAGGCCTAAAGTGGAATGAACTTTCGACGCACATGAGTGGCTAAATTTATCCTTTTAGACACCACCTTTTAAATGTTAAAATATATATTAATAAAAATGTTTTTTCATTCATTAATATACATCAAATACATGACGCAAGTTAATAGATCCATTCGTTAATTGTTATCTCCTTACGCCTTTCCAATATAAAAAAGTAAAATTGTTGTCTTCTTAGGTGGTGTTTGTTTTTTGCTAGAAGATCTTCCTGGCCTCTTATGTTTGCTCCGCGCAGACCTTTAGTCTTGAAGACTGTTTGTTTTTCTGAAGACATTTCATTAAAAAACGTCTTCGCGCCCTCTTATTCTAGAAGACATGGACCAACCTCTTTTCACATCTTCTGCATCTTCTATCTTATTCCAAACACTAACCCCCTTTCTTTTTACCTTCTCCTTCCCTTCATATCCTCCCCTACCATCTCCCTTCATCTCCTCCCCGACCTCTACCACCGCGAACTCCACTGTCGCGCCGCACCGCCGTTGCTCCACTGCCGCACCGACAACCCCCATACCTCTGCCGTCCTTCGCCTATCGTATGTCTGCCGCCTCCGCCGCCCACTGCCACACATCCACAACTCCGGTCCGTGTATTATTATTTTGTTGATTTGTGTACTTTACCTATATTTGTATGATTTGTGACGTAATTGGTTTGAATTTGTGTATTGGATTATACTATTGAAAGTTTATAATATCGAAATTTGTTGAAATCAGGTTTAATTGATGTTTGTAGACTGATTATTGATGTCGTGTTTATCAATTTAGGTTTATTTTGTGTAAACGAGCTTGAGTTTGGCTTGTTTTGACTTACGAGATCTTGAGAGTTGTTTTTCAATTATTGTTGAATGTTTATTAGTTTTTTTTTTTTTGAAGAAATTGATTTGTTGAATTATCATTAGTTTTTGTTCAATTAATTAGTTTGCATAATTGTCCAATTATCATTAGTTTTTTGTTGAAAAAAGTTTGTAGAAAGTTTAGGTTTAACGAAGATCTTGTTCCATTAGGTTTGCATAAAGTTTAAGTTTGAAGACCTTTTTTGTGTTTAAAAATTCGGTTTATTTAAATTTCTGTTTATTTTAACAGTTTGCAGACGTGTTAAAAAACAAACAGTCTTTTTCTTGCATGCAGAGGTGTGGTCCACCTTTTTTGCTATGGATGTCTGCAGATGTGGTCCGCAGACTACATACACTTTACCTCTGAAAAAACAAACAGCACCTTACACACTCTCAAAAATTTAATCAAGTACATTATTATCAATATTTTGTTTTAAAAAAATTCAGCTGCTTCATATTTCTATTACTAATTTGATTAGTATTTAAAATTAAAATGACACATAATTAAAATTAAAATGAAACATAATTAATTAAAATAATAAATTCTGTAAATAAATTTAGTGATAGTAAGTTAAACTTAATGAAATGATTCCATATTATGTAAAATATAAAATTCATGTCCACTTTTAAGTTTCTGCTTCACTTGTAGTTCGGTTCATTTATTTTTGTTGAAAAGGTAGTTCGGTTCGTTTATTTTTGTTAAAAAAGTAGTCTGTCTCGTTTATTTTTGTTAAATAGTAGTTCGATTCGTTTATTTTTGTTAAAAAATAATTTGTTTTGTATATTTTGTTAAAAAAAGTTTCGTTCGTTTACTTATGTTAAAAAAATTATTTTTGGTTTGTTATTTTTGTTAAAAAAAAGCTCGGTTCATTTATTTTTTGTTAAAAAAAAGTTCGGCTCATTCATTTTTAGTTGATTATGGCTTAATTGGTAATAGTTTGGTGATTAATTCTTTAATTTAGAGGAAATTTTTAAAAGGGGACTAAAACTAAGCAATCACTTAACCACAAGGACTCATACGGATCATAAATTTAACATTTCGGATTTTCCAAACCCGTATTAATTTACGAATGAAACATTTTTAGATCTTTAATATTAATCAAAATCAAATATTTGTATGTAATTAAGTTTCTAATAATCATTTTTACCCTTTAAGTTCTTAAAGTTATTTATTCTATGTTTAAACTTTAAAATAATAAAAAAATGGACATTATAGGAAGTATAGGGACTAAACTTGTAAAAAAATGAAATTCCCTCTTATGAAGGCCGGAGCGCTGCGCCTGGGCATCACCCTCACCGTCGCACGGCGCTATGGAGGCCCTGCACAGATAGTTTAACTTTATTTCGTTTTCTAGCTCGTTTAAGGTATAAAATGGTTTATTTTAGGCATGTTTGAGAGAAGTAAGGACCAAGTAATCATAATATAACCAAAATACAAGTTCTAATTCGTTTTCCCTGCCCAAGATCAGATCTTTATGAATAAGTCGATGATTCTTTCTTTTAAATCGCATATACTTGCGTAAACGAGTAAAAAGCCCATATTTAGTTCGTTATTGCTTTTCCTATATATACAACTCATAATCTCTGTCACAAGCCTTCACCCCAAACCCTAGAGGAGCTTATTCAGCTGTCCTACCTTTTGCCTCTCTTCATATGCTTCGGTTTTTGCTATTTTGTTAAAGACACGTTAATAACTGTTTGACTTTGCTTACGTGTGGAACTTTGACTTCCGTTTCTCATCAATCCTTTCACTTTCTGGGTAAGTTGTAAACATAGAAATCATTCATATACTTTCCCTAGTAAATAACCTTCAATCAATTTTGGTGGTTGAAGGGTGTTGACTGGTCAAATCGTTTAAAACTCGATAAAGAGAAAAATAGTCAATAACTTTGACTATCCGTTTTCTCATACTTCTGGTCGAATTCAACGTTCGGTCCAGAAGAATTTTATTCTCGCAATGAAATTTTAAGGCTACTAACAAAAACCTGACTTCCGACTCGCTGTTCAGATTCTGGTCAGTACCAGCTCGCTTAAACGTTTAATTCAACATAACTAGAGTTCTACTCATCCGTTTGGATTGATTCAAGTGGCATTAAGTTCGTTTTTATTTATAGTTTCATATCACAAAGTTTTAGGTTCTGATTATTAATCTCGTTTGACACGTATTGGACGACTCGCTTATCCGTTAACTCGTTTATTCTTAATTCTATTCACTTGCCTTCCATCTAAGGTGAGTTTTATCATTTCCCTATTTTACTCAGTTTTCTAAAATGTGTTGGGGACATATGCGTATATCATACTATATATATATATATCAAAAATAGTAAACGTGTAATTATGTGTGATTAATCAAATCTACTTGTTATGTGCTTATTTGTCTTTGTATGCAATTGTTTGACATATCCCCTTGGAGAGGGTTCACATATTGACCACCGTCTGATTTGCTTGGCAACGGTCTTACTCTATTTATTTGCTCATAGTTGATTTACCAGCGCCCGATTCGCTTGTCAATGGTTTAGTCGACAACTTATTTGCTTATGGTTTGATTTCATTGCCGCATTTATTACGTTTTGCTTATTTATTATATTAACATTATTTTTTGTGTCAAAGATTGGTGATAAACTCACTCAACATGTTTGTTGACAAAACTCCATTTACTATGCATATGCAGGTTGCTTGTATTGAAGACTGAAGTTTGGACATTTAGAAAGACCTTAGGGTTATAATGAAGACAAACATGGATTTAAACTTGTTATATTTATTTATTTGAATTGTTTTGTTATATTTGGATATTGTGTGTATATTTGAACAAAATAATTAATTAGATATTGTCATTTATATTTATGATAGTATCTTCGAGCTGTGAGCAATCGGATCGCACCCCGGCATTTCCGCCTTAGGTTGGGTTGTGACAGATTGGCATCATAGCTGAAGGTTCTAAGATAGGTCGTTAGAAGTGGTCCTAGACATATGTTAGGAACTCTATACGTGCTTATCTGAACTGCCTTATGTGCTATTTAATAAATTGTTTACAGCTTGCTTAGATTAATTATTTTTTTTGTATTTATCTTATTTATTTATTGCACACACACACGAATTCCGAGGTTACGCTTCACTTTCAAAAAAATTTTAAATCCTCTTATTTTTGGTAGATTGTCTTTTATGTGGGAAATTCCTTAATAATTCCCGTGTTTTGTTTTGGTCTTTCACCTTGAAGCATGGGGGTATGACAAATGTCGTACAACCATAACTTTAATTGGTACCCGTAATCGGATAAACAGTTGCGTGGTAAACATAACCAGCTAAATGGTTATACTTCAAAATTGTGTTTTTAAATTATTTTAAATGCTTGGTTGGGTGAAAAATCCATGGGCACTCCAACTATCCACTTCTTAAAACCATTTTCGATTTGATTTTTGGGTTGGAACGTATCATCCGGGGTGGTTCCCGAGATACACCAACTACTTATATTTGATTCGTTGATTCGATATTTAGTTGAGTCGATTAAATGCCATGTAACGCTCATGGTGTAACACCCCGACCAAAGGCGGATTATACATCGGGGCGCCACATATTGTTTCATTACTCGTGACACTATTGGGTGTCAATATTTAATAAATACATTCATTCGCGCACGCGTAAAGTAAACACAAATAACATAAATCAACATAAATCATTATATTATAAGGCAAAATATTCGAACAACAATAACATGTCTTGATACATTTTAATCTAGGTCCAAAAGTAAAAACGTCCTACGTGTCCACAAGCTCCAAATGTAGCTACTGCAAACCAGAACATGTGTTAAAATAAAACGTCAAACACTTGCGTGTTGGTGAGAAATCAAGTTTAATACAATACATAGATAACAATAAATCTGCGCGCAACATGTGTATGTCTGGTTTTCAACAAGGGTGTAATCCGATCGGGACCAACTCTAAGATTCATAGACTGCCAGTGCTCACAATTGAGCTCACAAACAAGAAAGACTGTGCAAGTGTAAACAAAAGAGAAAATCATAAACGATAGTTCTCCCGTGTTCATCTAATGGTACCATGAGAACTGCGAAATAGACCGACAAGACGGTTAATGATCCACACATACAAATAAACAGCCAAGTCTACGTCCTCAACACATGGGATACTGCGCGACTAAAGTTCATAAACAAGTTTAAGACTCTAAGTTTGTAGGAACACATGAACATCCCAAAACATTAAAAGCAAAAAGGGATTAGGTACGAGATTACTCACATGATAAACGATGCGGTGTAAGATAAAGCAAGAACCAACTTTAAACAAGCACAAGTTAACCTATAAACAAGATTATTGTTTTAATGATTTGTTTTAAGTCTTGATTATAAGTTAGCATAATTAATAAGTAAATTATTATATATAATATATATTACCGGAAAAGCAGGGCAGAACAGGGAGGAAGACGGAGGCAGAGAGGAGGACGGCAGAGAGAGCAAGGAGGAGGTTATATTAAGTGTTTGTGTGTGTAGTGTTAAGAAAATAGCATTATTATTTATAGGGAAACCCTAGGGAACACAATCCCTAGAAAAGGGAAAAGATCTCAAAAAGCAAAAGATTCCAAAAGCAAAAGATATCAAAAGATATGGCAGCTGCAGGGGGCAAGATAAAGCTGACAGGGAACAGTAAACAGGCATGGGCGGGTCAGATAAAGGTACTGGTCAAGCATGGAAAAAGCAGATCTCAAAAGATAATGTCAGTCACTTTTTCTGCCAACCAATGGGGTTGGTGCGCATGCTGCGCCGAAAGTAACTTTTCAGACATAAGGTAGGTCAGGTCAACAACACAGGAGATAAGACAATACAAAAGCAAACGGCTAGATAAAACAGAAGAAAACTCAAAGGGTTTAGCGCGAGAAGGCTAGAGCGCGAAGGCAGACACAGAAGGTCAAGAGAGCGCGAGCGCGAAGGCAGACAGAACCAACCTTTGCGCGCCGCGGAAAGAACTATATTTCTAAGCGCGCCGCGGGAAGAACTTCAATTCTAAGCGCGTCGCAAGAAGAACTATATTCCTTAGCGCGTCGCGGGAAGAACGGGATCCATAGCGCGCCGCGGGAAGAACTAAAATCCTTAGCGCGCTGCGGGGACAGTTCGTCTCGCGTATCGCAGTAACAGGTGGTCTTCACGCAGGCTTCCTTGTAAAGAGTCTGGCGCGTGGAGCTGCGCAGACAACCTTAGGCGGGAAGGAACAAAGGACAAGCAAAGAGTTAGAAGAAAAAGAGGGAAACAAGGCTTAAGGGCGGGACGGCGACAAGAGGGGAAAGAAGGCGGAAAGAGAGAAGAAGAGGGACGGGACGGCGGAAAGAAAGAGAGAGAAAGAGGCGGGAAGGAAAATATATTATTATTATTAAAAGTAAAATATAAGTATAAATAAATATTAAATCATAAAAGAAAGAGATCGAATAAGGGAAACGGGTACCTGGGTCGGGTCGGATCGGGGCAGATGTCACAGTCTCCCCTACTTTAAGAAATTTCGTCCCGAAATTTATCTCGAAGTAGGTTGCGCAGAGAACAGGTGCGGGTACTTGATCTTCATTTGATCTTCCCTTTCCCATGTAAACTCGGCTCCGCGCTTGGACTCCCAGCGAATTTTCACGATAGGGATGCGACTGCGCTTGGTTTGCTTAACCTCGCGATCCATAATCTCAACAGGCTTCTCAACGAAATGCATAGATTCATCAACTTGAACTTCATCAAGTGGAATGTGAAGGTTCTCGTCAGCTAAACACTTCTTGAGATTGGATACATGGAACGTTGGATGCACATTACTGAGCGCGGGCGGCAGGTCAAGTCTGTAGGCAACTTTCCCTACACGCGCGTGAATCTTAAATGGTCCAAAATATCGAGGAGCAAGCTTACCTTTCTTCCCAAAGCGGACAACACCCTTCCAGGGCGACACTTTGAGGAGAACAAGATCACCAACTTGAAATTCGAGAGGCTTTCGCCTGCGATTTGCGTAACTCTTCTGTCGGCTTCTGGCAGTCAGCAGATGTTCAAGGATCTTGGCGATTTTATCGGTTGTCTCTTGAACAAGTTCGGGTCCTGTGATTTGAGTTTCACCCACTTCGCTCCAACAGATCGGGGAGCGGCACTTACGACCGTAAAGTGCTTCAAATGGGGCCATACCGATACTGGAATGATAGCTGTTATTATAAGAGAACTCAATCAAAGGCAGGTGCGAATCCCAATTACCTCCAAAATCAAGAACACAAGATCGGAGCATATCCTCAAGAGTTTGAATAGTTCGCTCAGACTGACCGTCAGTCTGAGGATGATATGCCGTACTCATGTCCAAGCGAGTTCCTAGCGCAGATTGGAGAGATTTCCAAAAGCGGGATATAAAACGGCCATCGCGATCGGATATGATGCTCAAAGGAGTACCATGGCGGCAGACAATTTCCTTGACATAAAGCTGCGCGAGTTGCTCAACACGGTAGTTTTCACGAATGGGCAGAAAGTGAGCAGACTTAGTCAAACGATCCACTATTACCCAAATGCTATCATGTTTGCTTGCTGTCAAAGGTAACTTGGTAATGAAGTCCATCGCTATACTTTCCCATTTCCACGTAGGAATTTCTGGTTGTTCGAGCAAACCAGATGGGCGTTGGTGTTCAGCTTTTACCTTAGAACAAGTCAGGCATTTAGCTACGAACACAGCAATATCCTTCTTCATACCGGGCCACCAATAAGTAATGCGCAAATCCTTGTACATCTTATCAGCGCCAGGATGAATAGAATACCGAGATTTGTGCGCTTCACTCAGGATATCAGCGCGAAGATTCTCATCAAAGGGAATCCAGATGCGATTAAGATAGCAGAGAATTCCACTCAGATTAGGGACAAAGTGCGCTTCCGCGCCACACGCTAACTCGGCGCGAAGGTTACCATTACTGATGGATGCGCGCTGCGCGTCACGAATGCGAGATTCAAGGTTGCTTTGAATCGGCGCGAAGTGAAGCTGCGTGCGCGGCAAGATACAGTTAAGCTGGCAGGGTTTTCGGCTGAGCGCATCGGCTACCACATTAGCCTTACCAGGATGATACCGGATCTCACAATCGTAATCGCTGATGAGTTCGTTCCATCGGCGTTGTCTCATGTTAAGTTCCTTCTGATCAAAGATATGCTGAAGGCTTTTATGGTCAGTGTAAAGGATACACTTAGTACCATAAAGGTAGTGTCTCCAGATCTTCAAGGCAAAAACAACTGCACCAAGCTCGAGGTCGTGAGTTGTATAATTCTTCTCGTGAACCTTGAGTTGCCTTGATGCGTAAGCGATAACCTTGCCTCGTTGCATAAGAACACAACCGAGACCTTGGTTGGATGCATCGCAATACACGACAAAATCTTCATTACCCTCAGGTAGCGCAAGAACAGGAGCTTCACACAACAAACGCTTGAGCGTTAGAAAGGCTTCTTCTTGCTTCGAGCCCCAAATATACGGTTTACCTTTGTGCGTTAGAGCTGTTAAAGGCAAAGCGATCTTCGAGAAGTTCGAAATGAAGCGCCGGTAATAACCAGCTAAGCCCAGAAAGGAACGGATCTCAGAAGGAGTGGTCGGCGTAATCCAGTTCTTGATTGCTTCAATCTTGGATGGGTCGACATGAATACCCACCTTGTTTACAGCATGACCAAGAAACTGTACTTCATCAGACCAGAATTCACACTTGGAAAGCTTGGCAAAGAGCTGCTCGGCTCTAAGCTTTTGCAACACCAACCGAAGATGTTGCTCATGCTCGGCCTTGGTCTTAGAATAAATCAGAACGTCATCGATAAACACAATCACGAATTTATCCAAGAAAGGCCTACACACCCGATTCATCAGATCCATGAAAACGGCGGGTGCGTTGGTTAAACCGAAGGACATGACCAAGAATTCAAAATGGCCATAACGAGTTCGAAAAGCAGTCTTCGGAACATCTTCATCGCGGATGCGCAACTGGTGATAGCCAGAGCGGAGATCAATCTTCGAGAAACAAGAGGCACCTTGGAGTTGATCAAAGAGGTCGTCAATACGCGGTAAGGGATACCGGTTTTTAATGGTGAGTTTGTTCAACTCGCGGTAATCAATACACATGCGAAACGATCCATCTTTCTTCTTAACGAACAACACCGGAGCACCCCAGGGCGAAGAGCTAGGGCGAATGAATCCTTTAGCGGTCAACTCTTGAAGTTGACTTGCCAATTCTTGCATTTCAGCGGGTGCAAGACGATAAGGAGATTTAGCTACGGGGGAAGCACCAGGGACAAGATCAATACGGAACTCGACTTCACGAGCGGGAGGGATACCAGGGAGATCATCAGGAAAAACTTCAGGGAAATCACGCACAACAGGGATATCGCGAAGCTTCTTCTTTTCTTCAGCAGGTTTGACCACATGGGCTAAAAATGCAATACACTTCTTCCGCATGAGTCTTTGGGCTTCGGCGCAAGACATAAGCTTAAGACCACTGGAGGGTTTCTCGCCGTAGATATGAAGATCACCATTTTCTCGAGGTATGCGAATCATCTTCTTGGCGCAAATAACTTCGGCGCGATTATGCGTAAGCCAGTCCATACCAATGATAACATCAAAGCTTCCAAGAGGCATGGGGATGAGGTCGATCAGAAAATCGTTTTCGTTAAGGTTAAGCGTGCAATCTTTAATCACTGAGTTAATTAAAACAGTTTCGCCATTAGCCAATTCAACTGAAAAATTTTCTTTTAAGTCGTTGCGCGGTCGCGCAAGCTTCTGCTCAAACACGCGAGAGATAAAACTTCGATCGGCGCCAGTATCAAAAAGTACAGAAGCATAAAATCCGTTAAGCAAAAATGTACCATTAACTACGTCATTATTCGCTTGCGCTTGGTGCGCGGTTATGTTAAAAGCTCGTCCGCGTGTCACTTGGTTCGAAATCTGGTTCACCGGATTCGCTTGCGTAATCTGAACTTGTAGTCTTGGGCACGCGTTCCGGAAATGACTGGGATCACCGCAGTTAAAGCACGATCTGGGTCGTGGGTTCTGGTAGGTTGGTTGTGGGTTCTGCGGGTAGACTGGTGGTGTTGGCGCAATTGGATTGGCGGGAAGGACTCTACAGTTTTCTGCAAGGTGACCAGCGCGGCCACATCGGTTACAAAGTCGACATGGGACTTGAGGTGGGTGGTGGAGTCTACAGGTTGGGCAAAAGGGGTGGTTTCCTGTGTAAGGTTTCTTAGTTGGCGGGGCAGGGAGTGCTGGATTGGTTAGGGTATAGTTGTGGACTACAGGTGTTGGGTAGGCTGACAGTGGGTTGGGCGCGTATACTAGAGGTTGGTAGGCGGGTTGCTGGACTATGGGCGGGCTGGTAAGCGCGTAAGCTTGTCTGCGCCTACGTTTCGGGTTGTTATGGTGTGAGGGTTCAGGTTTGGTTTCTGTTGGTTCAGGAACAGTCTTGGTGAGTTTGGTCTTCTCAGATCCCCGCAGGAACAGGGTTCCTGCTCTGACATGGTTGTCGCTGAGCACAGCGGCCAACTCGATGGCGTCAGAGAGGGTTACTGGGTTTCTGGCCCATACAGAATCTTGAATTTCCATGGGGAGACCCCCAAGGAATTTCTCGATGGCTCGGCGGGAAGGGGTAACAAGGTGAGGGACAAGCAGGCTTAGTTCATGGAAGCGCGTCGCGTACTCGCGCGCTTCACCGCTGTATTGCTTCAAGTTCCAAAATTCCTCCTCCAGGCGCTTAGCTTCGTTGGGAGGGCAGAATTCTCGCGTCAGAATTTCCTTGATTTCCTCCCATGTCATGCTAGAAGCAGCTTCTGCGCCACGCGCATGAGCTACTCCATTCCACCATGTAAGCGCCCTAGATTCCAGGACACTGGAAGCATATAGGGTTCGTCTGTCTAGAGGGCATTGGGTGTGGAGGAAAGTGTTTTCTATTTTCTCAAGCCACTGGAGCATCACGGTGGCTCCTTCAAGACCTGTGAACTTTGGAGGGTTACCCGCGTTAAAAGACTTAATGTTGTAACCAGAGGTGTTGGTATTGTTTTGGCTCAAAGCTTGGGCTATTGCGGCGGCCATTTCCTGGGAACGTTGCTGCGAACGTCTGCGCGAGGCTTCTCTCCTCAGATGGCGGCGAGATAGCGGAGGCATTCTATAAAAGTTTTAATTTTAGTTAATATCTTGGTTTTAGCGCAAAGTATGTCATCGTAAAGCTTGTTTCGCGAAGTTAGTTACTGTCAAAAGTTAAAGTAAAATAAATGACCCTAAATGCAGACTTTAATAAAGGTAACAAATTCGAATCAAGAATCGACAATTCATGTATCACCATGACTTTTCAATCCTCAATACAAAACATACAAGAAAATGAGTATTGGAGGTTGACAATTCATGTATCACCATGACTTTTCAAGTCTCCAACCTCAGAACATAATCGTAAATGGAAATTGAAAATCAACTATTCATGTATCACCATGACTTTTCGGATTTTCAAATCCAACAAACGAATATATAAGTAAAATCAATAAAAATCGAAATTCAACAAAAATCGAAATATCGCGGAATAAAACATAAAATCATATACTGCGCAAGCGCGAGCATATTCATAAATAACGAGTAATTAACAATAAGCGCGCAAACATGAGATTTCTCTCATGCGCGAGAAGGGACTCTTAGGTATTCTAGGCCGTTACGTCTAACCACCTATCCTAAAGTCAACGAGCTCTGATACCAATCTGTAACACCCCGACCAAAGGCGGATTATACATCGGGGCGCCACATATTGTTTCATTACTCGTGACACTATTGGGTGTCAATATTTAATAAATACATTCATTCGCGCACGCGCAAAGTAAACACAAATAACATAAATCAACATAAATCATTATATTATAAGGCAAAATATTCGAACAACAATAACATGTCTTGATACATTTTAATCTAGGTCCAAAAGTAAAAACGTCCTACGTGTCCACAAGCTCCAAATGTAGCTACTGCAAACCTGAACATGTGTTAAAATAAAACGTCAAACACTTGCGTGTTGGTGAGAAATCAAGTTTAATACAATACATAGATAACAATAAATCTGCGCGCAACATGTGTATGTCTGGTTTTCAACAAGGGTGTAATCCGATCGGGACCAACTCTAAGATTCATAGACTGCCAGTGCTCACAATTGAGCTCACAAACAAGAAAGACTGTGCAAGTGTAAACAAAAGAGAAAATCATAAACGATAGTTCTCCCGTGTTCATCTAATGGTACCATGAGAACTGCGAAATAGACCGACAAGACGGTTAATGATCCACACATACAAATAAACAGCCAAGTCTACGTCCTCAACACATGGGATACTGCGCGACTAAAGTTCATAAACAAGTTTAAGACTCTAAGTTTGTAGGAACACATGAACATCCCAAAACATTAAAAGCAAAAAGGGATTAGGTACGAGATTACTCACATGATAAACGATGCGGTGTAAGATAAAGCAAGAACCAACTTTAAACAAGCACAAGTTAACCTATAAACAAGATTATTGTTTTAATGATTTGTTTTAAGTCTTGATTATAAGTTAGCATAATTAATAAGTAAATTATTATATATAATATATATTACCGGAAAAGCAGGGCAGAACAGGGAGGAAGACGGAGGCAGAGAGGAGGACGGCAGAGAGAGCAAGGAGGAGGTTATATTAAGTGTTTGTGTGTGTAGTGTTAAGAAAATAGCATTATTATTTATAGGGAAACCCTAGGGAACACAATCCCTAGAAAAGGGAAAAGATCTCAAAAAGCAAAAGATTCCAAAAGCAAAAGATATCAAAAGATATGGCAGCTGCAGGGGGCAAGATAAAGCTGACAGGGAACAGTAAACAGGCATGGGCGGGTCAGATAAAGGTACTGGTCAAGCATGGAAAAAGCAGATCTCAAAAGATAATGTCAGTCACTTTTTCTGCCAACCAATGGGGTTGGTGCGCATGCTGCGCCGAAAGTAACTTTTCAGACATAAGGTAGGTCAGGTCAACAACACAGGAGATAAGACAATACAAAAGCAAACGGCTAGATAAAACAGAAGAAAACTCAAAGGGTTTAGCGCGAGAAGGCTAGAGCGCGAAGGCAGACACAGAAGGTCAAGAGAGCGCGAGCGCGAAGGCAGACAGAACCAACCTTTGCGCGCCGCGGAAAGAACTATATTTCTAAGCGCGCCGCGGGAAGAACTTCAATTCTAAGCGCGTCGCGAGAAGAACTATATTCCTTAGCGCGTCGCGGGAAGAACGGGATCCATAGCGCGCCGCGGGAAGAACTAAAATCCTTAGCGCGCTGCGGGGACAGTTCGTCTCGCGTATCGCAGTAACAGGTGGTCTTCACGCAGGCTTCCTTGTAAAGAGTCTGGCGCGTGGAGCTGCGCAGACAACCTTAGGCGGGAAGGAACAAAGGACAAGCAAAGAGTTAGAAGAAAAAGAGGGAAACAAGGCTTAAGGGCGGGACGGCGACAAGAGGGGAAAGAAGGCGGAAAGAGAGAAGAAGAGGGACGGGACGGCGGAAAGAAAGAGAGAGAAAGAGGCGGGAAGGAAAATATATTATTATTATTAAAAGTAAAATATAAGTATAAATAAATATTAAATCATAAAAGAAAGAGATCGAATAAGGGAAACGGGTACCTGGGTCGGGTCGGATCGGGGCAGATGTCACACATGGTCCTAATAACTCCATTGATTCAATAATTCGTTAATTAATTGGGTCAGTTAAATGCCATGTACACGCTCATGGGCTGACCAACTCAATTGTTTATTACTCGTTATTTGAATTGGGCCATCAAATTGCCATGTAACACTCATGGGAGGTCAATTCACAAACTTTATGTTGCTTTATTAAGTTGGGCCATTAAAATTGCCATGGAAAGCTCATGGGAGGTCAACTAGTTTAATATGCTTGATTATGCTATTCTTGGAAAATCTTATAAAAACATTGTTCCTTTACTTAAATGCTTCAAACTCCTACATATTATTTTAAATCCCGACTCGTCCTCGAGTCTTCACTAGTATTAATTCATATACTTATATATATACATATACATACACATCCCCATTATTTCATATCAACTCATTCCTACAACTCACCTGTCATCTTACACATTTTCATTAATTGGTCCTCGTAGAATTGTCTTCACTAGGAAATCATCGTAATCAACGCCGTTCACCTGTTTCTCGTGATTGCTGTCTGACTACTAGAATCGACAAAGAGTTTACAGCTGTATTCCGTTAACCAAACGACCGCCAATCTCGACAAAACTAAAATACACCGAACAAGAAATCTTATACTAACTCATATCCGTTAAAATATTATTTAAATTATATTTTCTTATTTATATCCATATACTCGAACTATAAATTTCTAAGTACATTTAAATCCTTATCCTCAACTTTAAACTATAAATATTTTATTATCTCTTGTTTTCCTCAATATCATGATGGTTTTCACAACTTATTTTCAATTTTATAAATCTTTATTATTAAAATTCAATTATTGTAAATTTTATTATTATTAAACTAAATTAGGTATTCCCTAAATTTAATTTCCATTTTTAAATTAGAAATTTTCCATTAATTAATTTAACTTTATTATTAAATTGACTTTTTGATTGAAGCTTCATCGTAAATATTTCAAGTCCCTACTTTGATTTTTTTGAAAACTTTGAACGTTTTAAATGATAAACTCGTAGTTGTTAGAATAGTCATGGTGGTTCATGCATTTCTAGCCTCGCATTTATCTCAATTTATTATATGCTTCACTTTAATTTAAAATCTATTATTTACTCAAATTTCCATTTTTGATAATTCAAATTACTTACTTCCTAATATTTATAACGATTTTATGAAAAAGAAAAAATCCACGAATTTCCAATTTAATCTAATTTAATAACCTACTTTATATTTTATCTAATTCTAAAGGTTTAATTGGAATAGGACTATCTCGGTGGTTCGGGAATATCCGTTTCCCAATTTAATCTATTAACGATTTAATTCAAATACGTATATTTTTGCATTATCATTAATATTTAAATTATTAATTATTATAATATTTTAGAATATCTTAATCGAATTAATCTCATCTCAAAATCACAACTTGAAACGCTATAAATTTATATTAACTTCTCTTTAAATATCATAAGTTCTCAACTAACTAAACTCGACTCACCAAAATCTTCGTTTAAATTTATATTCTCGATCTTAAGAATTGTTATGAATTAAATTTTTGCGCATATCATCTCATGAATCAAGTTCCTTTATCTATCACGGTTAACTTCATATTCCACTCTTAGCCTGTTCTCACTCATCAAAATTCACTTCAAACGTTTTCTTCAAGATCTCCATTTCAATCTCCAAAATTTGTAACTTTCCTAACCAAAAGATATAATAGAAATCACCTGGTTTTATTAATCAAATTCGAACATTAAATAAGTATCTCTTGAATTTATATTTAAAGTTATCAAAACGTTTGCTTCTTTCAAAATGATGATCTTAAATGTTTTATAAACCACATGATACAACGAATTATGCGGACCATCTGACGATAAGAGTAATTATGGTCGCGAACATAATTATCCAAGTCCTCGCATGGAAATCATAATACGTACAATTGTGTGTCATGATCTAGAACCGAAATTAATTTGAGTAACGGTACAAATGCTAAGATGATAAGGACGTGGTGGATACGCCGCTGGTACATCCTATATATAAGTGCCCTTATCGGATTGTCATTTGAAGCGTTGCTTCGATTGTTAAAAGTTCTATGTTATGATTTTTTTTCCTTAAAAGTTTAAATTTTTTTCAAAATGATGATATTTTGGTTTTCCTTAATTTCGAGACGAAATTCCCTAAAGCAGGGGAGAGTTTAACATTTCAGATTTTTCAAACCCGTATTGATTTACGAACGAAACATTTTTAGATCTTTAATATTAATCAAAATCAAATAATTGTAAGTAATTAAGTTTCTAATATTCATTTTATACCCTTTAAGTTCTTAAAGTTATTTATTCATGTTTAAACTTTAAAATAATCAAAAAATGGACATTATAGGAAGTATAGGGACTAAACTTGTAAAAAAATGAAATCCCCTCTTATGAAAGCCGGAGCGCTGCGCCTGGGCATCATCCTCACCGTCGCACGGCGCTATGGAGACCCTGCACAGATCGTTAACTTTATTTCGTTTTCTAGCTCGTTTAAGGTATAAAATCGTTTATTTTAGGAATGTTTGAGAGAAGTAAGGACCAAGTAATCGCAATATAATTAAAATACAAGCTCTAATTCATTTTCCCCTGCCCAAGATCAGATCTTTATGAATAAATCGATGATTCTTTCTTTCAAATCGCATATATTTGCTTAAACGATGATGATGATACTTGCTTAAACGAGTAAAAAGCCCATATTTAGTTCGTTATTGCTTTTCCTACATAAACAACTCGTAATCTCTGCAACAAGCCTTCACCCCAAACTCTAGAGGAGCTTCTTCAGCCGTCCTACCTTCTGCCTCTCTTCATATGCTTCGGTTTTTGCTATTTTGTTGAAGACACGTTCATAACCGTTTGACTTTGCTTACGTGTGGAACTTTGACTTCCGTTTCTCATCAATCATTTCACTTTTCGGATAAGTTGTAATAGAAATCATTCATATACATTCCCTAGTCAATAATATTCAATCAATTTTGGTGGTTGAAGGGTGTTGACTGGTCAAATCGTTTAAAACTCGTTAAATGGCAAAATAGTCAATAACTTTGACTATCCGTTTTCTCATACTTCTGGTCGGATTCAACGTTCGGTCCATATAACTTTTATTCTCGTAACGAAATTTTAAGTCTACTGACTAAACCCGACTTCCGACTCGCTGTTCGGATTTTGGTCAGTACCAGCTCGCTTAAACGTTTAATTCAACATAACTAGAGTTTTAATCATCCGTTTGGATTGATTCCAGCGGCATTAAGTTCGTTTTTATTTATAGTTTCATATCACAAAGTTTCAGGTTCTGATCATTAATCTCGTTTGACACGTATTGGACGACTCGCTTATCCGTTGACTCGCTTATTCTTAATTATATTCACTTGCCTTCCATCTAAGGTGAGTTTTATCATTCTCTTATTTTACTCAGTTTTCTAAAATATTTTGGGGACATATGCATATATCATATTACACACACACACACACACACACACACATATAAAATAGCAACGTGTAATTATGTGTGATTAATCAAATTTACTTGTTATGTGCTTATTTGTCTTTGTATGCAATCGTTTGACATATCCCCTTGGAGGGGGTTCACATATTAACCACCGCCCGATTCGCTTGGCAATGGTCTTACTCTATTTATTTGCTCATAGTTGATTTATCGGAGCCCGATTCGCTTGGCAATGGTTTAGTCGACAACTTATTTGCTTATGGTTTGATTTCATTGTCGCATTTATTACGTTTTGCTTATTTATTATATTAACATTATTTTTGGTGTCAAAGATTGGTGATAAAGTCACTCAACATGTTTGTTGACAAAACTCCATTTTCTACGCATATGCAGGTTGTTGTATTGAAGACTAAAGTTTAGACATTTAGAAAGACCTTAGGGTTATAATGAAGACAAACATGGATTTAAACTTGTTATATTTATTTATTTGAATTGTTTTGTTATATTTGGATATTGTGTGTATCATTTGAACAAAAAATTAATTAGATATTGTCATTTATATTTATGATAGTATCTTCGAGTTGTGAGCAATCGGATCGCGCCCCAGCATTTCCGCCTTAGGTTGGGTTGTGACAATAAAAAAGGGTAAACTAGTAATTCCATATTTTTTGATAACAGCAGGGACTCAAATTGTTCGTTTCTGAAACCACGGGACTTAAGCAGTTCAATTTTTTTTTGTGGACTCATCATACCTCCGTCCTAAAACCACATGGACGTAAACAATAATTTTCTCTATCTTTAATCTACTTTAGAAAAACATATTATAAAATACATATAGATTTAACACATATCCCAATAAAGCTATATCTTTCTTATTCTTCCTTTGTTCTATTATTAAAAGTTCATGGCATAGAGTTTGCACCGGTGGCCGGAAAACCCATAAAAGATTATTTCTTTGCTTTCTTTTTAACTTTAGATACAAAAAGAAGCATAATATAGACGGTTGGCATTGACTATTTCTTGATTTATCATATACGAATATGTACCTATAAACATGACACTATGATGGGTTCAGTGGACATCGGCCCATCTTAGCCAACCCTAAAACCCGCCCCCGCTTGTAAATCCTCAAAAAGTTTTTGATTAATCCCTTAATATTAAAATTGCAAATCCTCAACAGTTGTGCAATGGATTCATAATCAGGAAGGACCGTTCAATTTTATTTCATAACTTTGACAAATTGACTGCTGCTGTCCGTATTATTTAACCACTTAAACCCAAACAAGTTATCCAACACAACACCTTTATTTATTATTTTGTTCGTAAATCAGTTAAACATGGACCCCACTACGTAGCCCCATAACCAACCCCGTTTCAAGCCAAGGACCCAAGGTATATAGATTCTGTTTAAACCACATTGTTTACCAAAGAGCCCTGAGTATAAAATTTCACTTGCAAATAAGAAAAGAAAAGAAACATTCGAACATTCTCAAAAATATTAATAGGTGTAAGGATAGACCATAATAATAAACAGGTTGGCACACTAGCTCTCTTTAATTTTATAAATTTGGTATAGCCCGTATTAGATTGGCAAGAACATGCATCATGTGTCCATAGCATTATCATGTCAAACAGAAAGGGACAAGTGAAAGCTTATAAATAGTGGATTTGGCAGATTTAAAACATCCACATATCTCCGCCTACTTTAAGGAAAAATGTAAGACCTGAATCCTGGGAGTCAAACAGTTGGTCATCATATCCAAAATTTTCATATATAAAAGTCAAAACGATTTCAAATTTATTAAAAACAGTCTAGAGTGACATGCAGTGGAAAAATAAACAAGTACCAAATCCCAAAACCGGGAAATATGCCCAACAATCAAAGTTTAAATATGTGTAATAATAAATGAAAAGAAAACAGTTGCATTATTAATTCTTCGACTACATATGCCTTCAACCGTCTGAGTAGTCTCGAGCACGTTCAACCGGTAGTTCCCTACTTCTCAACCTAAAAATCAATCTAACATACACACAAAGTCAGCTAAAGCTGTGTGAGTTTATGTTTTTATGAGTGACATCCATAAATTAATTTAAGTTAAAAAATATAAAAATTTTGGAGAAAATCGTAAGTAAATCAATAAATTTTTTTTCCTTGGTCAAACACGCAACACGCGCCTCCTCGCCCCGAGTGTTCCTCGAGTAATATATTTGACCCAGTCGCGGTTTAACAAAACAAAATCACGTAACATGAGCCTCCTCATCCCGGGTCTTCCCCAAGTAATATATTTGACTCGGTCACGGTTTAACAAAACTAAATCACGTAACACAAGCCTCCTCACCCCGGGTCTTCTCCAAGTAATATATTTGAGTCGGTCACGGTTTAACAAAAGAAAATCACGTAACACAAGCCTCCTCTCCCCGGTTCTTCCCTTAGTAATATATTTGACTTGGTCACGGTTTAACAAACCTAAACACATGATACTGGCCTCCTCACCCCGTGTCTTCCTCGAGTAATATATTTGACCCGATCACGGTTTAGCAGGACGGCGAGCCTCCTCACCCTAAGTCACGAGACACGAAGTCAAGGACTCAATTAATATATTTGACCCGCCGGGACATAAACACGCAACACGAGTCTCCTTACCCCGGGTCTTCCCTAAGTTATATATTTGACCCGGTCACAGTTTATCAAAACATACACATCCGAATACACACGTACAAACATCTTAATCGATCAATCAACTAAACAAATCATCACGTGTAATCCATGAATAATGGATAGTCTAGGAAGTAATACTAGTCCTAATAATATCCTCGAGCCTAGACCATAATATATATATATATATATATATATATATAACCTTAGGGAATATATGACCATAGACGAGTGTAAAATATCCTAAGGCATAGAATATAATTCACGCATTGTTTCATAAATGTCTAAATATGAATAAGACTATGCAATACCAACCAAATAGTTTAAACGAGTAAAATCGGGTAAAATTATAATAAGGTGTGTATGCTAGCCCAAAACGTAAAAAGATTAAAAAGGGCATCATGAAACTCACCTAAAACAAGTCACACAAGTACCAACGAGCTAGAGAATCTCTGAGCAGTCCCGCAATTCAAAAGCCTGTTGGGTTGCACACAACAATTACTAACTAACCCAAACTGACTCGCTTATTCTACGGGGCGTCCTAAAATTATTTAATTGACCCTAAACCTCACCCATGATAATATCATTTACATCAGCCCCCGAGGCCTTTAATTTACCAACACTACCCTCAAATAAAACAGGGGACAAAAGGGTTTACAAACTACACCCGGTTTACGTTAGTTGTGTCGAATTCGCACGTTATCTCGCTGTTTAAGTAATTACCAACCAAATCAGGCCCGTTTAGATAAAATATAGTATTATTACAGCCAATAAGTCCCCACGACACTACACGAGCTGAACAGGTCGGCAATCCCCTTGTACAACGCACGAATTACCGTTTAAACTATAATTCGCGTTCTACCGAACCGTTTGAGCGATTACCAACCAACTCAGCCCCGTATAGATAAAATAACACATTA
The DNA here is from genome assembly GCF_021521415.1 of Bidens hawaiensis. NCBI lineage: Eukaryota > Viridiplantae > Streptophyta > Magnoliopsida > Asterales > Asteraceae > Bidens > Bidens hawaiensis. The sequence continues at coordinate 264,950 of NW_027504856.1, forward strand.
TTACAGCAAATAAGTCCACACGACACTACACAAGCTGAAAGGGTTGGAAATCCCTTTGTACGACACACGAATTACCATTTAAGCGAGAATTCGTGTTCTACCTAACCGTTTGAGAAATCACCAACCAATTCAGCCCCATTTTATTAAAATTTAATGTTTCAGAAGCCCGTTAATTATTTTAACAATACACAAACTGATTTGGTTATTAATCCCCTCAAACAACACGCGAAACACAATATTTAACAATTTGAACTACTGAAATCCTAGTTTACAAACTATTAACGACTGATCCATCAAATCATATCCATTGGCCAAGATATTTTAATATGAAATAAGTAGCATACCTATGGAGCTATTGGAACATTTGGTCAAAAGAGCCCCAGAAATAACTTAATTGGGCAGCCACCGATTTAACGTAAACCGAAAGAATCAATCAATAACGAGTCTAATATGCAGATTTTAGCATGCAAAGATGTATTTTATTACATAGGAAAATCACAAACATAAATTATTATATTTTTACCAGAATTGCATAAATGTCTTAGGTTTCTAAAAATATTTTTTTTGATATTTTTCCAGTGCACATAAAAATCATAAAACTTCATCCAACACAGAAAGGTACGTGTAGCTATTTCAGTGCGCAACAAAAGGGTTTTATTTTTTGAAAAATTAATACCAAACCAAATTAAACGATTCCAATTGTGTTGGAATCCTTACTCAAAATATAAAGTTCCTGAAGTGAAACCAACCAATTTGGACATGTCAAAAAAGAGTAGTGATGCCGGGAAGACAGGACAGAATTTGACTCCCCGCATCAGCTTTGACACATGTTTTTATAAAATCAAAGAAACCATTCAAATCTCGTCCTAAAATTACAAATTATACCTTTTTGGAAACTAGACTCGATTAAAAACAATCAATTATCATTGAGTTACAGACCAAACAATAAACGAGTACGAATCTGCCAACAAACTGTTATCCTCAAAACTCAAACCGTAACATGTTTATGACATCTTTAGGGTTCAATAAAAGGTTTAATGGGGAAAAAGAAGTTCCTAGGCTTAGAACCGACATGGAATTAGATTATCATACCTTGAGAATGGCTCTAATTGATGAGAAAACGTGAACATGGTGGCTGGTTTGATAGTGCCGATCGCAAGTGACAAGGGGAGCGGCTAGTATAATATTAGGTTTAGGGATTTTACAATTAAGGTCCCTCCACTTGCAATTTGTAATATCTTGAACTAAAAGGTAATTAAATGAACATCGAAGAAGTACCAGGAAGCCCCTCAACTTTCAAAGATCCAAACCCGTATAACATACAAACTCTACAACGTGCATGCCATTAAACGAAAATTAGCGGGTGCTATATACTAAACTAGCTTTCAAAGAATAAGAGGTGATGTCTAGAGCAAAAGGATGGATAAATGGACTTTTAAAAGGTATTACAAGGCTCCTAAATTAAAAGATGAAACCCCGCCTTTTAAGCAAACTTTTATAAACGATCAAGCTGATTAACGAAATTTCCAGGCGTTACAAAAAAAAATTATACTAGCGGTCTCAGCGAAATAATCCACGGGTTAATGATAATTATAAATATTGAGTTCAAATTTAACTATTTAAGGGGAATGAATAACCATCAAACTATATAAGCCTATACAAAACGTTGCAAATCATGTGTTTTCTGCTATTTACGTTTAATTACATTGTTGACCCCCTAATTCTACTATCATTTCCATTTTAGAAAAAAAAAACACCACACACTTTAATGATGGACTTAAACAGCAACCACCTCACTCGCTCGCATACAATGGTGCACACGAAGAAATTAAAAAAAAATTACATATTATATAGGGGAAAGTTATTATACAAATGAAATTAGCGTATTAATTGTGAGAATCAAGTGGAGTAATTATAAATTCAAGTAGAGTAATTATGTAATTATATCATAGAGTAATTACATAATTACTTTACTTATATATATAATTACTCTTTTTGATTCTCATAGTTAGCATGCTACTTTCTTTTGTATTTCATCCAACCTCTACTAAATAATAATTACTTATTTATGAATTTATTATTTTATTTTTCAATTTTTTGTTTTTTATTTTGTTTTGTTGGCAAATTGGATTTTAATAATCCTATCTTATTACAGTTAGCGGATAAAAATCGCACCTTAGAAAATAGTTATCACTGGTCTCACCTTTCACACAAATTGTTTTCGTTGGACATCTGTTAAAAAACACTTAACTCCGCTAGGTTTTTTTTAAATGTCAAACTGATGTTTTATGGATTTTGACCGGAATGAAAATACAGGTTGATTGATATAAAATTTACCTCGAAACAGTTCTCCAAAGGGCTCAATTTTTGTTAATTAGAATTTTAAATAGCCGAATTGAAGCACTGTTTCGTCGTTTGGGGCATCGTCTTTTTACACCCCAACTTAGGGCCTAGAAGTGTGACCAACAGTTGTCACTTATTTTGTAAATATATTAAGTTTAAGGTTGCAAAGCGGAAGTCTTGATTAAGATATCATTATATTCAAAATGTCGGGAATTAAATGTCCGATAGTTGTTACAAAAGTGTTTAACACATAAAACCATAATTTACATTATTTTAATAATAAACTTCATCTCAGCCATCAGATCGTCTAATGGCTATCCAGCATCCCCAAATATAAATTCCTGATCACTTGTAAAATAGTTAATAAAATATGTCAGTAACACATGCTGGTTAACACGTTGACACTAAAATATTTTATTTACTTAATTACTCCCTACAGGTATCTTATTACCCTGACCGTCATGGCAAAGGGAATGACTAAGTTTTGAAATTCAAAATAGCTATTACAAACTCAAGCTCAACTCGAAACCACTCAGCAAACACCGCAACATTTGAGTACTTAGCAACTACCAATATACACAAGATCATTCCCCACTCTAATATTACTTAGATCCAGCCTTACGAGGAGGAGGAATAACCAGGCTCTCGGGGCCTGGTGTAAACATATAGAGCCTTGTTTAAATGATAAACACACTCGGGATAGTCAGGGTCTTCAAAGCCAGGAGGTTGTTTCACGTAAGCTTCCTCGTGAATTTCCCCGGTCAATAATGCCGATTTAACATCTATTTGATAAACCTTAAAGTTCTTATAGACTGCATAGGCTAAAAATATGCGTATCACTTCCAGTCGTGCAACTGGAGCGTACACTTTAGTGTAATCAATGCCTTCCTGTTGATTATACCCAAGTACGACCAATCGTGCTTTATTGCGCACAAATACCCCACGGTCGTCTTTCTTGCACTTATATACCCATTTGGTAGGAATCGCCCGCTTGACTCTATCGGGCTTGTCAATGAGGTCCCATACACCCAGTCGTACAAATTGTTGTAGCTCCTCCTGCATAGTATCTACCCAAGAAGGTTCCTTGAGTGCCATTGTGACACTTGTCGGTTCGATCTGAGATAAGAAGCAAGTGTATTGTACAATATTCAGAATCCCCGTGGCGTGCATATCCGCATAAGCACACAATACGGAGTCTTCAGTAGGAGATACATTACAATCAACTTCTTCATCGCATACGTTAGCCAGTTGGTGTCGAGTTCTAACACCATCATTAACATTACCAATGATCTGTTCCTGCGGATGATTGGTGTGAATCCTTAAAGAAGGATTAGAAGGAACAGATACCGTATCACCGAGATTGGTGATATTTTCCTCGGCTGTATCTAAAGAGACAGCGAAGAAACATTTTCAATTATAATCGGCTCGTGAGTTTCTTGAGCTTCATCCAAAGGAACTGAAGAAGAATCGACGAAATCAGCTTCATCGGAAGATTCAAAACCATCGTTTGATGTTTCTGATAGATTAGGAATCTCGTTTACTTCATACGTAGAAGAACTTGGTTTTGGAAGACATTGTTCCTCCAAATAAGATCGAACCAAATCTTTAGATATTTCATCAACGGCTGGTGTGAACGAGTTAAATAAACCGTCATAATCAAACATCTAATAAGGTCCCTTGCCGGCTGGAGGTGTAGTGTAGCTTTGACAATCAACATGGTACCACTTTTCTACATATCCCGAAGAAAAATTGAAGACACACTTCTTAGGAGAATTATACCCAAGAAAATAACCTTCAAACGCCTTTTCGTCGAATTTCCCGACGTCTTTCTTCAATACCGTACATGGACACCCGAATGGTTCAAATACTTTAAGTTTGGCTTTCGGTTATTCAGAAGTTTGTAACTGGTCTCCTTGAACTTCTTAACCGTTAGGACACGAATAAGTGTATAACAAGCAGTATTCAAAGCCTCATTCCAGAATTGAACGGGAAGCTTAGAAGCCGCTTCGATCAATGTTCGGTTCTTTCGTTCAGACACACCGTTTTGTTGAGGAACATACGGTGCGCTGAATTTCCGATGTATTCCACGTTGAATACAAAAGAAATCCAACACATTGTTTTTGAATTCAGAACCGTTATCACTTCGAATTCGTCTCACTTTCAATTTGTAAAGCGATTCGATCTTAGTGATATGATTCTGAATCAAAACTGGTGTTTGGTCTTTAGACCGCATAAATAGTACCCATGAGTAACGAGAGAAGTCATCTATTACTACTAGACAATATGAATAACCTGCTATGCTAGCCCGATTCACTAGACCAAATAAATCCATGTGAAGTCGTTCTAGTGGAGTTACAATCGAGTTAATCGATTTGCTCAGGTGTGACTTCTTCTTCTGCTTCCCCTTCTTGCAAGCAATGCAATGATCATTAAGCTTGAAATGTTTAAGAGACACACCATCCACCAAATCATTCGCAATCAGATGATTCATTTTAAGAATGTGGATGTGTCCCATGTGTCGATGCCATGAAATCGAGTCTTTCTCCGTTGCTTTGGAGACAAAACATGTTTCATAAGGTGAAACAGTTAAATTAGTACTCATGTCGAGAACATAAATATCATGTGATCTGGGAGATCGCATGACAACCATATCTTCAGGAATAGTGTATCCTGGCTGATGGATAACACATTCCTTGTCTGTAAATATGGTATTGTACTTTTTATCACAAATCTGTGAATTGCTCAACAGATTGTGGTCTACCTTCTCACAATAATTAACTCGCTCGAATGTAATTCTACCATTCGAGACTTCTCCTTCTTTTGTTATCATTCCTCCGTGATTACCCGCAAACGCTACAACCCTCCCTGAATGTCTCTGACGTTGTTGAGGAGATTGAGGTTGCCGGTAAAATGTCGAGAACATCCGCTGTCTAATATCCACTTGTCGCCTGATATAGACTTGGATGAACTCTGCACACAAAGTAAATGGTTAGTTCAAAAAGACAACCTAAGCCTTAGTCTTGGGCTTTCTTTTTGATAATTTCGGAGACAAATTTAATTTAACACTCGAATTCGGAAATGATTGGGGCACGTGTGAGTAAGTGACTGGTTTCTTGGTTTTCTTCTTTAAGTAACCATCCCGAATTAGTATTATTGCAAATTGGTTGAGCAAAGTCAACGAATTTGTTCGATACATTAGGAGCATCCACCTGAACTACTTTCCTCGGATTGATGTTCGAATTCATTATGAAAGAATCGTCTACTTGAGATTCCTTAGATTGAAGTTTCATGTCAACAACTGGAGTATCCATTTTAGTTGTTGGTTTGGTATTGTCAACCTTAGCTTTGCACTTTTTCGCTACATGACTTGTTTAACCACATTTAAAACACAACCGTGTGTCCAAAATCTTACGTGGTGGAACAAATGTCTTGTTTTCATGCTTTGGTTGATTAACTTCAACCTTTGGATTCTTATTAATCACCAAGTTTGAAACCTTATCTGTTAATCCCTTTTTATTTTTATAAAATTCAAGATTTGTAGTGTTCAAAGAATTCTCCAAACCTGACGATTTTACAAATTTTATAGGTTTAAAAACATTACAGATGGTTTCGCTTGAACATTAGATGATTTTGATTTCAGAAATTCTTGTTCAAGCTTGGTAACTTTAGATGTGTCATCATTGTAGACACTCTCGATCATTTCGGGTTTTAAAATTTTCAAAGGAACCCCTTTATGCGAAAATACTTTTGTTAAACCCTTTAATTTAAAAACTCGGCCTTTATTTGACTCGCTTTGAGGATTAATAAATTTTATTAAATCCTCATCAGACACTTGTGGTTTGTCTGATTTCGTTACTTTAACCGAGACTTTTGGTTTGTTCAAGGAATTACTCTAAGATTTCGGACCATAAATGGCTTGCTCGAATTCTTCCGGTTCACAGAGGATGTGATTGTCAGAAGGAACATTCTTATTTTTCACAATCTCCTCTGGTTCGTTTAATTCCTAGATTGAACCATCAAGTTCATTCTCAGTAAAGACTAAGTTGCTCTTGATAAGAGTTGGTTCTTGAGTCTTTGTTTTTATTGTTTCAACACTTTCATTATTCTTTGTATTAGCAACGGGTTTTTCCAAGGTTGTAGTTGGTTCAAAAATATCATGAATACTCCGGTAATCACCCTTGAATGGTGGAGGAATCTCCACAAAACCTAAACCAGCTTTACCATTCTTTTTATGTGAATCATTAACGTTGATTATTTCATTTAGAAGAAATGATGAGTCTCTAAATTTACTAATTTTATTTCTCAATTCAAAGACTTCATTCTTTAATTTTGTAATGCTGGTTCGGAGTTTGAGAATTTTCTGAAAGTGTTGTTCAATAATCACGAGTTTGCAATTAACTTCCGCTTTCAAGTCGTGATTGCTTTCAGACAAATTTTTGATTTTAATAGTAGATTGATCCAAGAGTTTGGATTTTTGTCTAAAGCAATCTTTTAACCTAAAAAGCTCGTTCACGAGTAGAGTATTTTGTTGTAAAGTAGACTCAAGTTTACACTTAAGTTCACAAAAATTCTCACACTCGGTAAGGACTTGAGTCCTTATTGTCTCATGTGACTCATTCATGGATAATTTAAAAGACGAGTTAGTAGAAACCTCCTCGATCTTCGCCATGCAGGCGAACGATTCAGTTTGTTCAGTAGATGAATTATCAGAATCCGTCTCGGATTCTAAACTGTCACTTTCTTCAGTTAAGTTATCACCATTAGCAACTTCAAAATGCTCCACAGGTTCAAACATGGTGAGATTTTCATGGTTCCCTAATAACCGTTGCGACCAATCAAGCCCCTCATTTACAACCAAGGCTTGTGAACTAGCCTTGACCTGATCCCTTCTGATGTCTTCTTCTTCTCAAGTACCGTAGAACTTTTTCCAGAAGACCTATCAGCATTACGAGGACCTGACTACTCCTTTTTCGGCTTGTCGCATTTTTTGGCGAAGTGTCCAAACTCATTACAATTGTAACACTTGACCTTTAATTTATCAAATCCAACCCTCTTGTTCAATGAAGGTAGATCCTTGCCGGTCCTCTGCATAAACCGCTTTACTTAACGAACAAATCATGGCCATTTTCCATTTCAGTTCCATGAGTTCGAGGTCATCAGCATCAATCTGATCATAGTCTTCATCCGTCAATTCTCTTGTAGCTATCTTACTCCCAACTAATTGTTCGTAAGAACTTTTTGCGTTGCCCTATCTTGCTGGAGGCGTTTTCAAAATATTTAAGTCATAAATGCGCTCAAGAACGCGAATGCTGCTCCGCTTCCTTCAAATTCACATTTGGCGGAGAGCTTGATTGACTAGATCCAGAATTTGCGCCCGATGCCATGAAACATACATTAGGGTTCGTATTACAGTTAGGAGATCCATTTGGAGAATTCTGCATGCAGAATGCTGTAATAGGAACAGAACCCAAAGTGGTTCTTGCCCGTAAAGACCCTCCATAAAGAGTAGGATTTTGGTTATCTTTCAGAGAATTTTGGCATTTCAGATCATATTCTCTCTCTCTCTTCCAATTTGTTGATGAATTAATCAGCGGTAAGTTCATCATTTCGGAAGTAACCGTTTTCCTTAAGCATAAGCAGGAAAGTCGAATACGATTGCGGCAACGCATTCTTTAACGTGTCAATTTTGTCCACTTTAGACGACTCTAATTTAACTGTAGACATTTCAGCAATGAGATGGCAAAAACGGCTAATCATCTCCTTGACGGATTCGTTCTTGAGAAGCGAAAAATTCCTGAATTGAAACTTCACCAAGGTCTTTTTGCTTTCACGTGAATTCCCTAAGCTTTTGGTTTTCATGGAAGCAAACAATGTAGCACAGGTCTTGATATGGCCAAATTGATGAAATATATTCTCGGGAAGAGCCATAGTCAACGTCGAGTATGCTTTCGTCTCGTTTTCAGCATCCTTGATTTCATTTGCCTCGTACAAATGAAACATCTTATCCGTGAACCCAGTTGTCTCACTTCCCACTTGCGGGACTTTATACACGACATGAAGATGCCTAACGTTACTCGGATGAATAGAACCAAGGTGTGCTCGGAATCTCGGTTCCCAACGTGTAAATTCTGACAACTTGAGTCGTTTAGGACATTTTCTATGAGATCCGATCTCATTGTCCATAGTAAAAATCTGTTGCATCAGTACATTTTGAGAAGCAAGTGCATAATACGAGGCTTGATTTGGTGAAGCCATGATTTGTCAATTATCTGAAAGTCAAAGGACTTGTTTTGACAAAATTTGAAAATTGTATCACACGAGTGGCTACTGTTCACACGAATGAACACAATACTGTTTATACGAATGAGTCTTAATGAAAGGGTTTTTGACGAATGGCGTATAAGTAATGAATGAGTAATCTGAAAAATGTGATCTGAGTAACGAATGAGCAATTTAACGGATGGTGTTTGAATAGCGAATGTGTAAAAGTGTTTTAACGAATGACAGGCTTAGCGAATAAGGTGTCATGAATGAGAAGGTAATACGAATGATCAGTTAGATTTTCACACGAATGAGATATCAAACGATGAACGAATGTGTATTCATCCTAACGAATGATCCTTCATCTGTGTTCATCAATGTCCAGAAATTCAAACACATACAAACTAGTCCAATTCAACCTAAAACCTAACTCAATCCAGTCGGAACTTGATTCCGAACAGTTACGGACTCAAAACTAACTTGGTTACGCTATTTTCAAACTTATTCAGACCTCAATTCAAACTCATCATTCAATCCGCCATTAACGTAACTCAAATCAATCTTCAAACCTTATCTAATTCAATCCAAAAGTCATTCCAACATTCAAAACCATTCCATTTACCTTAAACCTAACTCTAATTACTCATAAATCTTTCAATTACAGTCAATTGAAACAATCTTTATTTTGCCAGAATCACAACTAACTGAGTAATCAATCAATTCATGTTGAATTAACCGATTATGAACTGAAACAATACGATTAGAACTTGAACAAACACGAAGATCTGATTCAGTGGCTCTGATACCACTTGAGAAAGCCTCTAAACGCTTCTAAGCCGGACCTAGATCATGATAACAACGTATTTTTTCATGCTCGATGTAGGAATTACTTTAGTGTGTGTTTGTGTGTATATTCTGAGAGGATTTGGATAGAGTAACGAGGCTATACGATTAACGAAATACTTAGGGATGATCTCATTCGTTAAGTTAATACTAAACGAATGCGTCATTCGTTACATTAAAAGTCATACGAATGAGACATTCATTCGTTATACATCACAAACTACGAATGGCCCCACATTTGTTATTTCATTCGTTAATCTTGGTTAACGAATGAGCTTACATTTAAACGAATGTGATACATTCTTTATGGGGTAACGAATGTATCTCACATTAGAGCGAATGGGCTTAATTACCAAAATGCCCTTACATTATTAAACTAATGTAATAATAAGATAAAGACCGAGACGCTCGTTTGATGTATCAACACATATGCGTACTTTAATTATTTTATACTACAAACCTACACCAAAATAGCAAACAAATGATTGTGTGTATTTCGATCAAATTTTATTTGTTACTTGCTTATGTGCTAATATTTTATCATATTCGGAGAGGCCCATCATAATTACATCATATTATGATCATACGACCGTCATAATAGCCATAGCTCGTGTTCGTGAGGCATGGTCAACCGACACATTAACTGCTTATGGTTTGATTGTTTATTACCACATTTATTTCGTTTCGCTTATGTACATATACTATTGTAACTTGAAACTTATGATAATGTCACTCATCCTTGTGTTGACAAATCTACTTTATTTTCTACGCATATGCAGATTACAATTTGACTTGAAGTTTGATGCGAAGATCGCATAGAAAGACTTTAGGAAACTGATTGAGCCTGTAGGGATCTAGATCTTATGATGACATCGATGAATTCGTTGATTATGTATACGATTAGGATTGATTACGTTATGTGCGTGAACTGTGTGTGTTGAGAGTAAAATCGGGCAAAGTAACGTTACTAGAGAGAGATTATTAAGAACTGTTACATTAAATGAATATCTTACAGGTATATATAGGGGATGACCACATTCGTTAAGATAACCTTAACGAATGGGTCATTCGTTACATTAAAGACTAACGAATGAGACATCTCATTCGTGTTACATTACACATAGCGATTAGCTTTCATTCGTTATGTCCCATTCGTTAATAAGGGTTAACGAATGGAACTTACATTATATGAATGTGACACATTCGTTACAAGGTAACGAATGTGACTTACAATTAAGGCGAATGGGCATATATAATTTCCAAAATGCCCTTTACATTAAAACATAATATAATAATAAACTAATAAAGACCGAGATGTACAAAACATGTATCAACAAACTCCCGCTCTTCTAGAGCTCTTTATCCTTTTATTTCTGGAACATCTTCGTCCTCCAGTCCACACAACTATGAATCTTGTATGCATAACAGACACGAACAATCTTCTGAAACTACATCGCAAGTTCGTAGTCGTTTACGTTAGCGAATCTGATCTGACTAGTAAATAACACATCGTTTTCAGATTCAGATAAGTTAACGAGCTACATCGGATCAATTACACGAATAATCTTCGTGTTTTACCCGGAACCCAATACAATAACCGCTTCACTTGTTCGATTGTCGTAATACTAGTAGTTGAATGAAGTAAACAGACTCTGAGGGAAGGTCTTCATCGGTGCCCTCTTCATCGTCTTTGGCGGCTTCACCTGTAAGATCATCTTCCTCCATCCCGTGCGCGGATCAATCTCATCGATATACTTGTGAGTCGGCACCTGCGGCCTGAAGAACTTGAAACCATAACGAGCTTCATGTAATAAATGAGCATAGAACCACTCAGCCCACTAATCTTTCCCACGATTCACAAACTGTCTGTTGGCTAGCGTTCTAAGATCCCACCTTGGCATAGATAAAATATCATGTGGGCGTTTGAAATAATAAATACCGTGTTCCCACTTCATGATATATACCTTAAGATCAGAATCAAATTGCCATGCAACCAAATCACCTTTCAAATCTTTGACGGGCTTGTACTTCTTCATCTGGTATACAGATGCTCAAGCCTTTGCCAATTTGACTTCCTCCTGTTCGTGATAACGAAAGGCCTCGATCATCTTGTTCATTTTCTTTATAATCATGCTCAAACATACCCTCCAAAGCACGTTTCCGCCTTTTCTCTTTTGCCGATAGGTGACTTGTCTCTGCAGCTTTATTCCATTTCTCGATCTCTTCATGCAAGCGACGTTCTGCTGAACCAAAGTGTTCTGTAGTAAAGAATGGAATACCTGAGTCGTTGTAATTGTCAGTGTAAAACTCAGGGTACTCCTCAGCAGTAACATCCTTAACCTCCACTTCATCATATTCAGGCACATTCCCACGTGGAATGCCTGTATTCGTACTTTCTTCAAATTCAACATCAACATCCACACTCTTTCCCAATTCCTCAACCTCCTGTTCATTCAGATCCAGAAGCAGGACAATTTGTTCTTTTGTCAACGAATGGTCAACAAACTCACCCTCTTTAATCTCATCAGCATTTACAATACTCCTCATAATCCCATCCATACCAACAAAAATAATTCTATTATCAAGAATCACATCGATCGGTTTAGCTTGAGAATAGTCCTTGTAAGGAACAATCTGTAACTTATTACCCTCTGACCCACCACCACTACCAGTTTCAGCCTGATTACCTGCTGACGGTGCAAAACTACCGCCCGGTTGCTGATCCACACCACCCGTTCCATCCTGATCATCTTCATCATTCTTTAACTTATTCAACTCGTCGTCTTTGCATGTGAGCTGAAGGATGATCTCGCCTTTTTTATCTATTCTCTCCCCCCCTGAGCAGCAACAAGGGCTATAAGTTCCCTGTTCTCTCGTTGAACGAACTGAATATGTCGGTACATATTCCGTTATGCTAGCTCATGTGCAGCTCTGTCAACCTGCATCTATGTCTATTGGAGATACAACAGATTCATCATATGAAACCATTGAGCTTGGGGAGTCATACCAAAGAAATTAGGATGCACTGGTTGCATGGGACCCTGAGGATGATTAAAATCCCTAAAGGAATGCTCAGGTCTTTGAAACTATGTAGGAGTAACTGGCGTCACTGGAGTAGTTGGCTGTGGTGTAGGCATACGAGCCAACACAGTCTGAAGAACATCACCAAATACTAGATCTGGTTTAGCAGTAGTAATTAAAGTTATAGAAGGAGGTACCGGAGATACTGGCATATGAACCTGAGTCGGTGATCTTGGAATCCTTTGAGGTATAGGAGAAGTAGGAAAAGGAGCTGAAATAGATACCGGTGGAGTTGTTCTTTTGAACTGTTGACTTGGTATCTCAGTTCCCGAACCACGTCGAACACGTTGCTTCTTTGGTTTCTCACTGATGTGTTGTAAAACACTCGTATTTTCCGCACGTTTTATCTACGTATATTATTATATTTTATATGTTTTAACTCGTTTTAGATAGGTTTTACATACATTTATTAATCTTGTAGGTTTTGGGTAAAAGAAAGGAAGAAACCGGGACTTTTCGAGCATTCTACGAGCATTTTACGCATACGTTTTCAAGTAAACAAATCAAGGCCAGACCCGTATGCATCATGGAGGCCCAAGACCCTATTATATTATAACATAAAAAAAATTAAAAAAACCCTAAGCTGCAGCCTACAGTTCGATCGGAAATCTGGGCAGGAAGAAAGGAAGAAAAAAAGTTTTGTGTGCTAGGGTTGGAGTCTTGTGGCGGCTAGGGAAGGAAGAACAAGTAAGAACAAGCCTCGGTGATCGTTTACCGTCAGTTTACAGCAGCCCGGAACATCCATATCCTTCCACTTTTACATTGTTCATCATACTTTATTTTCTTGATCAATTGTTAATTTGTTTTGCAATTGTGTTAGAGATTGAAGTGTTTATGAGTGTTATTGATTGTTGAATGAATTTTGAGATGATTGATATGAGTTTAATAATGGTTTTATTTAATGTTCATGGCTGTCCAAAGATGATTATTGGCTAAACTTGTTAGTTCTACCTAGGAATGATGATTCTTGTTAGTGTTTGATGAGCTTATTGGATTGTTTGATTGATAGACTTGAATTGCTATTGTAAAGTTTGATTTAGACATGAAATAGGTTGTGTTTAAGGGCTGGAAATTTTGGTGATTCATTGCATAAACCCCGTGTGTTGATTGATTAGTTTTGTATTGATTGATCGGTGCATTGTTTGATTCTAGACTTTGTGTTTAGGGTTTGTTTGCGGTAGGAACAACCGTAGGGTTTTGTTGCGGGATTAATTGGATTAAGTACAGCGGTTAAACACCTTAGTTGAGACTAAGAGGTGATAGGAAGTTAGGGTTGTCTCATTTCCTTTGCATGCTAGAATAAGGATTGCGCGAGAACGAGTTCGTTTCTTGTCAGGTTTAGGAGTTTTGAGCGACTAGTTGATCTATTTTGGTTTAAGTTGAATTGTTCCTCTATCCTTGGTTGTGTAGTATTCATTGCCATTAGGGTCGAGTGTTGGTGAGACCGAGAGGTGATCCTTCATTAAAACACGTTAGCAATTGTTTCCCGGTTAGGTCGTTTTAGCCGATTTTGAGTAGTTAGGGTTTGTTGTGTGAGACCGAGAGGTAATCCAGTGAGCCCGAGCGATCCTTAGTCGTGTCATCTTTAGGGACCGGTGTCTTGATATCATTCAATCCGTTAGCTTGTTAGGCCTACATTTTGATTCAGACCTAGGTAGACGTTTTTCTCCATCCGAAGTCAACTCAGTTAGTTTTCCGTTAAGTTTTCTATTTTTGGTAAGTTTTGTTAGTTCGTCCAGTTAAGTAATTAAAAATCAAAAATCAATATAATATTATTCTAAGGTAGGTCTTGTCTAGGGTTAGTAATCGTTAGCGTCTTACGTGTCCACGTGTTTGATACTCGGACTTCCTAGGTCTATACTACTTGCGATCGGTACACTTGCCGGTTATGTGTTGTTTTAGGATTTTCGTTTTATATTTAAAGCTTAGTTGTGAGGGTCATTTTTATAGGGTTATTAGACACACATCAAGTTCCAGAAACTTGATGTGTGTCTAATAACCCTATAAAAATGACCCTCAAGAACTTGATGTGTGTGTAATAACCCAATAAAAATGACCTTCACAACTAAGCTTTAAATATAAAACGAAAATCCTAAAACCACACACAACCGGCAAGTGTACCGATCGCAAGTAGTATAGACCTAGGAAGTCCGAGTATCGAACACATGGACACGTAAGACGCTAACGATTACTCACCCTTATCAACCATCGGTTCTTTCCCTTTACGCTTACGTTTCTGCTCATACTTTAGCTTAGCTTGTGGTCCTGGATCTCCATCACCACCATCATTTCCACCATTTCCACCATCACCACCTTCACGCTCAGAATCGGAATCATCATGAGCACAACAATCATTAGGTGGTGTAACATAATCAATGTTTGCAAGGTAACCGATCAAACGCTTATACTTCGGCCGTTCTGCAAGACTCTGACCTCTGTAAGATCTCAACCGTCTCATAGTCTCTGAATCCATGTGTTCTAGCTTCAAAACATCATCTTGATTTTTAATTAAATAAGGCTGGAGATCATTAATCATCATCTGCAAGAATCTCGGGTACATAAGGAACTTGTGACGGCTCGTGAGATTCTCCTTCAAGTGACAATAAATCAATTCAGAAAATTTGAATGGTTTATTCAACACTAAAGCAATGAAGGCAGATTGTAACATTTCTCGGCACTTATCGAAACCACCTTTGTGTCCACCAAGACAATGTATCAACACGTGAAGCATATACTTTTATTGTTCGCACAAGTTTGCTTTGTTGTACATTGATTTTCCCAAATCTCCATTATACTTTACCCGTCCAAACAATCCTCTAATCAAAATCTTATCGAATTCACACCTATCATCCACCGTATCACGGAAACCCAATGATTATCGAATAACACCAACATCGATCACTACCCGTTTATCCTAAATTACAGCTTCCATCTGATTCTCAGTCTCGTTAAACTTAGCTGAATCCCAAAAGGATCGTATAATACTCTGATAAACGATAGCATGAGTAGAGATGGCCCTGTATATCCTGGAACATGTCATGAAACTGATCATTCCCCCGAAGATCGGTGAATCCTCAAAGTTCGGATCTAGAAAGGCACTGATGTTATGGCTCTTGTTCCATGATAGTAACACTGGAGCTTGCTCAGGTTCGGCTTGATCTTGAGCTTGAGGCTGTTGCTCTGGATTAGCCTCGGGATTTTGTTCGGGAACAGGGTTTTGAATATTCTCGTCCGCCATTACTGTTAAAAATACAATAAAATATTCGAAAAAAACATAATGCTGATTAACGAAAGTCCATCTCATTCGTTATCATAATTTAGACGAATGAGACATTCGTTATACATGAAACGTCTTTCATTCGTTATAATAACGAATCACACTCACACGTTAAGTCATTTGTTAGACTAACGAATTTTATTATTAATACTTTAACGAATCAACTCAGATTCGTTATTTTTATTTGTTACTACTTTAACGAATCATATAGTCATTTGTTATCAAGTTAAAGAAACTGACTCTCATTCATTATAACAATGACGAATCCGAATTCATTAACCACTTAGACTAATCAGGAGTCAATTTTACACTTAGTTTTGACTAATAAAAGTCAAGAACAACGATGATTATCTCAGAAACCGTCGATCTTCTTATACATTTAACAATCAAACTCAACAACAATGATCGGAAATCGGTTTAATACATTAAACACAGATCATTTGTTCAAAAATTGATTCGATTATGAGGTTAATAGAAGTTAATAGTTTAGTTAATATGCAATAATCAACTAAACCAGTTAACCCTTAAACATCCAATGAAAATCCATACAAATCATATCATAATCATCGCCAATACCTGTCAAACATGAATTGGTTAATCAATTGCGTTAATGAGCAGGTATAAGATTTTTGAAAAATTTGGCAAGAGTTCTTCTTAGGATGGAAATGAAATAGGAACAGGCGAATGAAAGGTCAGTCGTTTGCCCTTGGGATTATAAACCCCAATAATTTCACGCATTCCGAGATCATTCGGTCAAATTTGAACTAACGAATAGCCTTAGTCGTTAACTTAAAATCTGATTCATTCCAAATTTTAAAGGAATAAGATTTTCATTCGTTAATACTTTAACGAATAATACTTGAACTCTTTCATTCTTTAAGTTTATAATGAATATGAGAGTCATTCATTAAAATTTTAACGAATGTTACATTATCATTCCATTCGTTAACTGTTTAAACGAATGTCTTCCATTCGTTATGCACAACGGAAGCGAATGTCATTATAACGAATGAGAAACTCATTCGTTATGTTTAAATTATGAAAGGCTTGACATTCGTTAAAACAAGATTAACGAATCACTAACATCCTTAGCGAATGAGATAAAATCTCTTTAAGGAATTAAATAATCATTAAAACCAATTAGGGTTTTAACAAAGGTTTAAATAATCATTAAAACCAATTAGGGCTTTAACAAAGGTTTAAATAACCATTAAAACCAACTAGGGTTTAATCTCATACATTAAAATACCCGATCACCCAAATATCGGTAATGTTTAAATTAAGCGGATTTTTACATTAAAACATCAACTGATACCAGTCGAGCATTACGTTAAGCACGATTAACTTAAATTCTGAGGTGTCAAACTTTTCTTTTTGTTTTGAATTAATTAGCCAGCTCGGTAAATCAAAAATAAAGCAGAATCGAAAAAAATAAAATTTTTTGGATTTTTGAAATTTGTCAATTAACAAACCAATTAAAACAGTAAACAAGTAAACTATCAAAACAGTACATATTTTTGTGAGTCGAGCAGGGAATCATATTGACCAAATTTTCCGTCCACCAAAGTTTTATTTTTAGCTTTTATTATGACAGGTGTTAAGTCAATTACTGGTATTGCTGTCCACTTAAATCTTCTAACAAATTTTTCAGAACTTTCAGTGATATTATTAGGCAGAAATATCGGAAATAATTATTTCAAATCTTGATTCAAGCGTAATTTGATTTTCTCCAAATCACCCCAACTTGACTTAAACCTTAGAACCAATTTGAGGTAAAAATGATTATATTTAAGCAATCATTGTCCGTAATCCCCACTACAAGATATACCCCCATTATCAAGATATACCCTAAGGTCCGTTCCCATGGATGAGTATGCACGATTTCTTCTGTCGGTTTACAGACATTGTGTCCATTGTGGTCTGTTTCTTAATGGTAATAAGACGCGAGCAAGGGGACAATGTATGACTCACAGCGTGGTTTGTTCAAGTCTGTAATTCATTTTGTACATGAAGTACATTTTACGATCAAGTTTAGAGACTTAAGCAGTTACAATAGGGTTAGCTTTTACAAGCATCTTTAATTTTCATCGAAATGAATACCAGATGTAAAACCGCATAAAGACCTAATGGTGTCAAGAATCTTAAAGCATCCCATCAATACAGGATTTAAGGCCACAAGACCATACATCGTTGAAGCGTTAACCACCAACTAGACCCTTTTGTTAAAATTGTTTTCAAATTGATTAGAAGGCTTGAGTATGACCAGATTATTACATTTCTGCCATCATCATCAAGACCTTTTATAGAGCTAATTCCCCCGAGTATTTAGCAATTTATGTTTATATCACTCACTAGCCCGTACTTTTTTGTCAAAAGACCTACCAATACATCAATGCAATTAAGCACACAGTCTTTTATTACTTACTTTTTACTGGACTTAGGAGCAAATAACCGATGTACTATCATTTTCCCTTTTTGCTTCCAAACTCATTTTGAGGAGCATTTTTCATTGTTTTTGAATTTTTTAATATTTGAATGTTTTTGGAGTTTTTAATTTTCTCTGTACAAACTGAAAACACAATATTTTTGGATTTTATATTCCCCCCCTAAAAACAACAAAAATTGAACTAAAATAAGAAAACTTAAAATGAAATGATTTAACCAAGCTTTTGAATATCTTTTAAAGTTTTTAAACCATTTATACCCAGAAAATATTGAAAACGTGTTTTATCAAACTCTTTGGTATAAAGGTCAGCCTTTTGAAAATCCGTGTGAATTTAATCAATCGAAATTAATTTCTTTTCAAAGCAATCACGTATAAAGTGATAATGGATTTCAATGTTGTAAGGCCCCGAACCCGGTAGCCTTACTTTAGCGTCGGATTTACTCATAAACACAGTTCTTACAAATCAGAGTTCATTAAAACTTTCGCGGAATATAAAAACTTGCATGAAACGTTACAACAATCCAAAACTTGCCTTATTTAAACATTCTTGTCTTTCAAAATAAACATCAATTACATTAAAACATCTTGAGTCTTCAGATGCCAGTCTCCTATTCGCCCACCATGTGCCCGCTCAAGCTAGCTGTCTCATTCTACTCACCTGCGTGCATACTAAAAGTCAGCTACGCTGAGTGAGTTCTAGTTAATCATACACTATACAATACACATAAACTTATATTCTTTCATTCATACTTTCATACTTTCATACTTTCTTTTGTATTAACTTACTTTCATATCTTACGTTATAAAGAGCATTACGCCCTACATTCCTCGAGTATTATTAGGGCTCGGTACCCTCCTTCCTCGAGTATTATTAGGGCTTGGTACCCTCATTCCTCGAGTATTATTAGGGCTCGGTACCCTCTTTCCTTGAATATTAGTAGGGTTCGGTTCCCTAGTTCTTGAATATTAGTAGGGTTCGATTCCCTCTTCGTTACCATACAACCATACATCATATCTCGAGTATTATTAGGGCTCGGTACCCTCCTTCCTCGAGTATTATTAGGGCTCGGTACCCTCTTTCCTCGAGTATTATTAGGGCTCGGTACCCTCTTTCCTCGAATATTAGTAGGGTTCGGTTCCCTAGTTCTCGAATATTAGTAGGGTTCGATTCCCTCTTCGTTACCATACAACCATACATCATACCTCGAGTATTATTAGGGCTCGGTACCCTCTTTCCTCGAATATTTGTAGGGTTCGGTTCCCTAGTTCTCGAATATTAGTAGGGTTCGATTCCCTCTTCATTACCATACAACCATACATCATACCTCGAGTATTATTAGGGCTCGGTACCATCTTTCCTCGAATATTAGTAGGGTTCGGTTCCCTAGTTCTAGAATATTAGTAGGGTTCGATTCCCTCTTCGTTACCATACAACCATACATCATACCTCGAGTATTATTAGGGCCCGGTACCCTTTTCGTAACCATACAACCATCCTTTCATTCTTTTATTAACTTTATCACGTTCATACACATAAGCATACATATCATACTTACCTTATACATAGCGTTACAACCTGACAGTACGTGCAATATCCGAAGATCGTTCACGTACTATCAAACAATCATTCAGACATTTCACATTATTCACATAAGGCATACACTTATCTCTTAGGATAAGCGTATTAACAAACATATTGAGTATGCACACAGCCCCGAAAACATAACACATAAATGGGGCTAGAAACTCACCTGAACTCTGCTTCTTCCTCCGATAGTTGTAAATCCCTTCTTTAACTGAGCTCGGCTGACTGTATAAGTTACACGTATCAATACTCGCCTGATTTAATCTGGTGGCCTAGTATTAGCTTACTTTTACTTATCGTTTTTAATTTATTTTCTAATCGAACTTGACTTTAGGCGAACTTAGCTTTAGGCGAAGTTAAACCTTAGGCGAACTTAGCTTTAGGCGAAGTTAAACCTTAGGCGAACTTAGCTTTAGGCGAAGTTAAACCTTAGGCGA
Organism: Bidens hawaiensis; assembly: GCF_021521415.1. NCBI lineage: Eukaryota > Viridiplantae > Streptophyta > Magnoliopsida > Asterales > Asteraceae > Bidens > Bidens hawaiensis. Next base: position 285,223 of record NW_027504856.1, read on the forward strand.
ACTTAGCTTTAGGCGAAGTTAAACCTTAGGCGAACTTAGCTTTGCAGGCGAAGTTGTCATCAGGCGAACTTAGCTTTGCAGGCGAAGTTCATCAGGCGGACTTAGCTTTGCAGGCGAAGTTGTCATCAGGCCAACTTAGCTTTGCAGCGAAGTTGTCATCAGGCGAACTTAGCTTTGCAGGCGAAGTCCATCAGGCGAACTTAGCTTGCAGGCGAAGTTATCCAGCTGCAGGTACTGTTCGTCCTTAAATCCCTTAATCATCTTCGTTTCTTAACCAAATAACTCGATTTAGGTATCCACGGAATCGTCTGACCAGCGCCTACAAACCCCAACCATCAAATCGACCTAACATCGATGTTTAAAGGGTGCGATTTAGGCATATAGGTTACGGGTTCTTTTATCAATCGATTAACCCATCAAATCATATCCATTTTCAGTAAGTTTAGCTTTGTTGGATTCGTTTTTACCATACAAACACAGATCTATCATTTCTTTACTAATCCAAACCTAAACGAACAAGTTCTCGATATAAACGTACCGTAAATGAGTCGAACTACGAATACGAGCTGGTCTTGTTGCTTTGGTTCGTCACGACGATCTAGCACCAACGAGCTCGGGTCCTCGCCTTTGGATCTTGGTTCGGGTTGTGTGTGTTTTGGAGTGTGTAGAGATTAGGATGGATAAATGGATGGAATGGAAAGGATTGGGGTTTAAGGGGGTATTTATACTCCCTTAAGCCCATGGACCGAAGGCCCATATTTCCTTTTGGTCCATATCTAATCCCATCTAATTATCCTACTAAGTCTTCATATTTTGCTATTATTATTATCGTTCCACTAACTCGTTTATTTCACCCGACAAAATAATATAATAAATATTACTTTAGAAATTTCGGGATGTTACAAATGTGTTGTTTTCGAATGATGAACCGGATTTTTGGTGAAAGAAATAGCGGCCGAATTGTCAATAAAGATAGGATTAGTAAGAAACTTCAAACCGTAATCCCACAAATGCTGCTGGATCCAGAGAAAATGTGAGCAGCAACTCGAAGCCGCCACATACTCCGCTTCGGCTGTTGAGGTTGAGACCGTCATCTGCTTCTTACACTTCCAGGAAACAAGTCGGTTTCCTAAGAACTGATAACCCGCTGTTGTAGACTTGAAATTGATCTTGCATCTTCCATAGTCTGAATCAGTAAAAGCGGTGAGATCAAACTTATCGTCCTTGGGGCACCACAACCCGATGTCAGGATTTCCCCTCAGATAATGTAAGATGCGCTTTACTGCTGCCAGATGAGTCACTCGGAGACTCGATTGGTACCTAGCACACAAACAAACAGCAAACATGATATTAGGTCGAGATGCAGTTAAATACATAAGAGATCCGATCATAGCCCGATATAGGGTTGGATCTACGATATCCTCCAATTCATCTGGTGATAAATTGTGACCCACGGGAAGAGATGTCGAAGGAATATTGCCGTCTGATATCTTGAATCGGCTCAAGACATCGTTCACGTATTTGGTCTGATGGATAACGATCCCGGAATCAGACTGGTGAACTTGCAATTAGAAGAAGCTCATCTCTCCCATCGAACTCATCTCAAATTTGGTTTGCATCGTCTTCTCAAAATCTTTGCACAAGCAGTCGTTTGTCGAACCGAAAATACTGTCGCCCACATAGATTTGGATGAGGAGCAGATCATCACCAACGTTCTTGTAAAACAACACACAATCCACAGTTCTCATCTTAAATCCACTTTCAAGCAAATGGTCAGCCAACATGCTGTACCAGGCTCTCGGGGCTTGGTGTAAACCATAAAGAGCCTTGTTTAATCGATAAACATGCTCTGGAAAGTCTGGATCCTCGAAACCGGGAGGCTGCTTCACGTACAATTCCTCATGAATAGCTCCGTTTAAGAACACCGATTTCACATCCATCTGATAAACCTTAAAATTCTTGTAGGTTGCATAGGCAAGAAAAAATACGTTAGCCTCTAGTCGTGCCACAAGAGCATATACTTCAGTGTAATCAATGCCTTCTTATTGATTGTAACCAAGAACAACTAATCGTGCTTTGTTTCTCACGATTACTCCGCGGTCGTCCTTTTTGCACTTAAAAACCCATTTTGTCGGGATAGCCTTTTTCACACGGTGGGATTTGTCAATTAAGTCCCATACACCCAGTCTAATAAACTGTTGCAGCTCCTCCTGCATAGCTTCAACCCAAGACGATTCCTTGAGTGCCATCGTGACACTTGTCGGTTCAATCTGTGATAGGAAGCAGGTGCATCATGCAATACTAAGGATACCCGATGAGTGCAAATCTGCATAAGCACATACAATCGAATCCTCAGTAGGAGATAAGTTACAGGAAACGTTATCATCACATACATTTGCTAATTGGTATCTTGTACGAACCCCGTTGTTCACATCACTAATTATTTGTTCATGCGGATGATTAGAGTGAATCCTTAAGGAAGGATTAGCAGGTACAGATACGTTATCACCCAAATTGATGATATTTTCCTCCGCTATGTCTAAAGAGACAATTGGTGAGTCATCAATAATTAGAATCGGCTCGTTTGTGTCTGGAACTTCATCTAAAGGAACTGACGATGAATCAACAAAATCAGCATCATTTGGAAGACTCAGAAACCACATTTGATGTTTCTGATACATTAGGAAGACATTGTTCTTCCAAATATTATCGAATAAAATCTTCAGGAACTTCTTCCACCATTGATGTAAACGAATTAAATAACCCGTCGTAATCGAACATCCAATCGGGACCCGTACCAGTTGGAGGAGTAGTATAACTTTGGCAATCAACATGATACCATTCTTCCACACAACCAGAAGAAATATTGAAGATCCGCTTCTTAGGAGAATTGTATCCCGAAAAATAACCCTCAAAAGCTTTTTCATCAAACTTTCCAGCATCCCTCTTCAATACAGTACACGGACACCCGAAAGGTCCAAATACTTTAAGTTCGGCTTACGATTATTCAGAAGCTCGTAACTTGTCTTCTTGAACTTCTTTACTGTTAGTACGTGATTCAGTGTGTAGCACGCCGTATTCACAACTTCGTTCCAGAAGTGAACGGGTAGTTTAGAATCAGCAAGCATCGTTCTCGCAGCTTCAATCAATGTACAATTCTTTCTTTCAGACACGCTATTTTGTTGAGGAACATAAGGCGCACTGAATTCCTGATGGATTCCCTTCTGAATACAGAAGGAATCCAATACATTATTCTTAAACTCGGTTCCATTATCACTACGAATTCGTCTCACTTTCAGTTTGTAAAGTGATTCGATCTTAAGATTCTGAATTAAGATAGACGTCTGATCTTTTGACCGCATAAATAAAACCCATGAGTATCTTGAAAAGTCATCAGTAACCACCAAGCAATACAAATCACCCGCGATACTAGCACAATTCACTGGACCGAATAGATCCATATGAAGTCATTCTAGTGGTGTAACAATCGAATTATATGACTTGCTCGGATGTGACTTCTTCTTTTGTTTCCCCTTCTTGCAAGCAATGAAATGATCAGTAATCTTGAAGTTCTTAATAGAAACACCATCCACCAATTCATTTGAAATATGAAAATTCATCTTGCATATGTGAATGTGTCCCATGCGTTGATGCCAAATGATCGAGTCCTTTTCTGTTGCTTTAGATACGAAACACGTAGCTGATGGCGAAACACTTACATTACAACTCATGTCTAGTACTTAAATATAATTTGATCGAGGTGATCGCGTGACAACCATGTCTTCAAGAATCGTGTATCCTGGTTGAAGGATAACACATTCCGTATCTGTGAAAATTGTGGCAAACTTCTTATCACAGATCTGCGAAACGCTCAGCAGATTATGATCCACCTTTTCACAATAATTAACCTTTTCAAACGTCACTTTCCCGTTTGAAACTTCTCCCTCCTTAGTAATCATCCCACCGTTGTTACCAGCGAACGCCACGTACCCCCCTTGAATATCTTTGATGTTATTCAGAAGAAAATTCATTGATTATGTATACGATTAGGATTGATTACGTTATGTGCGTGAACTGTGTGTGTTGAGAGTAAAATCGAGCAGAGTAACGTTACTAGAGAGAGATTAATAAGAACTGTTACATTAAACGAATATCTTACATGTATATATAGGGGATGACCACATTCGTTAAGATAACCTTAACGAATGGGTTATTCGTTACATTAAAGACTAAAAAATGAGACATCTCATTCATGTTACATTACACATAGCGAATAGCCTTCATTCGTTATGTCCCATTCATTAATCAGGGTTAACGAATGGAACTTTAATTATACGAATGTGACACATTCGTTACAAGGTAACAAATGTGCCTTACAATTAAGGCGAATGGGCATATAGAATTACCAAAATGCCCTTTACATTAAAACATAATATAATAATAAACTAATAAAGACCGAGACGTACAAAACATGTATCAACAGAAACATAATGAATACTATCTATATTTTTATTTGTTTGGGATTATATATTTATTTTGGATTGTTTGTCACGTTTGGATAATTTATTAACTTTGATTTGAAATAACTAATTTAATAGATATTGTCATATTTTATTTTTATGATAGTACTTTTGAGCTGTGAACAATGCTTAAAGAGCCTAACATAGCCAGGTTAGTAGATAATAGCACAACGAACTCGGGATATCGCACAACGCATGCAAGGTCGTTTCCAGTTGAGGCCGATCAACGTACTTGGATAACACAACGCACATAAGGTCCTTTCCAGTTTGGGACAACCGACGTACTCGGATAATAGCACAATGCACATAAGCAAGTAAAAACAAGTCCATAATACAAATTGTAGTTTGAATAAGCAAAGTAAATAATCGTTTATATAGGATATGCATACTACCCCCAAAATGTAAAAAAAAAACGTTTAAAAAGGGGTGTGAGAAACTCACCTCGAAATCGATGATAAACATGCAATAAAAGCCAAAAAAACGATAACGAAACCAAAGCAACTGAAAGTGCGTTAAAGAATCCGAAACGATTGAAGTTCTCAAACTATAATTAAAACAAAAACAAAATCTAAATATCGGGATTTAAATGGTTATATATATTTGGTTAACGGGATATTGTATTTGTTAATAACTTAATATATTTTATTAGCATTTTAAGACAATATAATATTACTAGTTTTTGAACCCGTGTATTACATGAGATTTGTCAAATGATAAAAATAAATAATATTCGTTATTTGAAATAACGACACAGAATTAAAGGTAAAAAAAATGAAACAGAAAATAACATAACAATTAAATTGTTACTTAAGATGAATTACGCAATAACAAATAAAATGAAGTTCAAAAATAACAACGTTACTTTTATTCATAAATTTATGTTATAATTTTTTACTTTAGAAAATCATATATTTATGTGTATAAATAAACTATTAAATTGTGTTTTAGTATCGTTTTAAATATAAATGTTCAATTTGTTTACCTACATAAATGCAAATGTGCCTATATAATATATATAGATCCACTAAACATATTGTTATTTATTTATAATTGGAGTTATGTATATCACCATTAAGTTTAGCTATCTCATAGTTGCTTTAACATAAATTAGATATTTTTTATTATCATATTTCAACAATTAGAAGATACTTTCAATTCAACATCTTTTTTACAAATCAATCTTGATACAATTAATAGACTTATTTGGGAACTATTTTGTACACACCACTAATATACAATTATACAAGTATTCAAGTGGGTGCATAAAGTAACAAAAATCAAAGTCATTTTGCAATCCAAAAACGTATTAAGCAACGCTTTAGCCAAATATATCAACATTCAACAACAAACAGATTCTAAGAATCGTGTCACCAAATATGAAATTTTGAATCAGTTTCTAGACCATAAATATTCATATGAAAAACATAAAAACGGATTAAAAATTCCTATGAGTTCGAAGAAATAGTAAAAATGGTTTCACAACAACAAAACCAAATATGAAAATTTTGAATCAGTTTCTAGACTATAAACATTCATATGAAAAACATAGAAACGAATTAAATATTACTATGAGTTCGAAGAAACAGTAAAAATGTGTAACGCCCGTTAATTCTAGTTTCAAGAATTAAGGATTTTAGAGTATGTATAACTCTCGGGACTTAACCGACATTTCTCGGAAGCCTTTACGTCATCCCGGTATGTTAAAGAACCTAACTATTCCTTCCGTTTTGCCTTACACCTCAATCTGGAGGGACTAGAGTGTAATATCTTATGTTATAACACAACAAAACCCTAGCCCCCTTGGCTTTTGCGATCGGCAGAAACATCAAGGCCAAGACCCGCGATTATTCTTTTTTGCAGCCAATTCTAAACCTTAGAACTTCAGTTCAAGGTATGTACTACGATTCCCCAAGTCTTTTTCACGTTAATTGGTCCTCATATTGCGCGTATTGATCGAAAAACGTCTTGTTGTAGGCTAACCGGGTGGCTGCCCAATTGAGCGTTTCCGGGGCTGTTTTGAGTGAGGTTTTCACATCAAAATCCCACTAGGTATGACATGTACATCATATTATAATTTCATGGCCAATGGAGGTGTTTAGGTCGGTCAATCGATTTTAGTTCGAAAACTAGGGTTTATCGGGTGTAGAATTGCAAATTGTTGGGTTTGATGCGTTAATTGATCGGATGACCGACCGAATTAGTTTGTACAGCCTTGGGGGGTTTAAGGGCTGTGGAAAAATTAATTTTTCGATGCTCGGGGCTGTTTTGGTTAGTGCTTCGTCAATCGAGTCGGCGGTGCGCGAATTTTCGTTTAAATGTTAAAGTAAGAGTTGTAAAAAGGAACCGTCAACCCTATCAACTCGGGTGACATAATCATGATGAATTAAAGGTTTAAAATGGGAATTGGGTCCATTCGGGGCTGATTCATTTAACAAATGGCTTTAAGGTTTATTACGCGCGTATTCGACTCGATTTGACAAGTTGTTGGGCCTTAGGCCAAGTTGTTGGGCCTTGGGCCAAGTGTTGGGCCTTGGGCCAAATCGTTGGGCTTGAACGGCCCATTAGGAAAGAGTGTTCTTACGGTCTAGGTTAGTAACGTGTTGTGTATAATTTACAGGCCCTTGCTTGTGATCGTGCACTTAGGAATTTCTTAGCTCGTTGCAGGTGTTTGATTGATTTCAGGTGAGTTCATGATGCCCCTTTTTAACTCTTTTAACTTTTGGGCTAGCATGAACACCTAAGTGTTTTTCTACTGGATTAAATGTTTTAAACGATTTATATAGGCTTGCTAGCATATGGTAGGCCTTGGGATGTTAAATATATATATATATATGTATATACATTATTGCTTGGCCTATATCTGGCGATGTTGTAGTCGTTTCGACTACTGATGTTGTGTATGCCTACTTTGTGTTTGCATGCACTGATGTTACGTGTTTGGGTTGTACGTTTGCTCGACCCTGATGTTATACGTGGATGTTATATATATACTGTGATATATATAGAGATGTAATTGAAAGGATGTTTACATATACATTTTGTATATGTATGTATGAGGATGTTTAGTTCTCGGTAATAAGGATTTAATGGATGTACCCTTTGACTTTTTAAAACTTTTGGTTTGACTATCTTAACTATTACTACTGATGTTATTTACTTAAAACTTGAACTCACTCAGCTCAAGCTGACTTTGTGTGCATGTTAGTGTGAGTTTCAGGTTAGGAAGAGGATGCCTTATCGCTTGGACGTGCACGAAGCTACTTGGACGGTGAAGGGCATACGGGAACTGAAGTTTTACTATTAAAAGTTTTTATTTAAAGATAACTATATTGATTTTGGGCAAACTTCCCGGGTTTTGGGAACTTATTTTATTATTTAGGTTTTCCGCTGAATTATACTATGAGATGTTTGTTTTAATGGAAGAAACTGTTTTCAAGTTTAATTATTTTCTTAAGTGTTTTGTATGATTACCAACTGTGGGGTTCCCGGGGTTCGGGGCCTTACAAGTTGGTATCAGAGCCTTGGTTCGAGGGATCCGAGCATCCCCGAATGCTTGGACTTGAACTGTAAGGAAAGTGACCAGTATGCCCACTGCGAGTAGCTACACGCCAAGAGGTAACTTTTAATTATTTAGTCATTCCTTTAAATTTAAAAGTTTCCAATATGTGATTTACTGTTTAAGTGTTAGATAGAAGGCTAATGTGGATAGGAGCAGGGGGTGATTAGGAAGGGCGGGTAAAGTAAACGACTAATTACACTTGATCAACGTCATTAGCAGTTTACACTTACCTTACATGTTCTAAATGCCACTTGTACCTAACCATATTAAAATTCTGTATTTGTAGGGATAAGTCATGGTTAATACTCGAGCAGCTAAGAGAGGTGGTTCTAGTGTTCGTGGTCGTGGTCGTAAGCCACGTGCCGAAGCCGAGAGTGAGATTCCTACTTCCCAGCAGGACACCCCGATTCATGAGGAGGGGGATAACCCCGCCTTAGATCCTGCTATGCGCGCAGCTATCGCGGATGAGGTTTACCAAGTGCTTCATAGCGCCATTCCTGAGATCGTTGCTGAGGCCGTCAGGGCCATGGAGGAGTCTCTGGTTGGTAAGAGTTCGGATAAGGGAAGGAAGAGTACGGAGGTACAGGACGTAGAGTAAGAGGAAGTGTATGTGCCGAGTGGGGATGAAGATGAGGTGCGGACAGTTAGTGTATCGACCCGGGGTTGCTCGTATGGGGACTTTAAGAAGTGCGACCCCCCTTCTTTCGATGGTACTAAAGATGCATTGGCAGCACATCAGTGGGTGAGAGAGATGGAGGCTGTTCTGAGGGTTAGTAACTGCAAGGGGGATGATATGGTGACTTATGCTACTGCCTCATTTCGTTTCGAGGGACTATGTTGGTGGGATAACTTGGCGCAAGCTATGGGTGATCGTTCGATTAGGAGGATGACGTGGGATGAGTTGAAGAAATTGGTTCTCGATCAGTTTTGTCCTCCACATGAATTGGATAAGATAGAGCAGGAATTCTTGACCTTGGAGGCTGGTACTATGTCGCATCGAGAGTATACCACCAAGTTTAACAAGATGGCTCGTTTATGTCCCGATTTGGTTACTCCCGAGACCAAGAGGATTAAGAAGTACGTGAAGGGGCTTCTGGTGGATATCCGTAGGGGTGTGTTGACTACCAACATCAACTCTTTTCACTCGGTGGTAACTCTAGCAGGTACGCTGTATGATCAGAGGGAGAAGTTGCCGCCGCCCGAGAATAGGAAGACATGGAACTCAAATTCGTACGGCAAGCGGCCCGGGGGAAGCAAATTTAATCCGTCTGAGAAAAGGGTAAAAACTGAGACTTCTGAGTTCAAAAGGGGTGTGGAGTTCGGTAATTGCAAGAAGTGCGGGAAGCCGCACAAGGGGGAATGTAGGATTGGGTCTGGCACTTGTTTTCGTTGTGATAAGGTAGGACACCCTCATTTTGAGTGTCCGACATTGACCTGTTTCATCTGTAAGGGTTCGGGTCACTTGGCATCAAACTGTCCTTCCAGTAAGGCGGGGGGGGGGGGGGAGGGGTCCGTGCAGGGGGACTTCCTCGAGGGGGAAGATGGATGAGAAGCCGAAGGCCAGGGCGAGGGCCTTCAACATCTCCAAGAAGGAAGCGCAAGAGGATGCGGATGTCGTTTCAGGTACCTTTTTCCTTATTTAGCTTTCATTCCACCGTTATAACTTCTTGTTCCTTGAAATCATATGTGTTGACCGCATAGCTAAGCAGTGGTATAATATCGTCCCAGGTACTTTCCTACTTGATGAGTTACAGGCTTCAGTTTTATTTGATTCGGGTGCCAGTAGGAGTTTTGTGTCTACCGCTTTCTGTTCCTTGTTGAATAAATTACTCGAGCGCGTAGTCGATGGGTTTGAGGTTGAGGTCGCCGTAGGAAAATCCGTGTCCGTGTCTAGGGCCATTCAGGGTTGTTCCATCGAGTTGTCTGGTTATAGGTTTCCGGTGCGATTGTATTTGATGTCGCTTGGTTGTTTCGATGTGGTGCTCGGGATGGATTGGCTCGCGAATGTTGATGCTCAGATCATTTATGGTCAGAAACTCGTTCGTCTAAGGGCTCCGGATGGGACTCGAATTATGGTCTTCGGTGATCGGAATGTTGTGACGCCACATATTATATCCATGCTTAAGGCGGGAAAGTTGATGCAGCGGGGGTGCGGGGCGTATCTGGCATATGCTATGAATGTGAATACCGAGGTGGCTACCGTCGGTGATGTTCCTATTGTTCGGGATGTCCCGGATGTATTTCCAGATGATTTGTCAGATGTGCCGCCGGATCGCGAGGTCGAGTTCCAGATAGACCTTGTACCGGGCGCCAAGCCTGTTGCCCGAGCTTCCTACCGCCTAGTGCCGAAAGAAATGAAGGAGCTTATGGCTCAGTTGGAAGACTTGCTTGATAAGGGCTTTATTCGACCGAGCATCTCACCTTGGGGTGCCCCGGTCCTGTTCGTTAAAAAGAAGGACGGTAGCATGCGGATGTGCATTGACTATCGTGAATTAAACAAGCTCACTGTTAAAAATTGGTACCCTCTCCCAAGGATCGACGATATATTTGATCAGGTCCAAGGAGCTAGTTGGTTCTCGAAGATCGACCTTAGGTCTGGGTATCATCAGCTGAAGATTCGGGAGGAAGATATTCCTAAGACTGCCTTCCGCACTCGTTATGGACGTTACGAATTTCTGGTGATGTCTTTCAGTTTGACCAACGCACCGGCTGCGTTCATGGATCTTATGAACCGGGTGTGTAGACCGATGCTCGATCGCTCGGTTATTGTGTTCATCGACGACATTCTTGTGTACTCTAAAAGTGAATCCGATCACGCCGGTCATCTCAGGGAAGTGTTGGAGGCTCTGCGAAAGAACAAATTGTATGAGAAATTTTCTAAGTGTTCCTTCTGGTTACGTGAGGTTCAATTCTTGGGCCATGTTATTAACCCGAGTGGTATTCTGGTTGACCCTGCAAAGGTGGAAGCCGTGAATGATTGGGAGTCTCCTAAGTCTCCAACCGAAATCCGTAGTTTCATTGGTTTGGCGGGGTATTACCGCCGCTTTATTCCCGATTTTTCGAAAATTGCTTTTTCTCTGACCAAGCTGACTAAGAAGAGTGTTAAGTTCGTGTGGGGTACGGAACATGAGGAGGCTTTTCTCGAGTTGAAGAACAGATTGACGCATGCCCCACTCTTAGCTTTACCTAATGGCACCGATGATTTGGTGGTGTATTCTGATGCCTCTTATCAGGGGCTTGGGTGTGTTTTGATGCAGTAAGGTCGATTCATCGCTTATGCCTCACGGCAGTTGAAGCCTCACGAGGCGAATTATCCTACTCACGATTTGGAGCTTGCGGCCGTTGTGTTTGCGCTTAAGTTGTGGCGGCATTATTTGTACGGTGTTCCCTGCGTTATCTATACCGATCATAAGAGTTTAAAATACTTCTTTGAACAAAAGGAACTGAATATGCGCCAACGTCGATGGTTGGAGTTGATTAAGGATTATGATTTAGATATTATGTACCACCACGGTAAGTCTAACGTGGTGGCTGATGCGTTGAGCCGGAAGGAGAGACCGAAGCCGATCCATGTAAAATCTTACCAGCTCATCCTGAAACCTTATATTTTGAAGCAAATAGCCAGCGTTCAAAATGAGGCTTTGCAGGTGGAATGGATTATGTCAGAACGTGTTTGGGGTCAGGAGAAATTGTTGGAAGACGTCGGTGACGGGGTGAAGTATAAGGATGGTCGTTTATGGGTACCGAAGTATGGAGGATTCAGAGATAAAATTTTGGATGAGGCACACAAGTCGCGCAATTCTATTCACTCGGGCGCGACCAAGATGTACCAAGACTTGAAGAAAAATTATTGGTGGCCTGCGTTGAAATTTGAGGTGGCTCATTACGTGAGTAAGTGTTTGACGTGTCTGCAAGTTAAGGCCGAGCATCAGAAGCCGTTTGGGAAACTTCAGCCTTTGGAAATACCTGATTGGAAATGGGAGCATCTTACTATGGATTTCGTGACTAAACTGCCTCGTACTCCTGGGGGTAATTACGACACCATTTGGGTAATCGTGGATAGACTGACCAAGAGCGCTCACTTCTTGCCGATTCGAGAGACTTTTAATTCTGAGTAGCTGGCCGATGTGTTTATTCGTGAGATCGTCTCTAGGCACGGGGTTCCGGTATCTATTGTTTCGGATAGGGATACACATTTCACCTCCAGGTTTTGGAAAAGGTTTCACGAGGAGATGGGCACCAAACTCTTCGTCAGTACTGCTTATCACCCGCAGACGGATGGTCAGTCCGAGAGGACCATTCAGACTCTTGAGGATATGTTGCGGGCTTGTGTTATCGACTTTGGTGGTAGTTGGGACCGTCACTTACCGTTGGTAGAGTTCTCGTATAATAACAGTTATCACGCCACGATTAGGATGCCACCGTTTGAGATGTTGTATGTAGGAGGTGTAGGACACCAGTCTGTTGGGGTTCCATTGGTCAAAATCAGTTGGGTAGTTTCGAGGTGGTTGAGGCTATAACTGAGAAACTCGACAAGATTAAAGCATTTATGAAGGCCGCATAGGATCGTCAGAAGTCTTATGCAGATAAAAGGCGAAGGCCTATTGTGTTTGTGGCTGGGGATCGGATTATGTTAAAAGTTTCTCCCTGGAAGGGCATTATTCGTTTTCGTAAGAGGGGGAAGCTCAGTCTGAGGTTTATTGGCCCGTTTCGTATATTGGCCCTAGTTGGTGAGGTAGCATATAGGCTGGAATTGCCCGAGGAGCTCGCGAGGATTCATCCTACTTTTCACGTGTCCCATCTGAGGAAATGCTTAGCGGATGAAGAGGCCCATGTGCCTCTCGATGATATTGAACTCGATAGTAAGCTGAACTACGTTGAACAACCGATTGCTATTCTTGACCGTCAGGAGAGCCGTTTGAGGAATAAGGTGGTTAGGCAGGTGAAGGTGCAGTGGAAACACCGTAGGGGTTCCGAGGCCACTTGGGAGTCCGAAGACGAGATAATGAAGCATTATCCGCAGTTGTTCCTGTCGCATTGGGATTCGGGGACGAATCCCATTGTAAGGGGGGTGGAATTGTAACGCCCGTTAATTCCGGTTTCAAGAATTAAAGCTTGTAGAGTATGTATAATTCTCGGGATTTATCAGACGTTTCTCGGAAGCCTTTACGTCATCTCGGTACGTCTAATCGCTTAACATTTCTACCAAGTTGCATTATTATTAAATTCCGGGGGCTAGAATGAAAATGTTTTACAATATAACACTAATCAAAAAAACCTAAACCCTAGTAGCAGCTGCTGACCGATCGGCCAAGAGACCAGCCCCCCTCCCTTCCTTGCTTCGACTTTTTGATCAATTCCAAGCTCCTAGAAGTAGTTCAAGGTATGTACTACAATCCCCAACACTCTTTTTGTTCACCCCTAATCGTTTTGATGCTTAATTTTGCCGAAACTTTTCGTTGGACAGATTTTCGGCCAAGGTGTAATTGACCCACTTCCCGTGGATAAAAATTAGATTTTCGGTGTAGAAAGATCCCCAGGTATGGCATTTACATCATATTAAAATTTCATGGCCATTGGAGGTGTTTAGGTCGGTCAATCGATTTTCGTTCAAAAACTAGGGTTTATCGGGTGTAGAATTGCAAATTGTTGGGTTTGATGCGTTAATCGGTTGGTTGACCAACCGAATTAGTTTGTATGGCCCTAGGGGAGTTTAAGGGCTGTGGGAAAATTATTTTTTGATGCTCGGGGCTGTTTTGGTTGATGCTCGGTCAATCGAGTCGACGATGCGCGAATTTTCGTTTAAATGTTAAATTGAGAGTTGTAAAAAGGAACCGTCAACCCTATCAACTCGGGTGACATAATTATGATGAATGAAAAGATTAAAATGGGAATTTGGCCCATTTGGGGCTGATTCGTTTAACAATTTGTTTTAAGGTTTATTACGCGCGTATTCGACTCGATTTGATTGCCGACGGGCGAGTGGTGCATCATGGTTAGCCCCGACCTTAATCATAGGGTGGATTTGGTTTATTGAAAGTTGTTGGGCCTCGGGCCAAGTGTTGGCCCTTGGGCCAAGTGCTGGGCCTTCGGCCAAGTTGTTGGGCTTGAACGGCCCATTAGGCAAGAGTGTTCTTACGGTCTAGTTTAGTAACACGTTGTGTATACTTTACAGGCCCTTGCTTGTGATTGTGCACTTAGGGATTTCCTAGCTCGTTGCAGGTGTTCGATTGATTTCAGGTGAGTTCTTAATGCCCCGTTTAACTCTTTTTAAGTTTTGGGCTAGCATGCACACCTAAGTGTTTTCTCACTTGATGAAATGTTTTAAATTATTTTGCATAGGCTTGCTAGTATTGGTAGGCCTTGGAATGTTTTAGAATGTGTGTATTTATATATATATATATATATTATATATATATATATATATATTAGAATGGCCAATATTTGGCGAATGTTGTAGTCGTCTCGACTACTGAATGTTGCGTATGCCTACTTTGTGTTTGCATGCGTTGAATGTTACGTGTTTGGGTTGTACGTTTTCTCGGCCCTGAATGTTATTATTGAATGTTATATATATATATAGATATATATATAGGAATGCACGTATAGAGATGCTCATACGTAAGAATGACTATTTATTGAATGTGGTGACCTAACCAATGTAGTTCCGTTTACCGTTTTAAAACCGTTGGAATGATTATTTAAGACTTTTGTTACTTATTTAAAACCTGAACTCACTCAGCTTAAGCTGACTTTCTGTGCATGTTAGTATGAGTTTCAAGTTAGGAAGAGGATGCCTTATCGCTTGGACGTGCACGAAGCTACTTGGACGGTGAAGGGCATACGGGAATTCAAAATTTTATTATTAAACATTTATTTTTAAAAGTTTATATTTAAAGATAATTATGTTGATTTTGGGAAAAATTCCCGGGTTTTGGTAACTCATTTACTTATTTACGTTTTCCGCCGAATTATACTCTGTGTGCTTATTTTAATGAAAAGAATTGTTTTTAAGATTAATTATTTTTATGAGTGTTTTGAATGATTACCAACTGTGGGGTTCCTGGGGTTCGGGGCCTTACATTACAGACTGAACAATAATCGAGTACGAATCTGTCAGAAATCGTTATAACCAAAACTCAACCCTATCGACCAATAAGCGTGTTAATATGATCAATTAAGGTGTAAAAGACTTGTAGGGACATAGTACGAACCTTCAATTGAAGTTTTATGATCACACCTTGGCTGAAAAAAAGAAAAATCGCAGCTCATTGGCTGCTCTCTTGTCCGATCGGGAATAGGGAAGGGAGGGGGCTAGGGTTTTTAGTTTTATGATATAAAACAACAAGTTACACTCTAGCCCTTCTAATTTGAGAGATATGGCAACATGAAAGGAAATTTTAAATAACTTAACGTATCGGTATGACGAAAAGGTTTCCGAGAAATGTCAGTCAAATCCCGAGGAATATACATACTCTACAAGCTTAAACCCTTTGAACCGAAAAATTAATGGGTGTTACATAAGGTCTAACGAATCTAGGTTTACCGACTGTAGGTTTAGCGAATGTGGGTATACGAATGATCAGTTACATATAACGAATGAACGGTTAACTAATCAATCTTCAACAGTTAACGAATCACTCTTCAACCGTTAACGAATCAGTCATCATGTCCAAAACATTTATATCTCAGTCCATACTCGTCCGTAATCAACAAACCTTATATCCAACGACTCGTAATCCAAATCCGATCCTTCAATGCTAATCCGTAAACACAAACACTACAATCCAGACCTCAATTAACCAGTTTGTATAGCTACTTTTACCACCATTAACATTCAAATCCACATCTATCAAATCACAATCTAATTCAACTCAATTCTGAACTCAAATCACCATATCTAATTCCAATTACCTACTTAAAACTCTGAATTACACTTAGAACAGTCCAATTACAATTAAAATAGAAGCTCTGTTTCCAGAATTTAACGAAACAATCAATTCATCTTGAAATTGATTCAATACTTGATGAATTAAGACAATTACACACCGAATGAACACGAAGATCAGATCAAATGGTTCTGAAACTACTTGAGGGAACTTGAAAGAGCTTGTAAGGATCTAGATCTTATGATGACATCGTGTATTTCGTTGATATGATATACGATTAAGCTCGATTACGTGATGTGTGTGTACTGTGTGTGTTGAGAGTGAATTTTGGCAGAGTAACGGCACGAGAGTGATAAGAATAAGAACTGTTTAATTATGAATAATTTTACAGGGTATATATAGGGAGATGACATCATTCGTTAAGATAACCTTAACGAATGAGTCATTCGTTACATTTAAAGACTAACGAATGAACCAACTCATTCGTTATACATTACACATAGAGAATGCCCTACATTCATTATGTCCCAATCGTTAAATAGGGTTAACGAATGGAACTTACATTATATGAATGGGACACATTCGTTACGGAGTAACAAATGTGCCTTACAATTAAGGCGAATGGACTATACAATTACCAAAATACCCTTTTAAATTAAACATAATATAATAATAAACTAATAAATACCAAGAGGTACAAAACATGTATCAACATTGTCCTTCCATGATAGTTTCTTAGAGTTACAGAATCACTCTGCCTGTTATAAGTAAGATGAACAATTTTCCCATCTTGTTGGACTTGCGAATTAGGCTCTTGCATCTCTCTTCTCATAGCCAAGCATTCTCTCTATAAATATGTTATCACGGGCCAAGATCTAGTCGCAAATCGATACGTTAAATGGTTTTCAATACGTTAAACATTGATACATTAATGGAGGAATACGTTACAAAGAAAATCTGGCAGCTTAACGTTAGAGGGGATAAATATGGCACAGATCTCTATGCAAGTCTACTATGGAAGGCCTATTTATAAGCATGTCACATTTGTTACACTTTAGTAACGAAGGAGCCTTCTCATTCGTTAACATTCCTAACGAATGAGGTCTTCCATATCGAATGACCTATAATTTAACGAATGAGCCACCATTCGTTACACTATAGTAACGAATGGGCTCCTAAACTTAACGAATGAGCCTACACTACTAGAAAGAACACCTTTAATGACACGCAATGCGTGTCATTAAAGGGTACAGATGACACACAAATGTGTGTCAATGATAGCCTAGTCATAAAATGAAAATGACATGCATTTGCGTGCCATGTTTTATGACACGCTTTCATGACACTCTTTCATGACTTGCAATTATGACATATATATATGACATACATTTGTGCGTGTCATGGTTTTAGGTATTTTTTTAAATATATATATATAATAAATATATTAAATTTTTTTTTGTAATTACTCTGCATTAATGACAACTAAATTCTCACAATACAAATAAAATGCATAAATAGAAAAATAATCTATTTCATAAATTAATCATCCGTAGCCAAATATAACAAATATTCCTAAATTAACAAAAATATTGGTTGTCAGTACAATATGATATTAAAAAATAAACGATGCCACGAAACTTGACCTTTGTGAATTCCATGAATATCCATATCCACATGCGCATCTTTGCATTTCCTAACCTAAGAAGGAAATTAACAAAGAAAATATTAGAACTCAAGGAGAACAAACATAAAAAAAAATCTTTATTTCAAGAAGTTCGAGGGAGTTAAACAAGATGAAGCAGAATTCAAAGCTTATACCTAACAGTCTAGCATGTATAAGTGTATACTCATATTATTATTTAACAACAAATACCTAGCACACATAGTTCAGTCCTTGGTCTTAAAACAGTCCCATGGGCCATTTCATATGTAAATGGAAACTCTTGTAAGAAGAAACCTAGGAACACGAAAAACATGACAACAATTCAACAAAACAGATAAAGTTGATAAACTACCTTATGCATCATATGGTTGATGTTTGATCCAAAGATTCGCTTTCATGAATAAAGACTTGACTTTGAGGCTAGTTGTCGAGAGGCATGGTATTGAGACATAATCGCCATGATCTCCGAGTCCATGTATGCTTGTCTGATTAACCATTGTATTATTATATCTATAAAACTAGTTTTATAAAGTACAAAAATCTGTAAGATGCGCGTACCCTTAGTTTGTATCCATAACAATTGTAACCGGCTAAACCAGCGCTCGCCACCACACCTAGTAACAACAAGCTAATGAACCAAGTGTACTTTTGACACCTTCCTTTCTGCATAATCCAGAGAAAAATAACAAATAAAAAGGAGAAAAACATTAAGGAAAACTCCGGGCCCTTCCAATACTTGCGTAGCTAGTGGGGCCACGAAAACACAGCTTACTGCTTATCAGTACATAACTTACTGCTTACTGGTACATAGCTTACTGCATAAAATAGGGAAGTTTAAATATGAAAGTGTACAAACCTGCTGCATATGCATCTGCCTTTACAACTTTCGTTTGAGTAACCTTGGAAAAAACCAAATGCTAATTGTATAAAAATAGTTAATAAAAAGCCTTGATTATATATTTGGAAAAGTTGTTTAGGGTCACGAGCTGGCTCGAGCTCGTTAAGTGAAGCTCGAGCTCGCTTATTAAACAAGTTTTTTTAGGCTCGAGTTCAGGCTTGTTTAAGGTCGGCTCGATAGAGCTTTTACACTAGCTGACCTCAACTGGCTTGCGAGCGGGTGTTTGCAACCTGGACTTCTATTAATATATTATTTGACATTGTTTTTTCACTTGCACATACTACCTTTGCTTATCACCTTCTTAGATTCATTCATTAATCCATTATACCAATAATGGAAGTATGTTCTAGTTTCCACCTGCATCCTTTACACCTCTTGTCCTTCACCTTCTTCTAGATCAATTCTTCTATTTCCTTCACCCATAGTCTGTGTCCTGAAATTAAAACATAGAATTTGTCCACCTAATAATGAAAAGAATATCCACGCTACACTAAATGAGAACGCAAAACAGAACACACCTCAAAATTCAATTCTCCTTTTTCATATACATAAACCCTAACTTGTTACAAATGAGGCACATGATTAAATTATAAACCCTAATACGGCTACAATCTAAACTGCAGAACAAATTGAGATTCATACCAAGGGTACAAAACACAAAAGTAGTCAAGGTTGTTGAGGTGTATAAACTACACTGCCCCAAAACCACAAAAAAAAAATACCCCTAATTAATTCCAATCAACATAGATTATAGTAAAATCAAATTCAAGGGTTTTAGTTTAGAAATTAGCAGCAAGAGGTAAAGAGACAAACATAGTTACAGCTAAATTCACTTTAAATATAGCATAATAAATAAATCAAAAAAAAAAAAACCTAAATTTACATCATTCAAATTACAACATATCTCAAATTCTAAAACAATTATGTGTAATAAATGAATATTCAGCCTCAAAAGCCAATCAAAGCTCCGAAACAACAATAAACAAAGTAAAATTAAAAGCATAGGCATAAAAACATCGAATAACCGAAACACATATATGTACCTAAAATCGAACCTACTGGTCTCTACCTATGCGATTGATGGACATGAAGACGCCAGATACGATGTCGGTGATGTTGAAAGAGAGGAACAGAGCGGCTATGAATACCAAAGAGAAAGAGGGTTTGGTGGTGATGAGCGCTGCGAGCAGGGTTTGGAGATTTGGGTGTGGTGATGGGAAATGACTGGGAGAAGGGTAACATATGTTAGGGATTTGTTTTGACACACATTTTTTTTTAGTTATGACACTAAATTCATGACAAACAAATATGCATGTCATAAATCTTTCAAATTTTAAAAATTATGACTTCTTTTTTATGACATAAACTTTTGCAAGTCATTAAATCATGTGTGTCATAGTGCGAGTCATTAAAAGTCTTTTTTCTAGTAGTGCTAGTATTAATGAATGAGGCCTCATTAGCTAAACATGCATAGCGAATGAGCCTTTATACATTAAGTGTAATGATTAAACTACCCCTAGCCTATTCGAATAGCTATAGACACCAAATCTGTGCACTTACACTCTCAATGTTTTTCTTTTCGTGCTTGAGTTGCTTGCTTTATGTGTTCCCTTCTTCTTGGATTCCCATGGGGAGAGCTCAGACAATGTTACTTCATTGAGTCTTCTTTTCCTTCTCTCCCTTTCAGCTGCTGTGAATGATTCTTTTTGTTTAGGGTTCAGCAGTGGGAATCCTTTCTCAGCTTGTTCTTTCAAGTGTTTAGACATATCATTCTTCTGTTGGCTAGCTGGTTTGCTTCTTTGTTGATTGTCATATAATTCAAGCTGTGCCATTTTTTCTAGTTGTTCTCTAGTGAAGTTTCTAAAGTCACTTCTAAAAACAATTTGAGTGTCTTAACCATCTTCAGGTATTACTCTCAGTGTTCTCGATCTTGCATCAAATATAGTGTGTGGGCAAATTAAGATTTCTCTGTGGAGCTTCTGGCGTTACAATCTCAGATCTAATAACAAGTCCACTAGACCTTGTTGAAGATACTTGCTTCCCAAATTTTCATTCTGATTCCTCAAACATGTTCCTGATCACTTCACTATCTTGCAATATTAGATCACCCATTTGTGCACCTCTTTTGCACAGAGTGTTTATCATTTCAGCCCTTTCAATTTCTTCTCTTCTCCTCTGGTCTTCCAACATCTTTCTTTCTGTCTCCAAGAATAGCATCTGCTCTCTATGATATGTTTCTATTAACTAACTACTCATGAGGCATGCTGTCAAACTCAGTCTCAGTCATCCCCTCCTGCAGTAATATATCTTTCAAAGTCTTCACTCTTTGAGGATTATTATACCACTCCACTGCCTCTGTTTTTCTTTCAGCATCCACCCTTTCTTTCTCCTTTTCTTCCTTCCTCTTATTATCCCTTTCTA
Source organism: Bidens hawaiensis (assembly GCF_021521415.1). Taxonomy (NCBI): domain Eukaryota; kingdom Viridiplantae; phylum Streptophyta; class Magnoliopsida; order Asterales; family Asteraceae; genus Bidens; species Bidens hawaiensis. The sequence goes on from NW_027504856.1 coordinate 306,173, forward strand.
TTTGCATTCTCACTCTGTTCATTTCATGATTCTCTTTGACTGCCCTTACTCTTTCCTGTGGTTCTTTTGTTGTTAAATCTTTCACAGCATCAAACTCATATCCATTATCAACCAGAAATCTCACTTCTTTCTTGTATTTCTTTCTCATTTCCTGATATTTATGTTTAGCCTCTTCTTCTCTTTTCTTTTGTTTTTCCATTTCTTTCTTCTTTTTATTGCAGCCCATAGGACATTCTTTTTCCTCATGGGACTTTTCCACTCTCTTGACTTTTTCCTTTAACTCATCAATGGATAAGTCTTTGATGTGATCATAGTTGTATCCATGCAATTGAAGATACTTGATATCTTGGTGTTTCCTTTTCAATTCTTCAAATAATGTTTTTCCTTCGTCTTCTCTTCTCCTCACCTTCTATACAAACTCTACAGTATTATCAACCAAAGCGTTTTTGTACATTCTGTCAAGAGTTTCAAATGGTTGGTGATTAAGATAAGATGGAGGATGTCCAGCTTGCGGCAAGAAGGCTCTTCTTGTTTCTCTACTTCTCCATCCTTCAGCAGCCTCATCCTTTCTACATGTCTCTCTTCATAGTCAAGACTTATTAGATAAGCTCTGTTCTCCTTCTCTCTTTTCTTTTCTCTCTCCAAACTTTCTTTCCTTTATTTTTCCTTTAGCTCTGCCATTTGTTAAACTTCATTTTCAGTCATCTTTTTAAGATCCTCACACTTCAGGCCATATTTCATAAGGAAGATGATCTTTGGATCAGTCTTTAGCCTCTCTTCATCTTCCTCAACTTCAATATGTTCATCTAAATTCTGTAGAGCCATTATCATCGGTTCTTCAGTTTGAGTAACTACTGGCTCATCAACAACCTTGGACTTATCAACCACCTTAGATTTTTCTTTTCTGGTATAGACCTTCCTTGTTGTCTTTTGCCTTTTGGCACCTGGAGTTTTGGTCTCTGAAGTCTCTTTTCTTTTGATTGACACTCCAATCTCAGTCTTAGGTTCTTCATTTATGACTGGTTCATTGACAGTTGGTTCAGTTACCTCTTTAATAGGCTCATTATCAATTATCTCTTAAATTCTTGGTTTTGATATAACTTTAGCTTGTGGCTCACTGCTTCTTTGTTGCATTTCCTTTTGAGTCTTTTTGCAGCAGGCACAATTTCAGGATCATGTCTTTCAAGGTTCTTCAAAATGTCATGTTACATTTTCAAAACTACCAATTTCGTAAGCATTTCAAAAGTAAGTACTCTATATTGTCTTTCACTTTGTTCTGGAATAGTTGCACCTAATCCAAGCTCGTGTTGCTCTATTTGTATAGTCTCTGGCTCAGTCTGTGCAAGTTCAGGCTCGTCTTCAGTTTGTGCAATAGGAGTTGGGTGTTCATATTGTTTAGTTTGACCCTCTTTCAATTTCTCCATTGCTACCCCTAGTTCCTCATCAGCTAATTTCCTTAGTTTTTCTTCCTCTTCTTCTTTCTTTTTCATTGCAATCAAAGCTTCTAACACTTCCTAAGGAATTTCCTCCTCTTCTTCAACTTGAGTCCTTTCAGCATTTATGATCTCTATTACTATTCTGACAGACTCAACTTCAGCTATGTCTGGATCATTTACTTCATTTTTTTCCAAAATGTCATCTCCAGATACTACTCTTGGAGTAGTCTTTGGGTGCAGATCTTCTTTACTGTGAGCAATCCCTTTCCCTTTTTGTTTTCTCTTTGCTACTTGCTCAGGGGTTTCTTCTTCATCCTCAAACTCCCCCTCTTCTATAGCATCCCTCACTTCTGTGTCCTCTTCATATTCCTCATTTATCATTTTTAGAGCATTAGAGGTTCCTACTTCAGCATTTTCATCACTGGCCTCATTGTAATTTTCATTTATTAACATTAGATCATCTGCTTCTTCACTATTGTCCCCCTATTTTTGTGCATCTGAGGTCTTCTCAACCTCAGCCTGCTCCAGGGTTTGAATTCTTAGCAAAGCATGTTGCAGAGCTTGTTCTAAGGCCAAGTTCTTCCTCTCCAAAAAGGCATTCTTCTCTTTAAGCTTAATGTTCTCAAATTCCAATTCTGCATTTTCAGAGATAATGTCATAAATATTTGGACTTGAGGGTGGTGTTTCTTGGATAGGCTTGAATTCAGGCTCAGAATAAGGTTCATTTGAAGAAGTTTCAGGTGATGGTACTCTATATACGTCAGTTGTGTCTTGAGTATCTTGGGATATGGGATTGGGTTTAGGTTGAATAGGTTTATGTAAAGGTGAAACTGGTGGTGTAAGAACATATGTTTCTTGTGTAATTTGTTTGGGTGGTGATATAGGTGGTGACAAAATGATTGTTTCTTGAGTAGGTTCTTGTGGTGGTGAAATTGGTGGTGTTGGAATGGATGTGTCTTGAATTGGTTCAGGGCTGGATATAAAAGGTTTAGTATTGGCTGGGGATGATTGGACTATATCATGAGCTTGTTCTGATCCAAGAGAGGATGTTTCTTCTTTGTCTTCCATAGGATCCAGGGAATCAGGTGGTGTAATCTTTTGTATAGTATCAGTCACATTGGAGACCACATGGGCAATAAATAAATCATCATCTATTTGCTAAGTTGCCACTCCACTTGAACCCACAGCTGGTCCTTCAACTGGTTCTTTAACCCTTGCAAATGGTTCAATATTAACCTCAAGACTTTCAGCTTGCACTTCTGGTTCTGAACCCACAAACACAACCATCTCACTACCCATCGGTTCAACAACTGGTTTAGTAACCTCAACATCATGACCCATTTCTTCATCATTGCGAGCTTCATGGCCAATTTGTTCTACAGCAGGCTCATTTATCACTTGTTCTGCTTGTGGCTCAATAACTATAAGCTCATCTCCCGCACCATCATCACCATCATTCTGATCATCATCATCATCAGAATCTTCATCACTATCACTCTCCTCCTCTTCATTTTCATTCTGTTCAGGGGAGGGAGACACTTCCATAATTTCAATTTTTTCATTCAACAGCCATGGAAGAATGTCCCATTCTGCATTTTCATTAAATTAACTCCTTGCACCCTTTATTCTCTTATAAATATTCGGATCTTGCAGTCTTAAAGTTTCTCCTGCCAAGTTTAGATCTTGCAAAGATCAATTGATTAAGATCTGGAGGAACCTTGGATACATTAGAAACCGCTGATGTTCTTCCTTCTCAGCATTTGTAACCAAACCATTGAATATAAACCGTGAAAAATTGAATGGTTGGTTGACGATATCGCCATTGTCATTGAAGCCAACTTCCTACCAAGTAAGGTCCATGTTCCCCTCCGAGGTGATAAGGATTGAATCACATGATGTATCAAAAACCTGTACATCAAAGGAAAGCTTCCTTTTTGAAATTGTCCTTCATGCACACCTCCTTGGTAAACGAGCATCTCTTTGAATATCCTTAACAGTCTTTGGGTCGAGTATAGAAGCGGCACATCATGATTGTCGTTTAATTGCAGTGCCTCTCTGATAGATACTTCTTTATCTCAATATCTTGACCCAAAATAGATGCTTCAATCCTTTTCCCGTTCACATCATCTCTATATTCAGCCGAACCCCAGAAATCTGTGATGTGATTTCTGTAGATGATCGGGTTCTCTGTTGGCGGGGAAAATGGGGAAGGGGGTGGTGGCTGGGATATCTTATTTAATATAATATTTGAAAATGTTTTACTTTGGCCCTTGTTGTTTCAATGTCTTTTAAAATCATGAATTAAATAAAGTTACCAATTAAACCCTTGAACTTTGGGGTGTTAAATAAATAAGAGTTCATGAAACTTGGATGTTTTTGCATATTTTACCCGCATTGTTCGCAACTCGATTAAAGTTAATAAAGCTTTAAACAAAAACGTTAATCCTGATATTTTGATAATTGAACAAAACATGAACCAACGATAACCGTTAATCATCGAGAATATTATATTAATAATAAGATGAACGTTGAACATGTATGAAACGGGCTAATTTAACGAACGCGAATACAAATTCCAATACGAATAAATCACATGAAATATATGCAACGAATCTTGTGTTATATATATATATATATGTGTGTGTGTGTATACATATATATATATTAACAAATCCAAAAAAATTAAAATGGGTCGAGTTTTCAGGTTTAAAAAGTAACGAATGTTGCACTTCCTATCCCTCAAAGTTTTGCACCTCACACCTATACCTCTCAAGTTCCGTAACTCATGGCGCCTCCTCATGCAACTGTTTAAGTCCCTGCTATTCAAGCTCCCTCAACCAACCAAGCTGCTTAAGCAACCCAAAGTTCTAATGGCCGTGCTCTCATGATGAATGTGAATCAACTCAAAACTCCAATGATGTGGTAAATGGTACGTTCCTTATCAATAATCATTCTGCTTTGGTGTTATTTGATACTTGTGCCGATAAGAGCTTTATTTCATTGGATTTTGACTATATAATTGATAAGTCTCAGGATATGTTATCTAAGCCTTTTACGGTAGAAATAGAGAATGGGAACTCTATTAGTATTAATTTGATTATTCGGGATTGTGTTTTAACTCTCAATAAAGTCAAGTTCTGTATCGACCTTATACCCATTCAAATGGGTAGTTTTGATGTTATTGTTAGAATGGACTGGCTCACGCTTAATCATGTCGAGGTTGTATGCTTCAAGAAATTTCTTCGTATACCTCTCTCTGGTGGTCGTATCCTTAAGGTTTTCGGTAATGCGCCTACGTCTAAGCTTAATCTCATGTCATGTAATCAAACTCAACGTTACCTACGTAAAAAGTGTGTTGCCTTCTTAGCGCTTTTGGTGGAAAAGGATCGTGAGAAAAAGAAGATTCAAGATATCCCCGTTGTGTGTGATTTTCCCGACGTCTTTCCCGGTGACGTTGCTGGACTTCCTCCTATTCGTCAAGTCGAATTTTGTATTGACCTTGTACCTGGAGCAAATCTCGTTGCTAAAGCACCCTATCGTCTTGCATCGACGGAAATGCAAGAACTCTCTAATCAATTGCAAGAACTCTCAGACAAGGGTTTTATTCACCTAAGTTATTCTCCATGGAGCGCACCCGTTCTATTTGGGAAGAAGAAAGATGACTTGTTCTATTGACTATCGTGAGCTCAACATACTCACTGTTAAGAACTGATACCCTCTCCCTCTCATCGATGATCTTTTCGACCAACTTCAAGGAGCCGCATGATTCTCGAAGATCGACCTCCATTCGGGCGATCATCAACTTCGCGTAAACGAAGATGGCATTCCCAAGACCGCATTCCGTACTCGATATGGGCATTACGAATTTTGTGTTATGCCTTTTGGGCTAACCAATGCACTCACGGGTTTCATGGATCTTATGAACCGTGTGTGTAAGCCCTACTTGGACAAATTCGTAATCGTTTTCATCGATAACATTTTGATCTACTCCAAATCCGAAAAAGATCACAAAGAGCACCTACATGCCATTCTTGACCTTCTACGAAAGGAATAGCTGTATGCTAAGTTTTTGATGTGTGAGTTCTGGTTTAAAGAAGTTAATTTTTTGGGCCATATTGTCAATGACAAAGGTATCCATGTTGATCCCGCGAAGATTGAAGCCGTCAAGAATTGGAAAACACCAACTTCTCCCACCGAAGTTCGTTCTTTTCTTGGGTTGGCGGGCTATTACCATCATTTCATTCGGAACTTCTCGCATACGCGTCAAGACAACTCAAGGTTCACGAAAAGAGTTATACGATGCACGATCTCGAGCTTGGTGCTGTTGTATTAGCCTTGAAGATTTGGAGGCACTATCTCTATGGTACCAAATGCGTAGTGTTTACCAACCTTAAGAGTCTCCAACACAACTTTGATCAAAAAGATTTGGAGACACTATCTCTATGGTACCAAATACTTAGGGATGGCAAAAAAACCCAAACCCGATGGGGAAAACCGAAACCCGCCCCGAACGGGGCGGGTTCGGGGACACTTAATCGGGGACGGGTCCGGGTTCGGGTTTTCCCCGTTTAAGTTAATCGGGTTCGGGGCGGGTATGGTATAGCCTGTACCCGCCCCGTATACCCGCCCCGTATACCCGTTTAAAACCCGTTTAATTAAATATAATTTTTATATTTATATATAATATATTATTTATTATTTATTTTCCCAATATACCCGCAATAAAAGAACATTTTATTTTTTATTTTTAACTTAGCTACTATATAAACTTTTGACTTTTGTGATATGAATATAGCAACTTGTTCAGAAGAATCCGAGGCATATTGCCAAACTATTGAATATGATTGTGACGATGGTATTGAGGTAATACATATATATATGGTTTATCGTTTACATTTTAATATGGTTTAACATTGATTCTTATATAGTTTCCAATTAATATGTTAATGTTTGATTATCATAGCAATCCGGCGTGACAAGTGTTTGAATGGTTGAATGGGTGCGGTATGGACGTGTAAGAAGGATCAATCATGAAGTTAATTTCCGTTGTGATGGGAGAAATAAACATTTTTATGTATTAATAATGTCTTTTGTATGTGTAATGTGTTTGGATATTGAACTTTTTGTGTATTAATATTGTATTGTAATTTTGTATCATTTTCTTAAAATCGGGTTTTAAACGGTGAACCCGACGGTTAAATGGGGATCCCCACGGGGAATTTAGCCCGTTTAAAAACCATTTATGCTAGACGGGTTCCCCGAATACCCGCGGTTTTCCCCGAATCCCCGATGGGGATTCCCCGTTTAGTCCCCGCGGGTTTTTAGACGGTTTTGGTAATGAGTTTTATAAACCGGGGCGGGTATGGGATTGGCATTCCCCGCCCCGAAACCGCCCCGTTGCCATCCCTACAAATACTTTAACATTTCGGTTTTTTCGTATTCGTGTTTGTTTACCTGATTCGGGAATGTATTCGGATCTTTCTTATTAATGAAATTATTTAATTATTAGTAAGTTGATTGTGTTTGTCTTAGTTTATAAGTCCTAAACTTTCATTTGTGCCAAATAGCCCTTAGTAACCCTTAAGTTCACTTAAAATGGCTTAAAAATGAATTTTTGGAACTTCAGAGACCAAAAGTGGCAAAAACTAAAATATGGTAATCAACCCCCCTTCACACAGTGCGAAGGAGGAGGGCCTGATCCTTCGCGTGGCCGAAGCAGGCCCAGATCAGCCCGATATGGGTTCGATTTTCGTTTAATGCTAAATTTTTCTCAAATCGACCCTAAATCATGAAAATTGAGCAACAAGTTATTGTATCTAGTATGGAATAGTGTCTAGGTTCATATCCAGTATTTTGATCAATATATCGAAGATGTCAAGGCTCGATATCGTCATTAAATAATATTCGTTTACCAAAACCGACTTGTTTCTTGTCCAACAAGTTGATATACTAGCTATATAAATGTATCATAGCTCCAAAACCCAAGAGTTTACTGCAAACTTGCATTCCCCACCGTCACCTACCTCAAACCAACAATTTCCTTCTCGTTTTTGCTCGTTTACGTGAAGATTGAAAGCTGCGGTTTGACTTTGACGCATGTTTGACCTTTGACCTCGATTTCCCGTCAACTCAAACGTTATTCGGGTAAGTTGTCAACTAATGAATGATTCTTAATTAATCACTTGTCGATAACCTGCAATCAATTTATGAGGTTGTGGGGTATTGACGCGTCAATTTCAGTCAAACCAGTTTAAGGGTGTTTTAGTCAATAACTTTGACTAGTCGATTTCTCATAATTCTGGTCGAAACAGACTTTCAGTCCAGAAGACTTTTATTTTAACTAAAAAAAATGCCATCTAGTGGCACACATTTTTAATGGCATTTAGCTTTTGTGCCACTAATTTAGATTTTAGTGGCACTTTGCGTATGCCACATTTGCTTGGCACCAAGTTTAGTGACATTTAGCGTTTGTGCCACTAATTTAGATTTTAGTGGCACTTTGTGTATGCCACATTTGCTTGGCACCAAGTTTAGTGACATTTAGCGTTTGTGCCACTAAGTTTTAGGCTTTAATGACACTTTATGTATGTCATATATTCTTGGCACACATTTTTAATGACATTTAATGTTTATGTCACTAAAGTCTAGTGGTACCTTACTTATGTCATATTTTCTTACAAACATTAATAACGCCATTTAACTGTCACGCGGATTTTAGTCACTTTGTGTGTGCTATAAGTGTTTGACACACATTCTGAATGGCCTATAAAATTTATTAGTTTCGTCTAAGTATTGCATACCATTTACAAATATCACTAATTTAACAAATATCCATTACAAAGTAAAAGTAGAAACTCAAAAACTATTAGCAGAAAAGAAAATAGTTTACAATTTTGCATTTTTGCATTTTTGCATATATGATGACACTCTAGCTTGAAATTTTGAAAAACAAAAGGTTGCATACTTGTTTAGCTGCCATTATGGATCATAGATGGACTTTTTACTGCACGTTTGCATAACAGATTTAAATACAGGTTGTGACCAATAAACTTTTTCGTTGCAAAACAAATGATCTCACACTTGAATAGAATATATTTTACATGTAACAATATAAACTGTGCGAATATAATATAGTTTGACTTTTGGTACAAACTGTAATAATTTTTAGGTCTGCTAAGGATAGAGAAGAGATCATCCACAATTTTTTTTTTGCTGAGTCTGTGAAATTAGATGGCTAACAGACTTGGATCCAATGCTTGTGGCTTGACCCATGTACAAAGAATTTGGAAGTCCCTTGTCCTCTTCGACCCAGCAGATACGCTGCCAACAATGTCCACACCAGTCATGCTTACCTCGGCTGCACAAATATCAAAAAATATACCTTTATCATAAATGGGTCAATTTGGGACGTGTAAAAATACATCTAGTTATATTAAGATCAATTGGCGTGGGTCTCAAAGAATTCAATGAAACCAATATCAAGTTTAGCTGAAATGAAAAGGGTTCAAAGATTAATGAATAAAAAATAAATTATGCACTTGAATAATCATCATTAAGGGAATCACAAGTTTTTTATGCTACTATACAGAAAATTACAAAAATCAGCAAAACAAATTACAGAATTCTATTGGTGACCCGATGAAAAGTAAACAGCATGGTGAACAGTTAATTGGTGACCCAGTGAAAATTACAAAAATCTTCAATGCACACATCTTGAAGTCAACTGTTTACAACTGTCCAAATCTGATTTCAACAACCCATCTAATGTGTGTGATGAGGTCATTGGAAGAAAATTCATGCAGAAATTTGCACAACTTCAAGTCAGTTATGGGAATTGAAATTACTTCATTGATATGGATTGCTGCTATGGCTGTGTAAATAATGATAGTATCACAGTCAACAGTGGTCAGCAAATGAAGATTTTGGTTATTTAGATGTTGCAAATGTACAGGCATCAAGACAAACATGCAATTCAAAAAATTGGGTGCCAGAGTAATAAAGTTGTTATCAAAAGTCAACAACAAATGTGTATAATTAATAGCAGTGAATCTGGGTGTAAACAAGCTGAGCCACGCATGAGCTACTCGATATCGGCTCATTAAAAACTCGAATCAAGATAAGCTTAAACGAGCTGTAGTCCGAGCTTTACGTATCAAGCTCGAGCCAACTCGCGAGCCAAAATGAACTTTTTATTTTCATAACTTTTATTTAATATAGTTATATAATAACTTTTAATATATTTAAACTTTGCTAGAATAGGAGCAAAAAGAAAGTTAATTTGACATTGTTATATGATCGATTCAACCAAACTTTAGAGAATGGTGTAGTTAAGTTATATTATTAGTTAATTAATGCATGAACAAAAGCTTAATTTCATCTATCTAATAGAACTCAATCTGAAAGTTTCCACAAACAAAAAAGAAAGTTATCAGTTTTGATTCAATCACAGCCCATAGTCACAAGGAATAACAATTTAACAACATAATTATTTAATATCGAAAAAAGGGTAAGATCCAATTACGTTGTTTGAAGAATTTCAAAGAATCAATCTACCTAAAATGAATTTCAACAAACCCAGCTAGAATAATTAAGTACAGCAAAAATAACAAACAAAGACAAACCTGCAAGATTATGATTGGAAGAAAGATTTGTGCAAATGAACAACTTGTTTGAAGATTGTAATGTAGATTGCAATATGTTTTTGATGAGCTTGATCATTTTTTTCCATCATACCTTCACTAAGATCCCTTCACTATTATTTTTGCCATCATCTTGATTCATAAGTCATGTGTAAAACCCTAGTCGTAGAACGGCACGTTGTAAACCTAGAACCGGTTAAAGCATTAATGTTGCATTTTTGGTTTAATAGTCAAGAGTCGGGCATCTTAAATCAACAATTTTTGATTTTGTAGAACTTAGATGGATTTAGGTTCAGGGTATGGGCAGGAATGTGATTTGTTGGGAGGGAATTTTAGGAGGGAGGGGGGAATATAAATATCTCTCAAAGTGTAGGAAAATTAAAATTATGTGCAGAGAAAATATATTAATTTCTTAGTAAGTTTGTAAATGCAGGAAAATAACTAATTTTAGATAAAGAAATTACATAAAAACTTAATTCCTTTTTATAATATCTAATGATTTACCAAATATACATATCATTTATATCGGCGAGGTCATATAACTTAGGTGTGTAAACAAACCGAGTCATGTGAGTTACTCAAGATTGACTTATTAAAACTTGAATCGAGCCGATCTTAAACAAGCTCGAGGCCGAACTCGAGCTTTTATTAAGACTTGTTTTATAAAAGAGCTAGAGCCTGAGCTTTACATATCAAGCTCGACCTAACAGATTAGCCTAAACAAGTTAATTATTTATATAATATTTAAACAATATTTTTATATAATAAAGTTAAACCTATTTACGAAAAAATTATAACAAAAATAATAATATTTATTGCATTATGTATATAAGTTATAGTTAAAAGTCAAATTTTTGTAATTAAATGTATAATTAATGGATTAATTAATTAATAAATAATAAATTAACAAAACTGAGCTATGCAAACTACTCACAGGCTCGAGCTTTAGAAGTACAATTCTAAACAAACGAGCTTGAGTTCGAGACCTCTTGACCAAAACAAGTCAAGTATGGACTCGGCTCAACTGGTTTACACCTCTATATAACCTATGTTTTGAATAATGATTAATATGTAATCGTTATTGTTTTGGTCAAAAATCAGTTTAAGAATCAAGTAACCAAATAAGTTTGCGATGACTGATGCTTATATGAATAATATGAACAAAATGAAGATTCTAAGAGATGAACAACGAGATTTATACGAGGAAAATCACTTGGTAACTAATATCCCGCCAACATAAAAACCTCGGGTAGCACTACTAGAAAAAAGGTCTTTAATGACATGCGCACTATGACGCGCAAATGTGCGTGTCATTAAAAAAGTGTCGTAATTTTAAAATTTCAGAAAATTTATGACACTTATTTTAGCACGTCATTAATTTAGTGCCATAAAATTAAAAAAATAGCATCCTAAAAGAATACATGCAATGTATGCGCGCCATCTCTATCCAAATAAAACATTTTAACACCCTGCTAATACATCTATCAAAATACCACCCCAATTATTAACAGTAAATTTCATCATGAGATCTGGTTTAGTCCCATTCATAATCGGCTAGAGGAAATCCAGATCTGGTGTATATGCGAGGTATTTTACTAGCCCTGATCTGATATGTGGTGGTGAATTGATGTTGTTTGAGTTCGATTTCAATGACCAGAAACATCTACTCCGATGGCCGCCATGGTGTTGGAAGCAACGTTGCATCTGCTTTGATGAATCCGCGGCGGTTGTCTATCCGACTGACAGAGAATTTTTTATTGAAATGGTGTGTATTAGAAAAAAAATTAGTTTAATGGGGAAGTAAAAAAAAAGGGTTTTGGTGTATCCGCTATTGAGAATAGCGGATTAGGAGGAAAAATATGTTGGATCCGCTACTGTCAATGACGGATTACAAAAAAATTCTGTTCACGTTATAATCCGCTATTAAGAATAGCGGATTAGATTGGTGCACCAAGTTAACCCAGTTAAGAAACCAAACAACCAAACTAACCCACTAACCAAACTAACCTAACTTTGTATACTAACCTAACTTTGGATTCTATCCCCTTATTATTATTGTACCGCTTACTGCCCCCTTCATTTCATCTGCCTACTTCCAATTTCACATGCAAGGGTTGCAATGGTGTCCACACAAACATTCAAAGGCTGCCATACAAATTGCCCCCCCTCTTATTCACATGCATGCATGCCTCTATTATTGTACTGTAAACATAATTCAGAGCCAAATTCACATGCATGCCTACCCCCTTATTATTATTGTGCTGCCAAATTCACATGCATACATGCAAGGCTGAAAAAGATTCCCTCAAATGCAAAGCTGCAAAGTGCCAATGTCACATGCATGAAACCCTACAAGCTGCAAAGCCATGACCCGTGACCCATGATGAATGCCCTACAAGCTGCCATGAATGACCCGTGAACATATGAAACCCTAATATGAAGAAGACGATGACCTCCTCCTAACCCGCCATTATCAATAGCGGATTAGGTTTTGTTAAAAAAAATTCCTAATCCACCATTCTCAATAGCGGATTAGGTTTGTATAAAAAAGTATTTATTCCTAATCTATCATTGGTAATGGCGGATTAGGCCATTTTTTGAAAACCCTAATAATATTATTAGTAGTATACACTCTTTTCATAGTATTATAAATCAGTGACACTACATGGTATATTTTCATATGACTACTTGGTAATTCACCACCGACTAAAATGGATCCTAACTTTGTATATGCTAGCAGTCCAACAAGAGTCATACCCAAGGAGTTATGTTACCTATGTCGTGCTCCTACTTACTACCGTATGATTTGCACGACGTGGATCATATATTGTGTAGTGTTTATATATTTATTTTGTTGATACAATATTTCTTTTAATTTAGTAATTACATATCTGTTTTGTTAGTGTAAGTGTGATCTTCCTCAACCTGAAGCAAAAGTACACCCCCTCCCCCCTCACAACCCCCCTCACCGGAGTTAATTTTTGACCAATTGAATCCGGATTTGTTAGAAGACCCAGATGTACTGAAGAGTGTTTATGAAAACGAAGGGAAAGAAGTTGAACCGGAGTACCACCATGACCCGTATCCTGGAGAGCACTCATCAGATTCCGAGTGGTCAAATGACGATTGTCACTGGAAGTAATCTATGTTTTAATAAAGTTGTTATGTTTTTTATGTGTTTTTAATAAAGTTGTTATGTGTTTTGTAATTTGTTTTGAATCAAGTTGTTTGTTTAATTCTAATTTGTTTAATTCTAGTTTGCTTAATTATAGTTTGTCTAATTCTAACACCTTAAAATCTAGACTAATAACTGTTATAATTTACTTCAAGAAAATGAAAAACAAAAACAAAAAAATACAAGTTATAATAATCTACTATATTCTATATAAATACCACACACACCCACACTTCAATACTCAAACTCACAAACCTCATCCAACACTTTGAAGGCTCTCACCCAACCAACACCCAAATTCAACCAAGAAAACGAATACGAAGTTGTATCTCAAACCAGGTCCAAGGGATGAAAGTCTCTTGTACCTAGGAGCCGAACACCGAGCCAGAAATTTGTTCCTCAATCCACTAGAGGGGGAGAGGTCTACAATGGATTTTAAACGTGGGGATGGTTCATTTTGGGAGCGAGTTATTGACGGTGACATTACTCTAACGGGTAGAGTTTTGAGGTTTATCCGTTTATTTGGATTTGGCGGTATCGTACGTTGTGGTTATAGGAGAGTTGACCGAGCCTTGATAGAAGCACCGGTTGAAAGGTGGCAGCCGAAACGAACACATTTCACCTGCCATTTGGCGAGGCGATTGTCACCTTGCAGGATGTTAACGTTCTATGGGGGTTACCCATTGAAGGTGAGGCGTTAACTGGGTACTAGGGTTCATTTGACTACAACCAACGGAGGCAAATGTGCCTAACTTATTTGGGTTTTGATACACAACAATCTGATTATAAAATCAATTTTTAAAACTCAATACTATGCTAACATTTATGTTAGATAACCCAATAACCCATGAATCTACTGATGAACAATGTATGCAGCGTGCCCGTTGTGTCTGCCTAATAGTGGCTACTAATAACATATTAGGAGATACAAATAATGGGTACGCATCATTACATTTATTAACTCATTTGACTAACTTTGAAGTTAGTGGGTGACTGAGTTGGGGTGCCGCTACCCTAGCGTGTTTGTATAGAGAACTATATAAGGGAACTAGACCACAAACAAACGCAATTGGCGGCCCAATGTCATTGCTACAAATATGGACATGGATCCGAATTCGACCATTGAGACCCACAATTGTCGATCAACAAATCGATTGGAAAAATCCATATGGAGCAAGGTAATTACGTACCATTGTAATACTAATATAATTATTAATATTCTAAAACGTATTATTGTCTTCCTGAAGGTGGGCGGAGCATACCATTAGTAACAGAGAGACTCCTTCACACGTGCTGAATGCCCACCGGACGACACTACAAAATCTACGAGAGGCCGAAGTATTTTTTCCTTAACCATAAAAGTTTTTTAAATAGATTGTAAATACTAAATATTAACATTTTTTTTATTTTAACAGTTTGATTGGATGCCTTATCGGGACGTGATGCATAGACTCCCGCAAATGTGTATAACAGGCATAAACAGTTGGAGGTCACGATGTTTTCTAATTTATTGGGATGTCGTTGAATATCATCCGGTGGTAAGGGTGATGAGACAGTTTGGATTTCTTCAGGAGGTCCCTGACCCATTCCCTTTTCCATGTGAAGTACTTTGGATACTTCGTAAGACAATACGGAAAGGGAGGTTGGGCACAGACTGGTCTGCGTTTCATGCCGAGTATGTCGAAAATTGGAATCGTAGACACGCAAATGTGGTGTAATGTGAGCCGACCAACACGCCTACGGCACTCCATGCTTACAATGACTGGTTCCATCAACATACTGTGTTATATATAAAGGACCCAAGGCACGTCCCTGGTGTTGTACATACTAGATTCGATGATCACGTTGGAACGACAAGATACTTGGTTAGTATAATTACTAATGTAAAATTAAATTTAATAAATGAGTAATGCGTTTGGGTTTTAATTATTTTTGGTTTTGTAGGTGGATGGATTAGGCTTCATTGGTCAAAAAGCCATCAGAATGCAGAACATAGGCTCTGAACATTACTATGAAAATTTTGGAGGGGTCCAAGGCATGGCTTCTTAGCTAATTCAATCTGTTAATCATGTTGATCAGCCTTCATATATACAAACTAATGAACCGGATTTGAGAAATGATAACACGCTCCCCCAACGTTCTCTGCGTGGTCGGGGGCGTCGTGGTCGACAAAGAACTCGGGTAAACCTCGTACATGATGATGATGAGGGGGAGGGTCCCTCAAATTTTGAAGGGTCCACAACCAACTATGGGGAGGGTCCTTTAAATTTTGGAGGGCCTACAGCCAACTATGGGGAGGGTCCCTCAAATTTTGGAGGCCCTACTCCCAACTTTGGGGAGGGTCCCCTCAAATTTTGGAGGGGCAACACTAGATTGGCAAGCCAGTTATCGACCTTCATTTCAAAATGTTGGACAGGGATCATCAAGCATTCAACAACGTACCCATTCGAATGTTAACAACAACCAAGAAAACAATTGGGTATCCTCTTTGTTTGACTGCACTCCTACTAGTAATATGATTCCTGCGATGTACACGAACAACCCGGGACACTTCCAGAATTACGATTATACTGGTGTTAGTGTACAACAACCGCGTTACCAACATTTAACTCTGGTTCAAATGAACTTGGACCTACAATTGACTCAACCAGAAGGCTCTAGTCCACCAAGTGATGAGGAACGTCAAGAGCCAGAACATAGACGTGTACAACCACGAAAACATCCAAGACCAGTTGGTTGTGGCATGGGTGGATGTCTGATCCGTCATCTGCATATACATTAAATATGTACGTAGATTGTAACTTTAAATTCAGCAAATGTAAAAATATTTGTTTTTATTAATAAACCTAGGTTATCTTTATACGATATCAATAACATAAAATATTAACCGTCAATGTTGTTGTCTAGAGTTAACACTCTACTATGAATACAATAGAGGTTCGTATACCGCACATATTCAATAAGAAAGTGATATGTATTTAATATACCAACTAGCTTCCCTTGTTCCTGGTTACACCTGTAAAATTCATGTGGCTTGGACGACGGTAGTTCCATACTTGCAACAACATGAGCATGGCAGTTCCTCAACCATTGAAGACTATGATGAAGGTTAGTTTACTTCCTTTTTACATCCTTTTTAATAATTTTTATACTCAATAAAATGTATGTGGTAAATGGTAATACATAAATTTTTTTTTTGTAAGACTCTCTTGCTGAAGAAATTGAAGACACATCAGAGAGTGAACCCTCTATTTCTGAATATGAATAGAAGGAAGACGAACCACTCCCTCCTTTGCCTCAACAACAATGTCAGAGACTTACCCATTTTCCCGAACTTAATGTTGTTGGTAGAGGAATGGATGAAGACTATATTCCCATGGATAATTTTGCAGAAGATGAAATGGAGTTTTGGGACGGAAAAGATCCAGAAATACATTTAAATATGTATTTCACTTCAAAAGGCCAAGTTGATTACGCCGTTAGAATGTGGAATATCAACCACAATAGAGAGATATTTATGGCAGAAACCTGACCCAAAGTTTTCACGGCGAAATGTAAAAGTATCAAGCAAACAAACAACCAGCACGATACCTATGTCTTTGGACATGCATGGCAAGAAAATTAAAAGATTCCTATTGTTTCAAAATGACAACATGGACCTCGGCTCACTCGTGTTTCACCACTGTTTCTCTCAACAACAACCGAGCCCTAAGATTAAAAGTTGTAGCGGCCCACATCCAACAACAAGTTCTTGCAAATGCATCATATACTGTGAAACAAATTCAGTCTCTGATCAAAGAGAAACTGAATGTTGATATCACTTACGGCAAGGCTTGGGCTGCCAGAAAAAAAGCCATCGAAAACATATACGGTAGCTGGGATGAAAACTTCCATGAATTACCAAGCTACGTAATGGCACTTCAACAAGCAAACCCCGGTACCGTTGTCCAGTGGTTACATCATCCCTATAATCCAAGTGACTGCTCAGTATTCAAGTATGTATTTTGGGCATTCCGTCCAAGTATTGAAGCCTTTAGATTTTGCATTCTTGTGATCTCTATAGATGCCACCCATCTAAGGAGCACTTACAAGGGAAAAATATTGATGGCGGTTTCTAAAAACGCAAACAACATGATCTTGCCGATTACGTACGCATTGGTGGATGAGGAAACAAACGAGAGCTGGAAGTGGTTTCTTCAACAATTTGCTGACAACGTTGAAGACCCCGCAAGGCGAAATTTGTGTGTAATTTTTGACAGGCATGCAGGTATAAAACATGCCATGGATAATTTAGAATCCTGGAAGGAACCCCACGCCTACCATCAATTTTGTCTAAGGCATGTAAGAAGCAATTTCATGGCGAAGTTCAAGAGTGTGAGCCTCAAAAGGATGTGTTGGGAGATCGGAAGCACAACACAACAAAGAAAGTATGATCGCCTGATGGATGAGCTTAAGGAAACAAACAAAGAAGCGTGGCGGTACCTCCGTCAAATAGATAAAAAAAATGGACAGTCCTGTATGACAGTGGGAATCGACGATGGGGTTACCTCACCACGAACATATCGGAAAGCATGAATAATGTGTTACGTGATGCTAGGATGCTCCCAATAAAGGCATTAGTTGAATAGACCTTTAAAAGAGAAGTTGAACAATACGCTATACACTACACAACCGCGTATAATTGTTCAACGGAATTTCCTCACCGCATGTGGATAATCTTCCATAATTGTGAAATCAGGGCTCGACAACACCTAGTGTTCCCTTATTCAGCACGTCATCAAAGGTACATGGTGGAGTCATCCCTACAAACATCGAACTAATCTGGCTATAGTCCGTATACAGTAGAATTCCAAGAACGAACCTGCACGTGTGGTAAGTTGCAAATTTATCGTTTCCCGTGTAGCAATGCAATTGCAGTATGCCACCACCTAGATGAAAGTCAAAGAAAAACTACTGATCCAAGGTTTACACAGAAACATACCGTGCACAATACAGCCACCAGTATTTTCCGGTGCCTCATAAACAAGATTGGATGTACGCCGGTTGGCAAATTCATGGGGACCCATCGAAGATAACTATCTTAAGGGGAAGACGGCGTTCGAGGAGGATGCACAACGAGATGGACGCCAGCTACACTGAGGAAACGACGGGTCGTAGGTTTTCTGGTTGTAAATCAACGGGTCACATGATCAGCAATTGTCCGAATCGACAACATTAATTATTGTATTTTTTTGTCATGTATTTAAGTTTCTGTTTGTTTTATTTTATGTCTTAAGTCTATCGGATTATTGCATTTAAAAAATGCGCTTTCTTTAATTAGTTTCTAACTATGTATTGTTTATTGTTTAACCTCACAAATAATATACTCTATGGATAGAGAGATAGTTGATGCTTGATATTTGATGGTGATAGTTAAATTACAAAGCTACCTAGTAACACATTTTTCACAAACTCTCTGTGTTCGACACCCACTTACTGCTATCTATTTAGTTGTATTTGGTTTATTTTTGAGTGAGTCTTCGACCTCACGTCATTAGTTAAGAAAAATAGATTAGGCGAGTTAAATACATGTTACATGTTTGTATCCATTTATATGTAATATTAATATCTTAAATAGTAATATACTAATATATAAAAGTAGAAGATAATAAAAGTTCAAGTTACATGTTTGTATCCATTTATATGTAAAAAAATTCATATTTGAAATGATTTTCGAGTTTATGTAAGGTTTAATTAATATTAATTCATGTTATAATCCAGGTGTTTTCCTCCAAAAATCAAATGGTTATTGTTGTTTCAACATCGTCAAAATATTATTAAAAAATTAGGGTTTTCAAAAAATAGCCTAATTCGCCATTATCAATGACGGATTAGGAAGAAAAACTTTTTTTAATAGAAAACCTAATCCCCTATTGAGAATGGCGGATTAGGAAAAAATTATTATTTTTTTTTGAAAAAACCTAATCCGCTATTGCGGATGGCGGATTAGGAGTAGCAGGTCATCATCGTCTTCTTCTTCTTCTTCATAAACACAACTCACGGGTCATTGATGGCAGCTTGTAGGGTGCATTCATCACAGCTCACGAGTCTTAAAGGTTGCATGTGAATTGGTTGTTGGCAGCTTTAATATTTGTTTGTGTGGACACCATTGAAGCTTCGAGGGAATCCAAGCTGCCATGAATGAAGAGGGCAGATGAATTGAATGGCACTTTGCAACTTTGAGGGAATCCAAAGTTTGCAGCAAAAATTTAACTTGTGAAGAGAGCCTTGCATCGAAACCTTTGCAGCTTTAATATTTTGTTTGTGTTCGGCAGATGAATTATGGATGCAGTACAATAATAATAAGAGGGTAGAATCCAAAGTTAGGTTAGCATCCAAAGTTACGTTAGTTTGGTTAGTGGAGTTAGTTTGGTTGTTTGGTTTCTTAACTAGGTTAACGGGGTTAGTGGGGTTATCTCCTAATCCGCTATTCTTAATAGCGGACTGCATGTGTTGCAGGTGTTGTAGGCAATCCGTCGTTCACAATGGCGGATCCAACATATTTTTCCTCCTAATCCGGTATTCTCAATAGCGGATACACCAAACCCCCCCCCCCCCCCCCCTTTTATTTTATTTCACTGTTACCCTAAGTTTTTTTCTAATACACACCATTTCAAAAAAAAATTTGGCTGACAAAAGTGGATGCCTTTCCTCTGTTTTGATTAGCTAACGGTAATATGCTCTATCAATATGCAGGCTAATGGTAATAGGCTATTCACATTCAGATTCCAAAATCAGATAATGATAACGAATATTTTTTAAATTGTTAGGTTTGATCATATGCTGATTCATTTTTTACATATTAGATTTGATTTTTACATATTAAATTGATGGGCTATTCACTTGGATTGCTAATGCACCAGCTTCAATACATTCATCATTGATTCGTTTTTTACATATTAGATTTGAAAAGTGCAGTCATTTGTAGATTTGCTTCATATCAGATTTGCAAAGCGTAGCAAATTTGATTAACTTTTTGTGGAAAAGCATTGGCAAAGATATATAAAAGTTGTAGGTCCCCCCGGGGACGTCGCCGATCGATACGAGATCCGCACGAGGTCTAGGAGTGCGGAATCCTCCTAGACTCGTTTATTGGTGTAAAGATAAAGAACACAAACACGTACACGAACAAATACAAGAACGGGATAAACAAATCTGCAGATTCTTATATAATAATCAAAACGAATTACATACCAAACTCGTAAACAAATGACGGCCGACCCGAGGTGAGCTCTACCTCGGGTCGTCCCACACGACTCTTACTCTCGGTCTCTCTTTAGACAAATAAACTGTAACACACAATACCCTAATTTCTGGATACAAAACCTAAACAAGACACACATATATATAGACAAAACATCTTCTCGGGCTTGGGCTTGGGCCAGTAGGCGAAGTTGTTCATAACTTCGCCTATGGCGAAGTTGTGATAACTTCGCCTAAGGCAGAAGTTGTTACAACTTCGCCGTTGGCGAAGTTGTTCTAACTTCGCCTGAGGCGAAGTTGTGCTAACTTCGCCTGTGGCGTTCCGCTGGTCTGAATTGCATAGCGACGGTCACAAAATGCACCAACAGTCTCCCCTTTGACCGTTGCTCTCAATTCTAACAAACACAAAAGATCATCTGTAACAAAATATGCACCAACAGACTCCCTCTTAACTGATGATCTTCTGTTTGCTCATCAACCAGCCGTGTCTGAAACTGTCCTATAGCTTCACAAATCTACCAGTCACCCAGCGTCTTCCATATCAGATCTCCCCTTCAGTGTAAGCTTCTCCGACTATAACGATTGAGGTCTTTGAAATGCATGCATCCTCATGCCAATAGATCATCTCAACCAATCACGTGAGTCCATCTGACTTCACCAACACGTGAAGTTGGGCTTCCTCCACAACTTCACCAACTCGTCGGCATACGATAAGGTTTAATCTTCAACTACTCAACATCAAGTGATCAATTTCATCACAAAACCACCTTGACAGAATCTAACACATGACCATTAATTAATCCGAAGCGTCTTCAATCACCAGGGATAACGATCAAGAACATAAACACTTTAGTTCCCGATTAAATCAAACTTGTTCCAGAATTTTCACTCTAATAAATAAGCATCACGTTTCAGGATCCAATTCTCGAACGCCTTGAAAGTAACATAAATAATATGCTCTGACCGCAATCCAGTAATGACAAAAACCTTCAGTTCAATTTGACTTTCTTCAATTGGTCACCTCGAACAACAACAATTTCATTGCCCACAAACACCCAAATATGTGTCAATATCCAGTTTCAATCAATATTCCATTCACAAACTCAACTCCATATCCAGAGTTGACACGTATTTGTTCACACGTAAGACCCAGAGATAACAAGTTTCACTCGTTGACGGAACAACATCTCCGGTCTCACAATAATCGTGTACACCTGGCCATACAGACGAAAACACCAAAATACTTTTTTTTTTCTCGTTAACTTCGCCTAAAGTTAACTTCGTCTGTCCATAACTTCGCCTGGCTATAACTTCGCCGAGAAGTCAACTTCGCCTAAAGTCAACTTCGCCTAAAGTCAACTTCGCCTGTTCATAACTTCGCCAGACCTTATATCTTCGCTGAAACCCTACGAACAGTGACGGCAACTTCGCTTGATGAACAATAACTTCGCCTACGGCGTTGTTCGGCCAGAAACGCACAGAAACGTGCCAGAAACACCAAAACGCAGATCTCGAACCATAGCATAAGAGCCTAAGGCTCTGATACCACTTGTAGGTCCCCCCGGGGACGTCGCCGATCGATACGAGATCCGCACGAGGTCTAGGAGTGCGGAATCCTCCTAGACTCGTTTATTGGTGTAAAGATAAAGAACACAAACACGTACACGAACAAATACACGAACAAATACAAGAACGGGATAAACAAATCTGCAGATTCTTATATAATAATCAAAACGAATTACATACCAAACTCGTAAACAAATGACGGCCGACCCGAGGTGAGCTCTACCTCGGATCGTCCCACACGACTCTCACTCTCGGTCTCTCTTTAGACAAATAAACTGTAACACACAATACCCTAATTTCTGGATACAAAACCTAAACAAGACACACATATATATAGACAAAACATCTTCTCGGGCTTGGGCTTGGGCCAGTAGGCGAAGTTGTTCATAACTTCGCCTATGACGAAGTTGTGATAACTTCGCCTAAGGCAGAAGTTGTTACAACTTCGCCGTTGGCGAAGTTGTTCTAACTTCGCCTAAGGCGAAGTTGTGCTAACTTCGCCTAAGGCGAAGTTGTGCTAACTTCGCCTGTGGCGTTCCGCTGGTCTGAATTGCATAGCGACGGTCACAAAATGCACCAACAAAAGTGCAAGCAAAGTGTAGCAAATATGAAAAGTGCAGAGGGAGTAGAGACTAAATGTTCTGACACGACATTTAGCAAATTTGATAAATATTTTGGTAAGGTGCAGCATATTTGAAAACTGAAGAAAGTTTGATTAAATTTGATTTTCTCCATGTGTTGCTTATCTTCATAAAATTATATAAAAGTGACCTCTTAATTATAATTTTTTTCTTGATTTCTTTAAGTGCACGCAAAGAAGGACATGTCCATTGACAACAATTACTTGATAAGTGAAGATATGCAAGTGATTTCCTTCAAATTATGAATTTTTCTCTTCAAACTGGGTATGCATGTCCTTAATAACTTTCAACTAAAACGATAGTTTTTTTAAGCGTATAAGACGATGAGTAGGGGTGTTCTTCGGGTTTGCTTTTTGGGTTTCGGTTTTTCGGGCCAGTCTGTTCGGGTATCAAAGTTTTAAAGTTTAACTCGAAACCCAACTCAAATCTTTCACGTGTTTTTCGGGTTTGTGTATTTCGGTTAGGGTTTTTTCGGGTTGGGTTAACCGGGTTTCAAATATCCTTGAAAACATAAAAAAAATTTATAAACTACAATGCTAAAATTAAAGCAACAAGTTTTTCGTTACTCGTAACGTTATAACCATATAATAAATTAGCATAACGCCATAAATCAATTCAAAAAAAGAGTAAAAAGTTAACAAAGTCCAATAGTAATCATCATCAATTGGGTGTGATTTGGTTGTTCAATTAAGGTTATTAATGAAGAATGTTGAAGTAGAGATAAAAAATATATTTCATTCTTCAGCAAATTATAAATTCTTAGTGAATTTGCATATGAACTCTTTTTGACTACAGGCAAGACACAATTCAATATTAAAAGTAGAAATGTTAAGCAGAAGCTTTAAGGAGCCGTCATGTATAGCTTTTGACCAAGTGGTATGTTCTTAAATGGTAAATTGTATTAAAAAATTTGGGTTTTAAACTTTTAAAGTTACATTTAAAAATGGATTATTTTGAATATGCATGTAGGTGCTTGCATTGAAGGATGAGTTACATAGGGAGAGGGAATTGAGGAGTGTACTCGAGTCTAGATTCGTGATGCCAAAGAAGATCTTACCTTACCGGGATCCATTGATAAAAAGGCATGTTACACTCCTAGAGTTGGTAAATTATCCTATTTGGTAAGTGAATGAGTCAAATTGGGTTGACTTTAATTCACTCGTCTTGTTTATGAGTGGTTGTATGCATAAATAATTATTAACTTATAGATATAGATATTCTAAATACCAATGTAGATCTCGGGGATATTTTGCAAACAGAGAGTCATCCATTTACAAAAAAAAAAAAAAGAAAAAAAAAAGAAAAAAATAAAATATTGATAATTTTGAAATCCAGCTAACTCAAGGGAAAATGTGAGCTTCCTTTTTAATTTTTGTTGCCGTTTGCACTCACTTGGTGACTAAGGAGATTGATATGTTGTAAAACACACTTATTTTCTGTACCTTTTATCTAAGTTTTTATATTATAGTTAATGTATTTTAACTTATTTTATTTAGGTTTTACATAGTTTATTTATCTTGTAGGTTACGGGTTGAAGAAAGAAAAACCGGACTTCGCGAGTAGCTTAAAGTCTATTTAGCATACGATTTCAAGACACAACACAAAGCCCGGCCTATATTCATCTTGGACAAGCCCATGCCTTACATTATATTATAATACAAAAAAAAAAAATAAAGCCTAGCCCCCCTTGGACCTGGTTGCGATCGGACAGCAAGAAAAAGAAGAAAAAAATTTTTGGTGGCTAGGGTTTGGAGCTTGTGGAGGCTAAGGAAGAAGAAGGAGGCAAGAACAAAGGCTCGGGAACGATTTTCCATCAATTTTCACAGCCAAGTGCAGCCAAGAAACATAATATCCTTTCTTTATTAACATTGTTCATCAATTTTAATTTTCTTGTTCAATTGTTACATAGTTTTGCAATTGCTTGAAAGATTGGCTTTTTTATGATTAGTATTGATTGTTGAATGATTGAATTGATGATTGAAATGGGTTATTTGTGACATTCGTCAATTTCAGGTCTTGTTTGTATTCGTTTTTGTATTTGTTTATTATGTAAACTTACCCGATTTGTAAACCGAAGCTTATGTAATAATCAAAATGATGGATTTATGTTACAATATTGTTTCACACTTGTTGGGTCTTAAAAACATCCTATTTTTATTTATTATTTATTTATTTATTTATTTATTTATTTTTTTGTTGTTTTGTGTTTTTGTCTTGATCCATTTTGCATGAAAACTCTTGTGTCTCACACCCATATTTGACCACCAACATTACCCTATATATACACCACCTTTCC
Source organism: Bidens hawaiensis (assembly GCF_021521415.1). Classification (NCBI taxonomy): domain Eukaryota; kingdom Viridiplantae; phylum Streptophyta; class Magnoliopsida; order Asterales; family Asteraceae; genus Bidens; species Bidens hawaiensis. The sequence goes on from NW_027504856.1 coordinate 331,168, forward strand.
TCTTCATTTTCCCTTGCTACAACTCCAAAAAAAAAAAAAAAAACTCTCTCAAACATCAAAGATTCAAGGTTATCTTCTTAAGTGTTCTTGAAGGATTTTGGTCTTTCATCTTAATTAGTTTATGTAACCTTATTAATACTTGTTTATGGTTGTGCAACATATATATAATATACACCCCTTGTTTACCTTTGGTAGTTACTTCTCCGATTCCGGTCGGTGAGGTTTCGGACCCCATAAGGCAAGGTTTCATGGAGGACTTCGTGTCCTTGATATATATACATCTATATAACTTGTTCATACATATTATTCTTGCTTATTTTAGTTTGTTGGTCATGTTTACAAGTTCCATGGTTATGGGTTTTTAAAGTCTATGCTTCGGTTTAACCGTAAATAGCTCTAAACCGTAAACCAAACTTTGTTACTAGTTTTGTTTGTTTAAACATACTTAGTGTTAGACTAAGTTTCTAAAATCATTTTTACAAATTCTATGGTTATGGGTTTGTAGAATCTTACCTCGGTCTTAACCCGAAATACGATCCGAACCGAAAACCAAACTTTTGTTTAAAGACTTTATTGTTAACTTTTGGTATTTTTTTAGTGTTTGGACATGTGGAAACCATCTATGAACTTGTTGTGAGATGGAAACCGAACCAAACCGATTCTTGCTCGCTTAAGACACACAAGTGTGTTTGTTTTTTTAGCCATCAAGACTTGTATATTTCTTTAAAAATAGTTACAAATTGATTTTTAAATATTTTCTTAAGTACTTGGAAATGTTGGATCCAACTTGATCTCATAACAAAGTTTGGACCGACAAAACCGAACACTCGCTTAACGTGCGTTGTTAGTTCTAAAACAATGGAACTACAACTTGGTTAAGTCTTATTAAATTTTATTGAGTTATCTCATAACATTCAATATTTTGGAAAGTTGACTTTGGGTTTGACCAATTATCAAGACCCGAACCGACAACCCGAGCACTCGATAAAAAAATCCCGTTTTAGTATCTTTATTCCAAAGGGATTTGCATTCTTGCATTTTACCCACCTTATCACTTAACATAGGTTGAGTAAATATTAAGGTTAGACACTTTAACCCGGTTTCGAGCAAACTTACATTTTTAAAGGGTTATTATTATAAATTCTTAAATAGTCACATTTTAAACCTTGAACTTTAATTATTTACATTTCTCAACATTTATTTTGTTTAAAAACCTTCAAGACAACCTTTCTAAATTCAAGACTTCTTTTCTTTTTAGGCATTGTGCGTTAAACTCGTCGTTCCGACAAATCTCCAAATTATCATCTTTAAAGTTTACCACTTGAAGGCGAGTACTTCATACCCCATTTCCATCTTTTATTTTGGGGGTGACATTTCATACTTATTCAATAAAATGCTTTATATTTGAACCTTAAACCACAAACGTAGTTGTATACATTACCTAAATAATTGCTCGATTTGGTGTTCTATGCTTATATGCCTATGTGTTTATCGCTTTTGGTTGGTGGAACTATAAAATCCTAGACTATTTGGCATCCCCTTATAGCAAGGTGTCGTTAACGTAATGCAATTAACGATAACTATAAAATCCTAGACTATTTGGCATCCCCTTATAGCTAGGTGTCGCTAATGTGTTTAGCGATATCTATTTATCCAAATTACCACTTTTATTTATCGTTTTGTATGCAAGTTTTGTGGCTATCTTTATTATATACTAATATGATTAAACTTATGAATTGCTCACCGACCTTTGTGTTGACAAACTTTATTTTATGAAATGTTGCAGGTTTGCATCTTGGTTGATTTATTATTGTGAAGAAAACGACATCAAAGACCTTAGGATATTAGTAAAAATGAACAATATCAATTTGCCATATTTTGTGATATCTTTTTTATGGTTATTTATGGATAATTGTTATGTGACATTTTCGATGTTGTGAAATGAAATGAGTTTATTAAATACTGTCACTTTAATTAGTGTCATGTGCTTATGGACAATCGTTACACCTCGGCATGTTCCGCCGCCTTTGGTCGGGGTGTGACAGATTGGTATTAGAGCCATGACAATAGGATAGGTGGTTAGACGTAACGACCTAGTATTGTTATGCTTAGGGTCCTATACGTGTGCTCATACGTGTTTACTCTATTTTGATTGTTCATATCGCATATTCTTTATAAACTTGTTTAGAATTCACCAACATCCCAAATGTTCACATACACACACTTTCATAGTATTTCCAAGGTGTCCTTACCTTAAAACGCAAAAAGTAGATTTTCATTGTGTTTTATGGATTACAAGATTAACTTGGATCCCATTGTTTATAATCCCATAAAGGTTGCATTTATATCGGGTTTGTAGCCCTCATAGGAAGCGAGACATTATAAAACGACCATTTGACAAAAAGATTCCAAGAATCGAAGGTGATTTACTTACCTGGAATGGTGGGATTATAGTGCTTTTTTTCTAGGCCACAAACCATGTTATACATGTGAATACTTTAAGTAGTCGAATGCGAGCGTTCCGGTCGCCATCCTAATTTTTCAGTGTCAAAACAATAGAACTACGGTGATTCGTGGACTAGTGCTTTGACATGACGTTGTATCCCGATTTATGGTGTTATTATCGTTATTTGAGTCGAAAACATGAAAAAAATTGCGGTGATTCGTGCACATGTTAGACTCCAACGTTGTGTTTTATAAAATTTTTTTTTGAGTTGGAATATCAAATCATGGTGGTTCATGTATGATTTTCTTACTCTATAAACCTCAAAATCTCAAATTTTTAAGCTTTAACCCCTCAAAATCTCAAAATCATTTACGATTGTTTCCAGTTTGTTGTTTATATACAAAGATTTATATTTTATCTAACACTAACATCTACTTCTCACTAACTCTAGGATTCACAATCAAAAAGAAAATTTAACTTCACCTTATTCTTATTTTATACACTCTCATATCCATTTCTTTTTTTTACCTAAAACTTATTCCATTTCTTTATAATCTTTTAGCATGCCTCCACTAAGACCGCGCAAGAGCACCAACCGACGTATGGCTGCTTTTATCATCAAGCAAATGGCCGCTGTGATTCCCGAACTTGTAACTCAAATCCAAGCTACCCAACCTCCTCCACCCGTTGTTGCACCCGTTGAACCCAAACTCGTATCCTACCCATATAAGCAATTTACTAGTGCCAACCCAACCGAATTCTGGGGTACGAACTGCGCGACTACCTTGTTGCAATGGTTCGAGTCTATGGAGAATGTGTTTAGATATAGCAAGTGCCCCGAAGCGAAAAAGACAAATTTCGCTTCAAGCATGTTTAGAAAAACCGCTCTAACATGGTGGGGTAGTGTCATGCATCTCCAAGGGTCGGAAGCGGCTATGGCTCTTCCATGGTCCGACCTCAAGGCACTCATGATGAAGAAGTTTTGTCCCAAACATGAACTTCAAAAGCTTGAGGAGGAATTTTGGAACCTCAAGCAAGATAGTGGTGATAACGCCGCTTACTCACTCCGTTTCCACGAGTTGAGCATTCTCGTCCCTCATTTGGTTACCCCGGCTGAGCGTGGGCTTGACAAATACATTGGGGGTTTACCTATGCAAATCCGGGACTCAGTCATGAGTAGCAAACCCGTGAATCTAGAGGATGCCATTACTCTAGCCGGTGCGCTATCGGAGAATCATGTGAAAGCGGGTACCCTAACCCTCAAGAAACCAAACGAAAAAGCTAAACCCGAGCCCGCACCACAAGCCAAGGTTGAACCCGCACCACAAGCCATTAACTACTCCAACTCTTCCCGTCACAACAATAACAACAACAAGAAGAAACCCAAAACCAACTACCGAAACTATGCCGTTACCCAACCCCAACCTCAACAACAAACCCAAATTCCACCCCAAACCCGAAAAACCCTATACCGGTACCGCCCCACTATGCAACATTTGCCAACTCCATCACCCACCAAACATGCCTTGTCGCCATTGTACCATTTGTAACCGACTTGGTCATCTTAACACCACATGCCGATCCGCACAACGAACCCAACCTAACCAACCAAACCAACCAAGAACTTTTCCCTAAAATACTCAACACCGATATGCACCTTACCCACCAAACCAACCTCAACAGCCCCGAGCTTGCTACAATTGCGGTGACCCTAACCATTTCCGCAACAATTGTCCTCGCCTCATCCTTACTAACCAAACCATGACCGCACCTTACTACCAAACTCAAGCTTACCAAGTTCAAACCTACCAACCTCAACTTTCCCAACACAATGCACCACTCATCCAACCCATCCAAGCCATACAAGCACCACCTCCTCCACCACCGCAAGCACCTCAAGTCAACCAAGGCAATCAAGGACGAGCTTTCATGATGAATGTTAATCAAGCTCAAGCTGAAAACGATGTTGTGAACGGTATGTTTTTAGTGAACCAACATTTGGCTTAGATTTTATTTGATACGGGTGCCGATAGAAGTTTCATTTCTTTGAAATTTGAGTCAAAAATTGTCGTGTATCGAACCAAGCTTTCCCGGTTGTTTTCTGTTGAAGTCGCCAATGGGAACTCCATCACCATAAATTCCGTCATCTGCGATTGTACTCTCGTTCTTGCTAACCATAAATTCTCCATCGATCTCATCCCGATGCAAATGGGAAGTTTCGATGTCATAGTAGGCATGGATTAGTTATCTTTGCACCGTGCCGAAGTTGTTTGCTTCGATAAATTCATTCGTATTCCGCTTGTTAACGGTAAAATCCTTAAGGTCTTCGGAAAAGCTACTTCGAGAAGGCTTAATCTCATGTCGTGCTCTCAATCACAAAAATACTTACGCCAAAAGTATGCTCCGCTCCTGGCTCTCTTGGCGACAAAAGACAAAAAGGAAAGGAAAATCCAAGATATTTCTATTGTTCGTGATTTCCTCGATGTCTTTTCCGACGATGTCACCGGTCTTCCACCCGTTCGTCCGATTGAATTTCGAATCGATCTTGTGCCCGGCGCGATGCCTGTGGCCAAGGCTCCTTACCGTTTAGCCCCGTCAGAAATGCAAGAATTATCGAACCAACTCGAAGGACTTTCCAATAAAGGTTTCATTCGTCCTAGCTCTTCTTCTTGGGGCGCTCCTGTTCTCTTCGTGAAAAAGAAGGATGGTTCGTTTCGTATGTGCATCGATTATAGGGAACTTAACAAACTCACCATTTAAAATCGTTATCCCTTGCCACGAATCGACAACCTATTCGACCAACTTCAAGGCGCAACTTGCTTCTCCAAAATCGATCTTCGATCAGGTTATCATCAATTGCGTGTTCGCGAAGAAGACATTCCATAAACCGCTTTCTGTACTCGATATGGACATTTCGAATTTTTGGTTATGCCCTTCGGGTTAACAAATGCACCTGCGGTGTTTATGGACCTCATGAACCGCGTTTGCAAACCATTCCTTGACATTCTCATCTTTTCCAAATCCAAAGCCGAACATGAGCATCATTTGCGTTCCATTCTCGAACTTCTTAGAAACGAACGACTTTATGCCAAGTTCTCCAAATGCGAATTTTGGCTGGAGCAAGTTCAATTTTTGGGACATATCGTAAACAACAAAGGTATTCATGTTGATCCCGCTAAAATTGACGCCGTTAAGGATTGGAAAACTCCAACGACTCCCACGGAAATTCGATCCTTCCTCGGTTTAGCCGGATATTATCGACGTTTCATTCGAAACTTTTCCAAGATCTCTTTGCCTCTTACCTCCCTCACTCATAAAGGAAAACAATTTGATTGGGGTTCGAAGCAAGAAAAGGCCATTTGTACTCTCAAGGACATGCTTTGCAATGCTCCCATTTTAACCCTTCCCGATGGAAACGACGATTTCGTGATATTTTGCGATGCCTCTCATCAAGGTCTTGGTTGTGTCCTCATGCAACGAGGCCAAGTCATCGCTTACGCATCAAGGCAACTTAAGGTCAACGAGAAGAACTACACAACTCATGATCTCGAACTTGGTGCCGTTGTTTTCACTCTCAAAATCTGGAGACATTACCTTTATGGTACGAAATGTGTGGTTTTTACTGATCATAAAAGCCTTCAACACATTTTTGACCAAAAAGATCTCAATATGAGACAATGACGATGGGCCGAATTACTTAGTGATTACGATTGCGAAATTCGTTACCATCCCGGTAAAGCGAATGTTGTCGCCGACGCCCTAAGTCGAAAGGTTAATGTTAAATCCATTCTGCTTCTAAGCGTTGTCATTCAAACCGATCTTCAAATTCGAATCTTCCAAGCTCAACGTACCTCCGTTGAAGAAGGTAACATGTATGACGAAATGTCATGTGGAGCCGAACTTCAACTCGAAACCAAACCCGATGGTCTTTTGTACTTTCTCAATCATTTATGGGTTCCAAATCACGATGACCTTCGTACTTGTATACTCGACGAAGCTCACAATTCGCGGTATTCCGTTCATCCCGGTGCGGATAAGATGTATTTCGATCTTCGTGCTACCTTTTGGTGGCCGGGTATGAAAAAGGACGTAGCATTATTCGTATCTAAATGTCTTACTTGCTCAAAAGTTAAAGCCGAACATCAAAGACCTTTTGGTCTACTCGAGCAACCACCGATTCCCGTTTGGAAATGGGAAGACATTGCTATGGACTTTATCACTAAATTACCCAACACCCAAAAGGGCAACAGTAGCATTTGGGTGATCATCGATCGTTTGACCAAATCTGCTCATTTCATTCCGATCCGCGAGAAGTATTCTGTCGAGCAGCTTGCTCAAATCTATGTTCGAGAAATCGTGTGCCGACACGGTTTACCATTGACTATTATCTCTGACTGTGATGCTCGTTATACCTCCCATTTTTGGCGTTCACTTCAAGAAGTTTTGGGAACACGTCTCGATCTTAGCACCGCTTATCATCCTCAAACGGACGGTCAATCCAAACGTACAATACAAACTCTCGAGGATATGCTACGAGCATGTGTTCTTGATTTCGGTGGGAATTGGGATTCTCACATTCCGTTCATTGAGTTTTCTTATAACAATAGCTACCATTCGAGCATTGAGATGGCTCCTTTCGAAGCTCTTTACGGTCGTAAATGTCGTTCTCCGATAAGTTGGAACGAAGTCGGTGAAGCTCAAATCACGGGACCCGAAATGGTTCAAGAAGCCACCGACGTTATTGATAGAATCCGTAAGAACCTCCTAGCCGCTAAAAGTCGTCAAAAGAGTTACGCTGACAAACGGCGAAAACCGATCGAATTTAATGTTGGAAATCTTGTCCTTCTAAAAGTATCTCCTTGGAAGGGGGTAGCCTGTTTCGGAAAGAAGGGTAAACTAGCTCCTCGTTTCGTTGGTCCTTTTAAAATCCTTGAGCGTGTTGGAAAAGTAGCTTATCGACTCGAACTACCGAAAGAACTTACCGGTGTTCATCCGACATTTCATGTTTCAAATCTTAAAAAGTGCTTAGCCGAGGGTAATCTCCATATACCTCTCGATGAAGTACATGTCGATGAGTCGATGGTCTTGGTTGAACGACCCGTTGAGATCATGGATCGCAACGAGAAGAGAACCAAGCGTAGCCGTATTCGGTTAGTCAAAGTTCGATGGGAATCACGGCGCGGCGCGGAATCCACTTGGGAGCGAGAAGACAAAATGAAAGAGAAGTATCCACATTTGTTCGCAGCATCGTCTTCGTCTTAATTTCGGGACGAAATTTCCAAAAGTAGGGGATACTGTGACATTCGTCAATTTCGGGTCTTGTTTGTATTCGTTTTTGTATTTGTTTATTATATAAACCGACCCGATTTGTAAACCGAATCTTATGTTATAATCAAAATGATGGATTTATGTTACAATATTGTTTCACACTTGTTGGGTCTTGAAAACATCCTATTTTTATTTGTATTTTTATTTATTTATTTATTTATAATTTATTTATTTATTTTTTTGTTGTTTTGTGTTTTTGTCTTGATCCATTTTGCATGAAAACTCTTGTGTCTCACACCCATATTTGACCACCAACATTACCCTATATATACACCACCTTTCCTCTTCATTTTCCCTTGCTACAACTCAAAAAAAAAAACTCTCTCAAACATCAAAGATTCAAGGTTATCTTCTTAAGTGTTCTTGAAGGATTTTGGTCTTTCATCTTAATTAGTTTATGTAGCCTTATTAATACTTGTTTATGATTGTGCAACATATATATAATATACACCCTTGTTTACCCTTGGTAGTTACTTCTCCGATTCCGGTCGGTGAGGTTTCGGACCCCATAAGGCAAGGCTTCATGGAGGACTTCGTGTCCTTGATATATATACATCTATATAACTTGTTCATACATATTAATCTTACTTATTTTAGTTTGTTGGTCATGTTTACAAGTTCCATGGTTATGGGTTTTTAAAAGTCTATGCTTCGGTTTAACCGTAAATAGCTCTAAACCGTAAACCAAACTTTGTTACTAGTTTTGTTTGTTTAAACATACTTAGTGTTAGATCTAAGTTTCTAAAATCATTTATACAAATTCTATGGTTATGGGTTTGTAGAATCTTACCTCGGTCTTAACCCGAAATACGATCCGAACCGAAAACCGAACTTTTGTTTAAAGACTTTATTGTTAACTTTTGGTATTTTTTTTTATTTGTACATTATTATACAAGTTCTTTAGTGTTTGGACATGTGGAAACCATCTATGAACTTGTTGTGAGATGGAAACCGAACCAATCCGATTCTTGCTCGCTTAAGACACACAAGTGTGTTTTTTTTAGCCATCAAGACTTGTATATTTCTTTAAAAATAGTTACAAATTGATTTTTAAATATTTTCTTAAGTACTTGGAAATGTTGGATCCAACTTGATCTCATAACAAAGTTTGGACCGACAAAACCGAACACTCGCTTAACGTGCGTTGTTAGTTCTAAAACAATGGAACTACAACTTGGTTAAGTCTTATTAAATTTTATTGAGTTATCTCATAACATTCAATATTTTGGAAAGTTGACTTTGGGTTTGACCAAATATCAAGACCCGAACCGACAACCCGAGCACTCGATAAAAAAAAACCGTTTTAGTATCTTTATTCCAAAGGGATTTGCATTCTTGCATTTTACCCACCTTATCACTTAACATAGGTTGAGTAAATATTAAGGTTAGACACTTTAACCCGGTTTCGAGCAAACTTACATTTTTAAAGGGTTATTATTATAAATTCTTAAATAGTCACATTTTAAACCTTGAACTTTAATTATTTACATTTCTCAACATTTATTTTGTTTAAAGACCTTCAAGACAACCTTTCTAAATTCAAGACTTCTTTTCTTTTTAGGCATTGTGCGTTAAACTCGTCGTTCCGACAAATCTCCAAATTATCATCTTTCAAGTTTACCACTTGAAGGTGAGTACTTCATACCCCATTTTCCATCTTTTATTTTGGGGGTGACATTTCATACTTATTCAACAAAATGCTTTATATTTGAATCTTAAACCACAAACGTAGTTGTATACTTTACCTAAATAATTGCTCGATTTGGTGTTCTATGCTTATATGCCTATGTGTTTATCGCTTTTGGTTGGTGGAACTATAAAATCCTAGACTATTTGGCATCCCCTTATAGCAAGGTGTCGTTAACGTAATGCAATTAACAATAACTATAAAATCCTAGACTATTTGGCATCCCCTTATAGCTAGGTGTCGCTAATGTGTTTAGCGATATCTATTTATCCAAATTACCACTTTTATTTATCGTTTCGTATGCAAGTTTTGTGGCTATCTTTATTATATACTAACATGATTAAACTTATGAATTGCTCACTGATCTTTGTGTTGACAAACTTTATTTTATGAAATGTTGCAGGTTTGCATCTTGGTTGATTTATGATTGTGAAGAAAACGACATCAAAGACCTTAGGATATTAGTGAAAATGAACAATATCAATTTGCCATATTTTGTGATATCTTGTTTATGGTTATTTATGGATAATTGTTATGTGACATTTTCGATGTTGTGAAATGAAATGAGTTTATTAAATACTGTCACTTTAATTAGTGTCATGTGCTTATGGACAATCGTTACACCTCGGCATGTTCCGCCGCCTTTGGTCGGGGTGTGACATTATTTGATGTTTTTCTTGAGTAATCATGGCTGTCCAAATAAGATATTAGGCTAAACTTGTCGGTTCTACTTAGGAATTGTTAGTGTTTGATGAGTTTTATGGATTGTTTGATTGATAGACTTGAATTGTTATTGTAAAGTTTGGTTTAGACATGAAATAGGTTGTGTTTGATGGCTGGAAATTTTGTTAATTCATTGCTTAAACACCTTGCGTTGGTTAATTAGTTTTGTATTGATTGATCGGTGCTTGTTTGATTCTAGGCTTTGTGTTTAGGGTTTGTTTGCGGTAGGTACAACCGTAGTGTTTTGTTGCTTGAATATTGGTTAAAGTACAGTGGTTAGGAACCTTCTTAGAGACCGAGAGGTGATAAGCAGTAGGGTCGTCTCATTACCTTTGCATGCTAGAATAAGGATTGCGCGAGAGCGAGTTTGTTTCTTGTCCGGTTTAGGTGTTTTGAGCGACTAGTTGATCTGTTTTGGTTTAACTTAAATTGTTCGTTTATCCTTGGTTGTGTAGTATTCATTACCATTAGGCTCGAGTGGTGGTGAGGCCGAGAGGTGAGTCAACATTAGAACACGTTAACAATTGTTTTCCGGTTTGGTCATTTTAGCCGATTAAGAGTAGTTAAGGTTTGTTGAGTGAGACCGAGAGGTAATCCAGTGAGCCTGAGCGATCCTTATTCGTGTCATCTTTAGGATCCGGTGTCTTAATATTATTCAATCCATTTGCTTGTTAGACATACAGTTTGATTCAAACCTAGGTAGACGTTTTTCTCTATCCAAAGTCAACACAGTCAGTTTTCGGTTAAGTTTTTTATTTTTGATAACTTTTGTTAGTCAGTCCAGTTAGTCCAACAAAGTTGTTTTAAAATAAAAAACCAAAATTAAAAATCAATTAAATATTATTCTTTGGTAGGTCTTGTCTAGGGTTAGTGATCAGTAGCGTTTTAACGTGTCCTTGTGTTTGTTAGTCGGACTTCCTAGTTCTATGCTACTTACGATTGGTACACTTGCCGGTTGTGTGTGGTATTAGGATTTTCGTTTTAGATTTACAGCTTAGTTGTGAGGGTCATTCATTTTTATAGACATATCATCCGACGCACACCAAGTTTTTGGCACCGTTGCCAGGGACACGGTTTTAGGCATTTTGAGAGCGACTCGAGTTAGGATTTACCTTGCTTGCTACTTGTAATTATTTTTAGTTTTGTTTTGCATATTTGTTAGAATAGTTTGGCTACCTCTATTGATTTTTATAGTTGTATGCGACATACTCGATCTCGTGGACCACTCGACACTGAAGTATTTCCCAAGCCAGAGAGAGTTTCGTGAGAGACGTGACACCATTTCACCATCGTCCACTTTAGAGGAGATGATGTCACAGCAGACGCAAATGTTGTCCCAACTTATGACACGAGAGGATTCCCGTCATAAAGAGACCCAGGAGAAGTTTCATGAGCACGAGCAATTCATGAGCAATCAGGGAGCATCGATTCAGAGTCTTGAGCGGCAGATGGGAGAGATAGCTAGTCGTTTGAACAAGAGGCCGCAGGGTACGCTACCGAGTAATACCGAGCAAAACCCAAAAGGATTCGTGAAAGCTGTGACGACGAGGAGCGGTGCAGGGGCACGAGATGAGCCCGTAATTCAGGAGAGGCCTAGAGGAGGAGTAGTTAAAGAGCCTGCAGCTGTTGATAGAGAGGAGCAGGTGGATGAGGAAATTCAGATGGAGTCTCCGCCGGCCCAGGTGCATCAGAGGCGCAGCCCAGGAAGTACAGAACATGCCGAGAAATAGCAATTACCGAGCGAACCACCGAGAGTCTACAAACCTAGAGTGCCATACCCCGAGAGACTCCGCAGGGATAGAGATGAGGAGCAGAACTCCAAATTTCTTGATCTTTTGAAGCATCTTCACCTTAATATTCCATTCCTTGAGGCACTTACCCAGATGCCGAAACATGCGAAGTTCCTTAAGGATATTCTCTCGAATAAGGAGAAGTTAGCTGAGGTCGCTTCCATCCCTTTGAGTGCTAGTTATCTGTTATCTTACAGAGGAAGTTACCAGAGAAGAGGTCCGATCCAGGAAGTTTCACAATTCCCTGCATCTTGAGTGATGATACGGTGATTCATGCGCTGGCTGATTTTGGTGCCAGTATTAATCTTATGCCATATTCCGTGTACAACAAGTTGGGTTTAGGCGAACCGAGGCCTACCAGGATGAGTATCCAGCTTGCTGATCGTTCTGTGAAATACCCTCGTGGGGTGGTCGAGAACAAGCCATTAGCATAACACAATACAATTTGTTTTTGCTGCAAATCAAAGGTATCATACTTTTCAGTTGTATCTAATTTCATATGTTTATAAAAAAATCAACAAGCTATTAGCATAACACAATATAATTTGTTTTTCTGTAACAGCTGATCTTTTCTTTTTGTATCTGCAACCTGCATCAAAAACCTTGATCACACAGAAGGATGTTGTAATCTGCAAGCATCCAGCAGACCCCATAGTGTTATTGTGGTATTTCATATCTCATAATCTCTTTTAAAGTGTGATGCCACATTTGATTTTTAGAATTATGCAAAATATTCTTGCATTTTGATAGCCTTTGAAGTGAAACCAACCACATAATCTTCATTAAGAAAACTGGTCACATCTTTTAATGAACACTGTTAGTACATGAAATGTGACAAGTGTTGTGAGTTGAACTGACTAGTTCGTTTAGTCTTTATATTAAGGTTGACGAAAGGAGCTAAAAGTTGGAGTATGGATAGCGAGTGAGTAACAAGAGTAATGAATAAGCAAGCATGCATGCATGATTAAAGAATGAGCAAACAAATCTCATTTGGGTTCTGAACAAGTCAACGAATGAGATGCTAAAGTCTAACGAATGTGCATGTAGACTTAATGAATGGGAGATGATCAAGCAAAACGAATAAGGAGTTAGGCTTAGCGAATGTGTATACTGTTCATGCATGGCAAGTGGGTAACGAATTGGATGTAGTATAACGAATGAGTGCATGTTACACATAGAAAGTTAGAACCGATATCTTACGAGACATCGAGTTGTACCGAATCTCTGCCGAAATTTCTAATCAACTTCAACGCGTTATTATTTCCATCTTGTGTACATGCTCAGTCGTTTTCGTTCATCGATTAGCACCATAACGCATCGAAACAAACACAGTGCGTTTTCGGTTTCGTAGATCAATATCGAGTTCATCGATCCTCATCGGGAAAAACAAGTGGTATCAGAGCTTTCGGTGCTCGATTCTACGTCTAATCGCTGAAATTCGTGCTTAAATGTTGCTTCTAGCGTGTTCGATTTTGATTCTGAAGCGTTCGTGTTGTTCGGTTTGATTTTTTTTATTCGGATCATTATCGGTTATTGTTTGACTTAGAGAGCTGTTTAGGATTCATCTACGAGTGATTTCGAGTCCAAATATGTGATCAATTTGATGATTTAATGATGATTATGATGTTTCCTGTTGTTTTCACGTGATTCTGGTGAACTTTCTGCCATGTAACCGTTTTTCCGGCAGTAAACAGATTTCAGCGGCCATAACTACCTTTTCCGGCCATTTTCGTGTTTCCGGCATAATAACCGTTTTTCTGACTGTTAAACTGAGTTTTCCGGTGACAATAGGCCGTAACAGATTTTTCCGGTATCATCAACACCATTACAATATTTTCCGATCATCGTAACAAACTTTTCCGGCAATCGGATTTGCTCACAACTTCGTTCCTACTTGCTTAATCTGGTTCATTTTGTGTTCCAATTTTGTTTCCTTTTCCGATTTTCGTTTCGTTGTTCGATTTTGTGTTCCATTTGATTCCGATTCAATTGTATGCTGTGTTCATATTATTCGATTATTCGGTGTTCTGTGTTTCAGAGTCAATTTTGTGTTCAAGTTCAGATCAGGTTCTTTCGCTGACTACACGCTTCCTTCATTCGCTGATCACATTGTCAGACCCTTCATCTGATAGATATTATTTTCATACGCTTATCAATAACTAAAGTTCCTATTGAAATCAGTTTATTTGGAGTTCAAGTTGTATGCTTGGGATTTTGTTTTGTTAGATTGTGGGCCCTATGAAACCATGACAAAATTCTTCATGGTGTGTATGAAAGTTGTATTATTTGAGATAAGAAGATGATAATCTGGAATCTCATAGAATCTCATTAAGTCAGGCAGATGGCATATTTAGAATCATTTTAGGAAGTTTAAACAAAAGGGTAGTTTAGGCATTTTAAAGAAATCAAGTTTTAAACGAGTGGAAGTTGGAGTTCGGTTCAGATTTTTTTGATTGACGAAGAGGGACATTTATTTGGCGAATTATCATTTGACTTTGTTTGTCAAAAGAACCAAAACGAAAGAAAACAGACGGTTTTGCTAAATTTGCAAACGGGCCAATTTCAAGACAAGGATTAAAAGATCGGGTTAGATTTGTCGTTTAATCTCAAGGGTAATTTGGGATCTAAAACAAAAATTCAGATTTTGAGATGAGTAAAGATTTGTGTAAAAGTTTTGGTTCAGGTGCTAAAGGGCGAATTTGGAAAGAAGTTTGGAATTTGGTTAAAAGTTTGGTTGACTTTATTTGTCAAGCGAGCTAAAACAAGAGAAAAAGGGCATATTCGGAAAGGTTTTTGGAATTTTTTTTAGTTCGGGTCAGATTCTAGTTTCGACATCAAGAGACGAAATTTGGAACTTTGTTTGGAAAATTGGTTATTGACTCAGAGCGGCGGTTTACAAAGTTGTTTGAAGTTTGGTTATTTGGCTAATTTTAGTCAAACGGGTCAAAATCAAAAGATTTTTATTGAAGTTTTTTTTCGGTGAAATTTTTGACCAAGATTTTCGCTAACGCGAGTGTGACTTGTAAAAGGAATATTTTGAAAAAGTTTGTTTCCGAGTCAGCTTGTACGCTAGATTGTTCGAGTATTAGCTGCTGGTGGTGTTTTCGTAATTAACTGCAATGGCAGTATTGTAATTAATTGCAGTGGCAGTTTGGTAAATATCAGTGGCAGTTTGGTAAATACTGTGACAATCTAAGCTGAAAGTTTTAACAAGCTTAACGAGCGTCTTTTGATCAAACTTTTCAACGGGACAAAGTTTTTTTTTTCGATCAAAGACGTTATTACAAGTTCGGATCAAGGAAAATTTTCGATTCTCGTTTCAGTGCTCAGCTTGCTTATTTGTTAAGCTTTTCAAAATGACAAGCTTTTATCCCTTAGCTGCTCAAAACACAAGTGATTCTATGATTGGGTCTCACACTATATGCCCAAAGCTTGTTAGGTTGGATGATTTTTCCAAATGGGAACCGAGATTTAGAGCTCACTTGGGTTCTTTTCATCCAGAGTGTGTTCGCAATTTGGAAGATCTTTATATAAATCCAACTGTTGGCAGTGATACTTCAGGAATTACTGAACAGGAGTTCAAGTTTTATGATATTGATGAGAAGAAGAATCTTGAAAATGAGACGAAGGCATATTCCACTCTTACTATGGCATTACATGAAAAAATGTTTCATCAGTTTAGCCATATCAAAAACTGTGCTACCCTGTTTGCTCAACTAATGGCAAGAAGTTTGGGAAAAATACTTGAAAGCAAGAAAACAATGTTGAAGTTTCGATTAAGAATCTATACACTCATGAAAAATGTGACTGTGGAAGAAATGCTGAATCGGTTCTGTCAATTGATTTCCGAAATGTCCAATGTGAAAATGGAGCTGAGTGAATGTGATCAAATTGACAGATTAAAAAATGCATTATCTCCTTTCTACTCGACTTACTTAATGGGTCTCATAGAAAATGGGTATTTTGAAACGTCAGATCTCAAATGTATAGATTTTGTAGAAAAATTGAGGAAGTGTGAACTAGAATGTCAAAGCTCATCTAAATCTAATCAAGAGCCTTCATTATCTGATGAGTTTTCATCAGTAGAATTTTTTGATTTTGAAGTGGACGAAGGGTGGTTAATGGATTTGAAGAAAGCTCATGTTGATGATAGTTGGTCTATGCTTGCAGATGAGATATCGAAGACCACCTCATCCATGGTTGATAAAGATCCTAATGCGATGGAGATTATCATGCCTACCCGGTGATTCTTCCAGATAATCTTTATGAATCTTATGATTCCGTGTCAACGTCACCGGAAGTATCTTCTAAACCATCTGATTGGTTCGTTTGTGAAACTTGTGCTAAGAATTTAAATTCATCTGTTGTTGATGAACCTCAGAAAATTGATTGTTCTCAGTGTGGTGAATACAAGTTTAAACTTGAATCAATTTGTCACCACAATGAGCAATTAGTTTTTGATTTAACATGTATTCATGATAACTATCGACAAGTGGCTGAAAATAATCAAAAATCTAAAGATAAGATTGATGCCTTGTCGATTAGCAATCATGATTTGAAAGCTGATGTTAGATGTAAATTAATAATCATCGAAAAGCAGTTTCAAAAAATTTTGGAATTGAGAACCAAAATAACTGAGCTTGAAAATGAGGTGATGGAGTTAAAGAATAAATTGGATAAATTTAGAAATTCATCTTGTCTACTAAATGATATCATTGAAGTTAACAATAATCACCAAAAGGGTGGTAAAGCTGGTTTAGTGTTTGTTGAAATCCCTCCTCCTTTTCAACATGATTACACCATACGACCAAACACGGTAGATCTAAAAGAAGTGGACATTAACTATCCACTAACAGTAGATCCTCTTGTGGCTGTTAGTAAGGTTAAAATATATAACGAGGAAAAAGTTAAACCAGTTGATCCAAAGACTACTTTAAGAAAGAAACAAAGTGTTTAACTCCAAAATCTCATATTCAAAGCAATCTGGTATTTGTCAGACTAATAATGATGTTCTTATTGAAGATGTGGTTGAACCAGTGGTGGTTCACAAGAATGAGAATATACCCGTTGAAAATCATATTCTTTGTGAACCACAAACTACTGAGAAATCAAAAACTGGTAAACCAAAAACGATTGTTACACCAAGGACATGTGAGATGAAGATTATTTCTGAAAATATATCAAGATCATTTTCAAAACCGAGTGTTAAGAGTAAAAACCGGAAGGTTTATAAATTAAAAGGTGTTGACAAGATGTTCGCTTGTCAGGACCGTAAATCTGGTGCAACCTTAGGTAGGTTGACAAGAGCAAACAGATCCAATACCCAAAGGCCTATTGAATATCCGGGCGGAATCAGGATATTAAACGGATGGGTATGAAGGTGTGATATAATGACAAACGAAACACAAGAATAATATTCAGTAAGAACAGATACAAAGACAAAGATTCACTGTATTAAATGCATCATTCAATGAAACAGTGATGGAATGTCTAGGGTTTCGTGACGGCGCCGACTGTGCAAGGAAAACAAAAGGAATGTTCTTTTTGGAATGTTTTCTCGTAATGCGTGTATTGCCAGCCTCGTTATCCGTCCCTAAATGGAAACCTAGGATCCTATTTATAGACCCTAACATTCCTTCTAGAATTCCTAATCATTACATAATGAAAGACAAATACAAATACAAGTGTAAGAGTCTTCGAGCATGATAAGTATCTTGCTCGAGCAGGCACTATGCAAGGTATGCTTAATGAGTGTCTTCAAGCATACTTTACTTAGAATATCTTCAGTGAAGATATTCTCCTCCAGCAGGCTTCATTCCTCTTGACCAATCCATGCTTTGCTCGAACTAGTCTATCGAGCAAGCCCATTCTTCTTGATGCCTTCAATCCTGTCTTGGGAGACTTATTGAACAATCTTTATCACGCTCGGATGTAAATCTTGCTCGGAGGACTGAACCATGCTCGAAGTCCTTGCTTGGAACATATGACATCTTCTTATTGAATCCATGCTCGTCACCATGTGCTCGGACATCCTGTGCTCGTAACACTTGGTTGAAACTTGAATGATCAAGTTGTTTGCTCGATTGCCAATCCATGCTCGATAGAAGAATACTCTTGCTCATTGAAGTGTGTCTTGCTCGAAGCCTTAACACTTAGAAGAATTAACCATAAATGGTTCTGAAGACCTTGCTCGAAGTAGTAAACTATGCTTGATCGTCCAAGCTTGCTCGAAGTACATACTTAACCGATTTCCTGAGGAGGTTGAGAAGATTCCAATCTTCCTTATCAAAAATCCGACCCAACAATCTCCCCCTAGATTGGAACAAGCTCAGATACACCAAAACACACCTGCATAGACTTACACATGTATCAAATATCTAAGATAAATCATTTTAAGAACATGTCATTTCATTACATATAGGAATTATGCCTTTTGGGCATTACAATTCAAATTTTTACATTTCAAAATTACAAATCACAAAACAAAGTACAAAGGTAGAACAACATAAATAATAGTGATTAAGCTCCGTTTTCTTCTATCTCCTCCTTTGGCTCCTTTCCACTGCTTTTTCTTTCTTTAATTTGACAAAGGCAGCCTTTTGTTTTATCATGTCGAGCTCCACTGCATCAAAGGAATCAATAGGAAACTCTGCGTCCACAATGTCTTAAAGATCTTGAGAATGTACGAATTGAATGTCTTCATCATACAATAACACTACAATCGTTCCTCCTGAAGCATTTCTCAAGGATATTGAGTCATTGTGCTGATTGTAAGTGAGGTGAGTTGTTCTTCCATTATGTTGTACAATTGAGTTTGGTTCCGTCATCTCCCTCCTCATTGCTAAGCACTCCCTCAACGTCTTTCTTTTTCCTGTTGAGCTGCTTGCTTGATGAGTTTTCCTCTTCTTTGATTCAAACAGAGATAGCTCCAAAGTGTGTACTTCATATATTCTATTTCTTCTTTTCTCTTTCTCTGCTTGGCTACGAACCTCTCTCCTCTTTTGTTTGAGAAAAGGAAACCCTTTCTCAGATTGTTCCTTGATAAATTTAGAGAGGTCATTTCTTTCTTGTCCGACCAGCTGTCTTCTGTCTTGATTGTCATATAAGTCCATTTCTGCCATCTTCTTCAACTGTTCTTCTAAAAAATTTCTCAAATAATCCCTAAAGATGATTAGAGTCTCTTCATTGTCCTCAGTGATCACCCTTAAGGTCTTGGATCTCTTGTCGAAGTAGATATTTGTGGGCAAGTTTAAATTCCTTGGTGGTTTAGGCCTCACAATCTCAGACCTTATGGGTGTTCTGCTTGTACTGACTTGTTGCTTCTTCTTTGCCTCTTCAAGTTCAGACTCTTCAAACCATCTTTTGATTGTGTCATCAGTTTGCACCATCAGTCTTCCCATGTTAGCACCCTTTTTATGTAGGGCACTCATCATTTCAGCCCTTACTACGTCCTCCATTCTCCTTCTGTCCTCCATTATCTTTCTTTGAGTTTCCATATACAGTCTCTGCTCTCTGTGGTAAATTTCGAGAAGTTGAGTGTGAGGCATATTTTCAAATTCTTCTTTTGTCATGCCCTTGTTCATCAACAAGTCTTTTAAAGTTTGTACTCTTTGTGGATCTTCAAACCACTCTCTTGCTTCATCTTCTTTCTTTTCAGCTTCCTCCTTTTCCTTTTCCATCCGCAATTTCAATTTCCTTTCTCTCTTACTATCAGCAGTGTTCTTTTGATCTTTATGTGACTCTTTAATCAATTTTACTTTCTTTTTCAGATCATCAAAGATAGATTGATTAAAGAATTATAGTCATAGCCATGTACTTGCAGAAATTGAATATCTTTGTGTTTTGCTTTGACTAACTCATACTCTGCATCATCACTCTTTCTCTTCTTCTTGTTCACCTTTTCAACAAAGGTTGCAATATCATCTACAAGAGCACTCTTGTAGATTTTGTCAATTGAGTCAAAAGACTGGAGATTCAAGAAGGCAGGCTTGTGTCCATCCGTTATCAGAAATTGTCTCCTTGGATTTCCTCTTTCTCCATCCTTCGGTTTCTTTTGCAATTGCTTTTTTTGTCAGCCTCTGAAGATATTTCAAGTCATATTCAAGGCTTATGATATAGGCTCTATCTTCACTTTCTTTATCATTATTTGTCTTTGATCCTTCTTCTTCCTCATCACTTTCCATGTTTTCATCCAAGTTGTGAAGAGCTCCTATCATTGGTTCTTCATTTTGAGATTCAGGTGTCTTAAACACAAACTTGGATTTTTGTCCTCTTCTATAGACAGATTTTTTCCTTTTGGCTTTTGAGACTTCCATTTCAGATGTTTCTTTTCTTTTCAAGGAATCTCTTTCTTCAATTTCAGTCTCTTGTTCACTTACAGTTGATTTGGTTTTATCTGCCTGTTCATCTTCATCAACAACTTCCTTGATAATTGGTTCAGTGGCTTGTGTTACTGGTTCTTCATTAAATATTTCTTCAACAACTGGTTCCTTCACATGAGTATCTTCATCAATATTTTCATTTACTTCATGAATAATTGGTTCAGTAGTCTCAACTACCTCTTCAACCCTTGGTTCTGAACTGCTGCTAATGTTGATAAAATCCTTTTAAACCTTTTTGGCAGCTGATACAATTTCAGGATGATGTCCTTCTGGTCTATTCAAGATATCTATAAGATCTTTCATTATGACAAACTTCACCATTGAACTATCAGATATTTCAATTGTCTCTTCTTCTTCTTGGTTGATTGGACCCAACCCAAGCTCTTGTGTTTTTGGTTGTTCATTTTCAGGTTCTTTAAGCTCAGGTTGTGTAGGCTTGGGCTCTTCATTTGTTTGTTCTATTGGAGTCTGTTGATCAACTGGTCTTTCTTTTAATGCCTCCAATGTAGCCCTTATAGCCTCATCAGCCTCCATTCTCAATCTCTCTTCTTCCTCTTGCTTTTTCTTCATCTCAATAAGTGCTTCAAGCACCCCTTGTTCAATCTCATCATTATCTTCTCCAACTTGAGTTTTAGCCATTTCAGCCAATTCTTCATTAATGAGTTTCATGGCTATTTTTACAGACTCAACCTCAGCAACATCTGGATCAATCACATCATCCTTGTGTAGTATCTCATCTCCAGAAGTTACTCTTAGAGTGGCCTTCGGATGCAAATATTCTTTAGTTTGAGCCACCCCTTTTCCCTTTAATTTTCTTCTTTCAATTTGCTCATGGGTCTCTGCTGCCTCATTCTCAGACTCCCCCTCATCTCCAGCATCTTCCTCAAACTCTTGATTTATCATGTTTAGAGCATTTGAGGGTCCAGCTTCCACAATCTCCTCATCTGAACTGGCATATAGATTTTCAATCATTCTTAAGCCCTCTGCATCTTCATTATTCTCCCCCTGTTTTGGTGCATTTAAGGTCTTCTCAACCTCATAATGCTCTAGGGTTTGAATCTTTTACAAGGCTTGTTGCAGTGCAGTCTCAAGTGCTTTATTTCTTATTTCCAGCATAGCATTTTTTTAACATAACATTCTCAAATTCTAGCTCTGCATTTTCTGAAATAATGTCATAGATATTGGGGCTGGATTGTGGTGTTTCTTGAGTGGGTTTCAATTCAGGTTCTAGTGATGATGTTTCTGGGGAAGGTAGTTAGTTCATTGGGGATGGGCTGGGAGATTTGAATGGGTTCAGTGGGTATAGTTTTATTGAAAGGTGAGGTTGGGGTGTTGTGATATGTGTTTCCTGAACAGGTTCAAGCTCTGAGTTTATAGGATTAGTGGTGGCAGGAGATGAAAGGATGGTATCATCAGCAGGCTCTGACTCAATGGAGTCAATATCATCATTGTTGTCTATTGCAGGGTCTGGTGAATCTGATGGAGTAATTTTGTTGATAGTGTCAGTCACATTGGATACTACATCGGCAATAAAGTCATCATCTTCATCCATATGCTCGGTTTCTACGTGACTAGGACCCACAACTGATTCATCAACCGGTCCAGTAACCTCATCTTCTGGACCTTTATCCACTTCTTGATTTTCCATCTGAACATCAGATCCAGCACCAGTAAATACAGTCATCTGATTCCCAATAGTATCATTAACAGAATCAGTCACTTTAGCATTTCCACCCACATTCTCTACATCCTATACCTCATAAGCAAGTTGTTCAGTAACAGGCTCATTAATCAGCTCCTTGATTATCATCACCATCATCAGGATTATCATCACCATCCGGACCATCATATCCTCCATCATTCTCATCATCCTTACTCTCATCATCATTTTCATCATCACTATTGCCTGGAGTGCAAGGTACATCAATAGCACCTACGGAAGGAACAAATAGCCATGGGAGAACATCCCAATCAGCATTGTCAATGAATTTGCTTTTGGCATCTTTCATTTGTTGACAGATGTTTGGATCTTGTAAGCTCAGTACTTCTCCTGTTTGCTGTAGGTTCTGCAAAGACCTATTTATAAGAATCTGGAGAAATCTCAGATACATTAGGAATCGTTGGTTTACAGCCTTCTCAGCATTGGAAACTAAACCATTGAAGATTAGTCTTGAAACATTAAAAGGTTGCTGATACAAAATAGCTACTGTCAAGGTGGCATGTTCCCTTCTTAGTAAAGTCCAAGTTCCTCTCCTTGGAGATAGGGACTGAATGACATGATGAATGAAGAATTTGTAGATAAGAGGAAAACTTCTTTTATGAAATTGTCATTCTTTAACATCCCCTTGATATCCCATGGTTTGAAAGACTCTTAATAGTCTTGCGGTAGAGTATGATGGTTGTTCTTCATGATTATTATTCAAGTTCAGTGCTGCTCTGATTGAAGCTTCAGTAACTTCAATATCATGATTTAGTACAGAGGCTTCAATCCTCTTCCCATTAACATCATTAACGTTTGTAGCTGAGCCCCAAAAGTCTGTAATATGATTTCTGTAAATTGTTGGACTTTCAGTCAAGGCTACCCTTAGGTTGGAATTATTCAGGAAATTGATCATGAGCTCCAATTCCTTGTTGTCATTATGTAACTCCAAATGGGCACACATATTGTGTCTCTTTTCAAATTTCATGTTCATCAGTTCTGCAAAATAAAAGAATAGTCAGTACACAACGATGCAGAAACAACAAGCAAGAGTAGTTAGAGAAGAGTAGCGTCTTCAATAACCTATTCAGTAGTAATATGCGTACCTGCACAAACAAGTAAACGATTAGTAAGAGAATCAATTAGAAACCCTAATTCCGAAATCGGTGATACGATAAACTAGTATCGATATCTTATCAAAGTCGAAACAGAGCTAATGGCTAATTTCAAAGTATAATCAAGTAGTAATTGAAGATTCGAGTAAACAGGGGATGCACGAGCAAGAGGTTTTTGCAATTAGGTTTGAGAAAGGGAAATGAAATGTGTGAAAAAGTTCCTAACTCCCCCTTTTATACCTAACGTTTGGTTAGTACAGTACTGTTTTTGTCGTCTAGTGCAGACAGTTGTCATTTAATTCAAATTTACTGTACCTCCCTTGCTCGAGCATACAGCCAAAAGAACAGCTGTATCCCATTATACTCGAAGACAGTACAATCCATGCTCGACGTACTTGTTTATAATGCCCGAGCACTAGTATACTCCAGATATTTTGCTCGAATAAACTTGTGCTTGATACCTTTGCCAAATGTTACACATATCATACTCGAGTATTGGGTCATACTCGACATTGTTCGGATTCAAAGAGTATAATAGCGTGCTCGTGACCTGCATTGCGCTCGAAGGCATTTAGCAAAATTTTGTCAGTCATGTATACTCGAGACACACTTATTGTTTAACCCTACTCAACTAAGCATCACGCTCGACATCACTTAGAAATCTATCATGACAAAACATATGGTCATGATGCAACTCCTCTTAGCAGTGTTGTAACCTATGCTCAAATGACTTAGATTACTACAACTTGTTGTGCTCGAAGTACATTCATGCTCGAAAGCCTTAGCAAATTCTATCCTTCCTATGGTTATACTCGAACACACAAACATAAGAGTCTAGCACACAAGTGTGCTCGAACTACTTAACAAATTTATCTATCAAGTTCCTTAACTCGAACTCACAAACCTAGGTATCTAGCACATAATCTTGCTCGAAACACTTAACATCTCGTATCTTCCAATCCCTTGTGCTCGAATACTTAGGTCTAAGCATCCAACATGCAATCATGCTCGAAACACATAACATCAAATATCATATCATAGCAGATGCTCGAAAGTAAGATGCATGCTCGAATCACTTAACAATTTTCAGTTTATGAAGTATGCTCGAAGGTAACATGCATGCTCAAAATACATAGATGAATCTAATAGTTCATTTAGCATACTCGAAGCAATGTAATCACACAAACAAGCAAGATTTTGTGCTCGAAACACTTAAATCCTTTTCAGTCCAGATTTTTGAAAAACTAACCCAGCATATGTCTATCTGTCTAGACATTTTCACACACACACTTCATAAAAATGATCATTTAAACATTTATCTGACTCAAGCATTTAGTTTATGGTGATGTAAGAGATCAAATTTCAGTTGAATTTTTCTTTAAAAACAATTTCATAGAAAGATCTCAACATGGGATCAGACTGTTTAAGGCAATTTCACACCATTTCATGGTCAGTGTTATTGTGACTTAAGCCAGGTTGACAGCAGGTATACTTAGCATAATTTTCATTGTTTTTTGTGATACATGTTAGTGTTCAATTAAGGCATTAGTTAGGAATGGTCATCACTATATTTTCAGGTTGTCTCTAATCTCTTCTCAAGGCTTATTTAGGTTTCTGCAAGTCACCCCAAGTTGACTTAGACCCAATGAAGTATGGTTAGTACATTCTAATTTCTAAACTAAATTTAAAATTTGTAGAACTTTAAGAGAATTTTTTTTTAATTGCATTTAGCTCCTTTTGTAACTTTGAGCTTGATATTTCTATTGATTCACATTGTGTGAATTTTTCTTCATCATAAATACATAAGTTCCTAATGACCAATACTTCAAGAGGCTTGTGTATGACTAGATAATTACCTTTTTGCCTATCATTCGGGGAGATATGCTAGAGAACATACCTTATCTTCTAATGGTTCACCACATCAGACTTAGCAGATTTTAGGTTTATATCACATATGGAAACTATAGATCATGGAAAGCTACCATATAATGCCAATGACTGTACTTCAAGCCTTTTAAACTTATAATCCATGTGTTAGTTGTCTGAAACAGTTTTCTATAATTTCCCACAAGGTTGGATACTATTTCTATCCAAAAACCTTTAAGCTTCAACAAAGCTTATAACTGAATAATCTTATCATGTCTCATATGAGATCACCAAAAACATTGTTGCTTAGTTAAAAACATTTTACAGTTTCAAAACAATTTCTTTTGAAAGTTCATTTTAAACGTGATTCTTAAACCAATGTTGTTATTTAAGCACATTTGACAAGCACACACTTCAAAAATGTCACACACAATCACACAATTCTGTCGAGCATGCTCAGAAATCTATCAAGCATACTCGAAAGTCTATCAAGCAACCTCAAGATCTATCATTACAGTGTCTGTGCTCGAAAGACTTGAACATTGTGCTCGAGCAATAGACTTGTGCTAGAAATACTTAGAAAGTTTTCCAGTACACATGTCCATGCTTGAATAGCAAAACATATCATTTGTGCTCGAAATACTTGAGAGTCCTCAAGTATGGTTTGTTTTTGCTCGATGAACAGCAAACAGAGCAACAAGCCTAGAATCATGCTCGAAATACTTGAAAAGTTTTCCAAAGCAAGTCTATGCTCGAGCAGCTGAGACATGCTATCTGTGCTCGAAGTACTTAGAAAAGTCTTCAAGTAGCACCATTTGTGCTCGAAGAGCAACAAACACAGTATCAAGCACAGATTCATGCTCGAAGTACTTAAACTACAAAAATACATCATGTATGCACAGATCTAAGTATAGAGAACGATAATCATCAAATATATGATATTTTTCACACAAAGCAGTCACAAATCATGATTCATGCAATCAGAATAATCAGTCTAGCATATGAATAAATCATGCAAACATTCATAGTGAGAATCATAGATAATCAGTAAGCACCTCATTTAAGCACACATCATCAATCAGATTTCATCAGCATTTATCATACCTAGGCATTTTAACAAAAAGTGAAATATGGTTTTATCTAAAGGTTTGGTGAATAAATCAGCCAGATTATCAGATGTATCTACCCTTTTCATTTATATTAAGCCTTTTTCACTACAGTCTCTAATAAAGTGATGTCTAATCTCAATGTGCTTAGTCATAGAATGTTTGACTGGATTCTTAACAATAAACATAGCAACAGTATTATCAATTAAAATTGGAGTAAGTAAGAAATTCAGACCATAATCCAGCAGTTGTTTCTGAATCCATAGAACCTGTGCACAGCAGACAGATGCAGCAATGTACTCAGCCTCAGCAGTTGAGATGGACACTGTAGTCTGCTTCTTGCATTGCCAAGACACCAGCCTGTTTCCTAAAACTGGCAGCCTCCTGAAGTTGATTTCCTACTCATGTTGCAACTATCATAGTCACTATCTGTATAGGCCATCAAGTCAAAAGAAGAGTTCTTTGGATATCAAATTCCCAAATCTGGTTTCCCTTTGAGATATCTGAAAATTCTTTTTACTGCTAGCATGTGTGAGACCTTAGGGTTAGCTTGGAATCTTGCACAGACACACACAATAAACATAATATCTGGCCTAGATGCTGTCAGATACATAAGTGATCCTATCTTGGCTCTATATTTATGCTGGTCCACTGGCTCCCCCTTTTCATCAGATACCATCTTCTTATGTGTGTCCATTGGTGTAGACACTGTATTATAATCTTGGCACTTGAATTTGTTGCGAATTTCTTGAACATACTTTGATTGATTGATGAAAATGCCATCTGCCTTCTGCTGTACTTGAAGTCCTAGGAAAAAGTTCATTTCTCCTATAGAACTCATCTTGTATTTTGACTTCATCACCTGTTCAAAGTCCTTACACATTTGTTCATTGGTTGAACCAAAGATGATGTCATCAACATACACTTGTAAAAGCAATAGGTCTTTCTTCCATCTTTTGTAGAATAGGGTCTTGTCTATGGCTCCACGGCAGAATCCATTGTCTAACAGGTGGTTTGAAAACTCATCATACCAAGCTCTAGGAGCTTGATGTAGTCCATACTGAGAGAGCGTATAAGGATCTAGATCTTGTGATTACATCGATGTTCATGTTGATTCGTTATACGATTATGCTAGATATACGTTAGCAGGTGTAGTGTATGTATTGAGATGGCAATCGGACAGAGTAACGAGAGGATAGATGGAAATAATCAGAACTGTTATAATGAAATACATTGCAGGGGTTTATATAGACGATGACTCTTATTCGTTAAGATAAGCTTAACGAATAAGTCATTCGTTATAAACACTTAACGAATAAACATGCTTATTCGTTAATACTTTAAATGATAGCGAATGGCCCTCATTCGTTATCTCATTCGTTAAACATGGTTAACGAATGAGCTTACATTTAGACGAATGTGTTACATTCATTACGGGGTAACGAATGTAACTTACAATAGAGCGAATGGCATGTTTACCATATTTACATTATAACCCCTATACATTTAATCTATTACATTATAGCCCTGATAAAGATCGAGACGTACAAAACATGTATAAAACAAACTCCCCCTCGTCTCGAGCTCTTTATCTTTTATCTCTGGAACATCTTGGTTTTCCAGTCAATACAACTATGAATCTTGTATGCGTAACAGACTCTAACAACCTTCTGAAACTGCATAGCAAGCTCGTAGTCACATACGTTAGCAAACCTGATCTTACTTGTAAATAATGCATCATTGTCAGACTCAGATAAGTTAACCAGCCACATCGGATCAATAACACGTATCATCTTCGTGTTTGAACCATGACCGAATACAATAACCGCTTCACCTGTACGATTGTTGTAATACCAATAATTAAACGAGGTGAATAGACTCTGAGGAAAAATCTTCATTGGAACCCTCTTCATCGTCTTTGGTGGTTTTACTTGTAATATCATCTTTCTCCAGCCTGTGCGTGTATCAATCTCATCAATGTACTTATGAGTAGGCACCTGTGGCTTGAAAAACTTAAAACCGAAACGGGTTTCATGTAATAACTGCTTATAGAACCACCCAGCCCACTGATCGTTCCCACGATTCACGAACGGTCTGTTTGCTTGTGTTCTCACATCCCATCTGGGCATAGATAAGATATCGTTTGGACGCTTGAAGTAATAAATACCGTGTTCCCATTTCACGATATATACCTTAAGATCTGAATCATACAGCCATGCCACCAAATCACCTCTTACATCTTTAGCTGGCTTGTACTTCTTCATTTGGTATGCTGATGTTCGAGCATTTTCCACTCTGACTTCTTCTCGTTCATGATAACGAAAAGTCTCGATCATCTTGTTCATATTTGCTACATTATGTTCAAACATACCATCCAAAGCACGTTTACGCTTTTTCTCAGTAGCAGAGACATGACTTGTTCCAACAGCTTTTAATTTATCATTCTCTTCTTGCAAACGACGTTCTGCTGCATCAAAATGCTTAGTAGTGAAAAACAGAATACCTGAGTCGTTGTTGTTTTCGGTGTAGAACTCAGGGTACTCCTCAGCAGTTACGTCTTCAACCTCTACATCCTCAAAATCAGGCACATTCCCATGTGGAATGCATGTATTAGTACTTTCCTCTATTTCAATATCCACATCCACACTCTTTCCCAACACATCCACCTCTTCTTCATTTAGATCCAAAAGCAAGGCAATTTGTTCTTTTGTTAAAGAATGATCAGCTAATTCACCTTCTTCAATCTCGTCGCATTCACCATACTATACACAACTCCATACTTCCCCACAAATAAAATCAAATTTGCTGGAATGACATCAATTGGTTTAGCTCTCGTGTAATCTTTGTACGGTACTATCTGTAGCTGATTATCTCCAGATCCACCAGCACTCGCAACAGTCTTATTTCCTGCCGATGGTGTGGAACTTCCGCCCGGTTGCTGATCTACCCAACCACCTGTACCATCTTGATCATATTCATTGTTCTTTAACTTCTTTAACTCATCTTCTTTACATGTCAACTGAAGAATGATCTCATCCTGTTTATCCAATCTCGCCCCCTGAGCAGCAATATGGGCTCGAAGTTCCCTGTTTTCATGTTGAGTGAACTGAATATGACGCAACAAATTTCGTTGTGCTAACTCATGTGCCGCTCTATCAGCTTGCATTTGAGTCTGTTGAAGATGCAACAGATTCATCATATGAAACCATTAAGTCTAAAGATTCAAGCCGAAGAAATTTGGATGAACTGGTTACAACGGACCCTGAGGACGAGTAAATGTCATAAACGAATGCTTAGGTCTCAACAACTGTGTCGGTGTAACAGGAGTAGAAGGAGTAGCAGGCTGCGGTGTAGGCATACTTGCTAAAACCGTCTGAAGAATATCACCAAATACAGGATCTGGTCGTGTAGTTGTCATCAAGGTCATAGACGGAGGTACCGGAGACATTGGCATATGAATCGGTGTCGGTGACCTTGGAATCTGTTGAGATGCAGGAATAGGATCTGAAATAGATGCCGGAGGAGTAGAATTAACAAACGGTTGACTAGGAATCTCAATTCTAGATCTACGTCAAACCCGTTGCTTCTTTACTTTATCACTCTTCTCCACCATCGGTTCTTTCCCTTTACGTTTACGTTTCTGCTCATAACTTAAAGAAGCTTGTGGTCCTGGACCACCATCATCTCCACCATCATTTCCACCATCACCACATTCACGTTTTGATTCGGAGTCATCGTGAATCCAACGATCGTTAGGCGGTGCAACATAATCAATATTTGCTAAATGACCAATCAATTGTTTAAACTTTGGTCTATCTGCCAGACTCTGACCTCTATAAGATCTCAAATGTCTCATTGTTTCTTCGTTCATGTGTTCAAGCTTCATAACATCAGCTTGATCTTTCTCCAAGTCTGGCACCAAATCATTGATTATCATTTGTAGAAATCTTGGATACATTAGAAATTTATGTCTGCTTGTAATGTTCTCTTTCAAATGATAATAAACCAATTCAGAAAAGTTGAATGGTTTATTCAGCACAAGAGCAACGAAAGCAGATTGCAGCATCACTCGGCATTCATCAAATCCTCTTTTACGTCCACCGAGGCAATGAATCAATACATGAAGCAAATACTTGTATTGTTCACACAAGTTTGCTTTGTTATACATTGACTTTCCCAGATCACCGTTATACTTTACCCTTCCAAATAATCCACGTATCAACTCTCTATCAAACTCACACCTATCATCGATTGTATCATGAAACCCTAACGAGTCTCTGATTACGCCAACATCAATCACCACCCATTTTTCTTGAATTACTGCTTCAATATGATTTTCTACTTCATTGAGTCTAGCAGTATTCTAGAATTCACGAATTATCTTCTGATAGACAACTGTACGAGTCGAGATTGCCTTGTAAATTCTTGAATGTGTCAAGAAGCTAATCATGCCCACGAATATAGAAGAATCTTCAAAGTTTGGCACAAGATAGGCACAAATGTTGTGACTTTTGTTCCACGATAGCAGTACAGGAGCTTGTTCAGGTACTGGATTATCTACAGGTTGTTGCTCGGGAACAGGGTTTTGAACATTTTCGTCTGCCATTAATGTTCAACAAACAAACATTAGTAAAACATTCAATAATATAATACTCTGTTTTAACGAATGATCATATCACTTGTTATGATGAATTAGACATTCGTTAAACATTTAACAAGTACATTCGTTACACGTAACGAATCACACTTATACGTGAATTCATTCATTATCAAACCTTTTTGATCTAACGAATTAATCCTGATTCGTTATAATTAATTTAACTATACATTCGTTCCCTTAGCGAATCAAATAGTTATTCATTAACAATCTAACGAAACTGACTATCATTCGTTATATGAATAACGAATCTGACTAAAATAAACAATTTGACTACATCAGAGTCAATTTACATTTTAATTTTGACTAATCAAAGTCAAAGACGGCGAACATCACTGTCGAAACCTTTGATAATCCATCTCAATTACGAATTAACCTTATCAACAATGATCGGAATCCTGTTTAAACCACTAGTTATTTGTCATTTATCCAAAATTTAGTCAGTTAAGTGTTTTTTAATCTGTTATCTGTTCGATTCAAATTCAGATTTTCAATTAATCAATTAACCCATAAAACAACGATGAAAACCCAAGAATCTCAAATCATTGTGATCGTTAATACCTGTATAATGTAAAGATGTTAATCAATATCGGTAATAAGCAAGCAAATGATTCTGGGAAAAATTTGCAATAGTTCGTTTAGGGTGATAGTGAAATAGGAAAATGGCGAATGAAACGACATTCGTCTGTCTTTGGGATTATAAACCCCAATAAGTTCACACACCCCGAGGTCATTCGTTCAAATTTGAACTAACGAATGGCCTCATTCGTTAACTTATTCGTCCTGATTCGTTTAAACTTTTAAACAAATAAGGATTTATTCGTTAAACTTTAACGAATATACGTTATTCGTTAATGTTTCTAACGAATAATAATGTCATTCGTTTAAATTTTAACGAATGATACATTAAATTCATTCCATTCGTTAATGATCACACGAATGTATTCCATTCGTTATGCACAACGGAAGCGAATGAAGATATAACGAAAAAAAAATTATTCGTTATGTTTAAATAACGAATGGCTTTAAATTCGTTAAACCTTTTAACAAATCACCAAATATCCTTAGCGAATGAGATAAAATCTCATTAAGGAATTAAATAATCATTAAAACCAACTAGGGTTTTAAAAATGAATTAAATAATCAATTAAATCCATTTTAGGTTTTAATTGCATACATAAAAATACCTAATCAACCTCTGATCGGTAATGTTTAACTTAAACGGATTTTTACGTTAAAATACAACTGATACCAGTTGTAAATACCTTAAGCACGATTAACTTAAAATTTTAGGGATCAATCTTTTTCTTTTGAATTATTTGCTAGCTTGGTAAATCGAAACTAAAGCAGAAATGAAAAAGAAATAAAATCTTTTTGAATTTTTGAAAATTTTCAATTAACAAATGACAAACAAACAGTAAACAACTAAACTACTTCAAGCAGTACATATTTTTGTGAGTTGAGCAGGGAATCATATTGACAAAAATGTCACTAAGTAACACTTCAATTTCGATGATTATTATACACGTAACCCAACGATGATTGCGGATATAATTGTCCTCTTAAACTTTTCACAGACTTGTCGGAAACTTTACGATATGCTTTAATTTGGTTCAATTAGGCACAAAACCATATGTGGACCCCATCAATCAGATATAACATTTCAATCTCTTATAAAGTGAATTTCACATGTACGGTTTTCTTTGATTTTCCAAATTTTGATTAACTGTGACTCATGCAAAAATAATAAAAGGAAAATAAAGCAGAATGTCAAAATTTTCCCTTAATATCGGTATTACTACACGCAGATAAGGTTCCATTTCAACAAAATAAAAAGTTAAAAATAAGTAGAAGTTGCATAAAATCTTAACTCTCAATTCGGATAATCCCGTATTATAGCACAGAGAAAGTCCATGATTTTATACGAAACACCAAGAAAATAAAGCAGAATACTCAAATATTAACCCTTAGGTCGGATAATCTTATCGCGCAGGAGATGATCCAATATTTGAATAAAAATAAAGAAAAAATAAAGTTTACTTTCTTTGCAAAAAGAAATAAAAACAAAGCAGAATTTTCTTCAAAAATGAAAGCATGCACACACAGTAATCATTTTGACTTTTGACTTTTCTTAAATCAGATATAGTATCAATCTTTCAAGATGTAATTCCACTAGGTTCGGCATTCATTATCTTTATATCTTATCAGTTCCTATATAGTCTGTCAAGCCTATCTTTGCATATCATATTGCTGGCCTTACGGTAATTTTTAATCTAGTTTATCCATGTACTAGATCAATCCCGTCAATGTACTATCATTTTCCCTTTTTGCTTCAAAACTCATTTTGAGAAGCATTTTTCATTGTTTTTGAAATTTTTCAATATTTGAATGTTTTTGGAGTTTTAAATTTCTCTGTACAAACAGAAACCACAATATTTTTTGGATTATATATTTTTCTCCCCCTAAAAAAAACAAAAATCGAAACAAAACAAGAAATAAAATGATTTAACCAAGCTTTTGAATATCTGTTAAAGTTTTTAAACTATTTATACCCAGCAGATATTGAAAACGTGTTTTGTCAAACGCTTTGGTATAAAGGTCAGCCTTTTGAAAATCCGTGTGAATTTTATCAATTGATATTAATTTCTTTTCAAAACAATTACGTATGAAGTGATAACGGATTTCAATATGTTTGGTTTTCGAATGGGGAACCAGATTTTTGGTGATTGAAATTGCAGCAGAATTATCAATATAAATGGGAGTAGTAAGAAACTTCAAACCGTAATCCCGCAAGTGTTGCTGGATCCAGAGAACCTGTGAGCACCAACTCGAGGCCGCCACATACTCCGCTTCGGCTGTTGAAGTTGAGACCGTTGTCTGCTTCTTACACTGCCAGGAAATAAGCCGTGTTCCTAAAAATTGGCATCCCACTGTTGTAGACTTGAAGTTGATTTTGCATCCTTGGTAGTCCGAATCAATGAAAGCGGTGAGATCAAACTTATCGTCTTTGGGGTACCATAACCCGATGTCTGGATGTCCCCTCAGATAATGTAAGATTCGCTTTACTACCGCCAGGTGAGTCACTCGGGGACTCGATTGGTACCTAGCACACAAACAGACAGTAAACATAATATCAGGTCATGATGCAGTCAAATACATGAGAGAACCAATCATAGCACGATACAGGGTAGGATCAACAGTATCCTCCAATTCATCCGGTGATAAATTGTGACCCACAGGAAGAGGTGTCGATGGAATTTTGCCATCAGATATCTTGAGTTGGCTCAAGACATTATTCACATATTTTGGCTGATGGATAAAGATCCCGGAATCAGATTGGTGAACTTGCAATCCTAAGAAAAAGTTCATCTCTCCCATCGAGCTCATCTCGAATTTGGTTTGCATCGTCTTTTCAAAATCTTTACACAAGCTATCGTTCGTCGAACCAAAAATTATGTCGTCCACATAGATTTGGACGAGGAGCAAATCATCACCCACGTGAATCCACTCTCTAGCAGATGGTTAGCCAACATGCGGTACCAGGCTCTCGGGGCCTGGTGTAAACCATAAAGAGCTTTGTTTAATCGGTAAACACGCTCTGGAAAGTCTGAATCCTCGAAACCTGGAGGCTGCTTCACATACACTTCCTCATGAATAGCTCCGTTCAAGAACGCCGATTTCTAGTCCATTCGATAAACCTTAAAATTTTTATAGGCTGCATAAGCAAGAAAGATACGTATAGCCTCCAGTCGTGCAATCAGAGCATATACTTCGGTGTAATCTATGCCTTCTTGTGGATTATAACCAAGTACGACCAATCGTGCCTTGTTTCTCACGATTACCTCGCGGTCATCCTTTTTGCACTTAAAGACCCATTTAGTTGGAATCGCCTTTTTCACGCGATAGGGTTTATCAATTAAGTCCCATACACCCAGTCGTATGAACTGTTGCAGCTCCTCCTGCATAGCTTCAACCCAAGATGGTTCTTTGAGTGCCATTGCGACACTTGTTGGTTCTATCTGTGATAGGAAGCAGGTGTATTGTGCAATACTGAGGATACCTGAAGAGTGCAAATCCGCATAAGCACAAACTATTGAATCCTCGGTAGGAGATACGTTACAATCAACTTGATCATCACATACATTAGCTAAT
Source organism: Bidens hawaiensis (assembly GCF_021521415.1). Classification (NCBI taxonomy): domain Eukaryota; kingdom Viridiplantae; phylum Streptophyta; class Magnoliopsida; order Asterales; family Asteraceae; genus Bidens; species Bidens hawaiensis. The sequence goes on from NW_027504856.1 coordinate 366,118, forward strand.
TGGTGTCTTGTTCGAACCCCATCGTTCACATCACCAATTATCTGTTCCAATGGATGACTCGAATGAATCCTTAAGAAAGGATTGACAGGGACAGATATGTTATCACCCAAATTGGTGATATTTTCCACTGCTTTGTCTAAAGAGACAGTCGGTGATTAATCAACAATTTGAATTGGCTCGTTTGTTTCTGGAGCTTCATCCAAGGGTACTGACGATGAATCCACGAAATCAGCATCATCAGAAGATTCAGAAACTTCATTCGACGTTTCTGATACATTAGAAGAGTAATTCACATCACCCGAAGAAGACCTTGACATCGGAAGACATTGTTCTTCCAGATAAGATCTAATAAGATCTTCATGTACTTCTTCAACCACTGACGTAAACGAATTAAATGAACCGTCGTAATCGAACATCCATTCGGGACCTGTACCAGTTAGCGGAGTAGTATAACTTTGGCAATCAACGTGATACCATTCTTCCACACACCCCTAAGAGATATTGAAGATTCGTTTCTTAGGAGAATTGTATCCCAAAAAGTAACCTTCAAACATTTTTTCATCAAACTTTCCAGCATCTCTCTTTAACATAGTACACGGATACTGATGTGCGTCGGATAACCCTCAAAACTAAGCTTTAAATTTAAAATGAAAATCCTAAAACCACACACAACCGGCAAGTGTACCGATCGCACGTAGTATAGACCTAAGAAGTCCGAGTATCGAACACGTGGACACGTAAGAAGCTAACGATCACAAACCCTAGACAAAACTTACCTAAGAATAATATTTAATTGATTTTTGATTTTTAATTACTTAACTGAACTAACCAAACTGACTGACAAAAGTTACAAAAAAAAAACTTAATGACAAACTAACTGTGTTAACTTCGGATGGAGAAGAACGTCTACCTAGGTTTGAATCAAACTGTAGGCCTAACAAGCTAATGGATTGAATGATATCTAGACACCGGTCCCTAAAGATGACACGACTAAGGATCGCTCGGGCTCACTGGATCACCTCTCGGTCTCACTCAATAAACCTATCTACTCAAAATCGCATAAAACGACCAAACCGGGAGACAATTGCTAACGTGTTCTAATGATGGATCACCTCTCGGTCTCACCAACACTCGACCCTAATGGCAATGAATAATACACAACCAAGGATAGAGGAACAATTCAACTTAAACTAAAATAGATCAACTAGTCGCTCAAAACACCTAAACCTGACAAGAAACAAACTCGCTCTCGCACAATTCTTATTCTAGCATGCAAGGGCAATAAGACAACCCTAACTTCCTATCACCTCTCGGTCACAAAGAAGGTGTCTAACCGCTGTACTTAATCCAATAAATCATGCAACAAAACCCTACGGTTGTTCCTACCGCAAACAAACCCTAAACACAAAGTCTAGAATCAAACAATGCACCGATCAATCAACACAAAACTAATTAACCGACACACGGGGTTTATGCAATGATTCACCAAAATTTCCAGCCCTTAAACACAACCTAGTTCATGTCTAAATCAAACTTTACAATAGCAATTAAAGTCTATCAATCAAACAATCCATAAAACTCATCAAACATGAACAATTATCATCATTCCTAGGTAGAACTAACAAGATTAGCCTCTCATATTATTTGGACAGCAGCTATTCATCAATAAAAACATCAAATAACTCATACCAATCATCATAATAATCATTCAATAATCAATCCTACTCATAAACACTTCAATCTTTCAATCAATTGCAAAACTAGTAATCAATTGAACAAATATAAAAAGATGATGAACAATGTTATGAAAAGAAAGAATATGGATGAATTCCGGGCTGTTCTTGGCTGCTACAACTGATGAGAAACGTCCACGAGGCTTGGTTCTTGTGTCTTCTTCCTTCTCTAGCCGTCACACGATCAAACCCTAGCCGCTCCAAAGTTTTTTCTCTCCTTGTTCCCTGCTCACTGTTGCGATCGGCCAAAGGCTGCCCTCCTTAGGGTTTTTTTTTTCTTTTTTTTATTATAATATTAACAAGATTCTTGGGCTTTTCCATTATGTAAACGGGCCGGGCTTTGAGTTTTACTTGAAAACGTATACGTAAAAGGCTCGTAAACTGCTACAAAAGTCCGGTTTTTCTTCCTTTCCACCCTTTGCCTACAAGATAAATAAAAATATGTAAAACCTATCTAAAACAAGTTAAAATACATAAAATGTAATATAATACGTAGATAAAAGGTGCGGAAAATACGTGTGTTTTACAACACATCAGACACCTGAATGGTTCCAAATACTTTAAGTTCGGTATACGATTGTTCAGAAGCTCGTAACTAGTCTTCTTGAACTTCTTTACTGTTTGTACGCGATTCAGAGTATAACACGCTGTGTTCACTGCTTCGTTCCAGAATTGAACTGGAAGCTTTGAATCAGCGAGCATCGTTCTTGCAGCTTCAATCAACGTATGATTCTTTCTTTCAGATACACCATTTTTTTGAGGAACATAAGGCGCACTGAATTCACAATGAATTCCTTTCTGTATGAAGAAGAAATCCAATGCATTATTCTTAAATTCAGTTCCATTGTCACTACGAATTCGTCTCACTTTTAGTTTGTAAAGTGATTCGATCTTAGTAATTAGATTCTGAATTAAGATAGGTGTCTGATCTTTCGATCCCATAAATAGCACCCATGAGTATCGTGAGAAATCATCAGTGACCACCAAGCAGTACAGATCACCAGCTTGGATGTGATTTCTTCTTTTGTTTCCCCTTCTTGCATGCAATGCAATGATCATTGATCTTGAAATTTTTAAGTGATACACCATCCACCAACTCATTTGAAACAAGAAAATTCATCTTGCGTATGTGAATGTGTCCCATGCGTCAATGCCAAAGGATAGATTCCTTTTCGGTAGCTTTAGACATGAAGCATGTAGTTGAGGGTAAAACATTGACATCGTAACTCATATCCAGTACATAAATATCATTCGATCATGGTGATCTCATGACAACCATATCTTCAGGAATAGTGTATCCCGATTGAAGGATAACACATTCCTTGTCTGTGAAGACAGTGGTAAACTTTTTATCACATATATGAGAAACACTCAGTAAATTATGATCCACCTTTTCACAATAATTTACTTTTTCAAACGTTACTTTTCCGTTTGATACTTCTCCTTCTTTCGTAATCATTCCCCCATTGTTACCAGCAAACGCAACATAACCTCCTTAAATGTCCTTCACATTATTCAGAAGATCTAGGTTGCCAGTAATATGCCTAGAACATCCACTATCCAAAATCCATTTGTGAGTAGACCCGGGCCTGGATGAACTCTGCACAAACAAAGGAAATGATTAGTTCAAAAAGGCAGCCCAAGTCTCCGTCTTGGGCTCTCCCTTTGATACTTTCGGAGAAAAAATTAACTTAACACTATTATTCGGGATTTGAGAATATGTGACTGGTTTCTTGTTTTTCTTCTTTAGGTACCCTTCACGAATAATTCCCGAATCAGTGTTTAAACAAATTGGTTGAGCACGGTCAACACATTTGTTTGGAACATTAAAGGACTCAATCCTAACAACTTTTCTTGGATTGACATCAGAATACATTATAACACTCTCATCAACTTGGTTTTCTTTTGGTTTTACTTTCAAGTCAGACTTACACTTTGATGACACTTTGATCTCATCAACCTTTGTTTTACAATTTTTAGAAACATGTCCAGGTTCACCGCATTTAAAACATAAGCGTGAATCCAAAGACTTATGTAGTGAACCACTAGGTTGATTTTCCTTCACAGGTTGAATCTCAGTTTTTGATGTTTCAAAAGTCACTTTCTTTGTACCAACAGATTTAAATCCCTTTTTATTTTAGAAAAATTCAAGATTGGTAGAATTTGATGAATTCTCCATTCCAGACGATTTGACAAATTTTATGGGTTTAAATGTGGTTTTCGTTGACTTTTTGAACATTTTTAATTTTGGATTTGGAAAATTGTTGTTCAAGTTTAGTGACTTATAAAGTGTCATTCTGAAATACACTTTCAATTAATTATGGATTAAGAAGATTCAAAGGAAATTCCTTATCCGAAAAAACCTTTGAAAGACCTTTTAATTTAATAATCTTTCCGCTTGAAGATTTTGGTTGAGGATTTATAAATCTCATCAACTCCTCATCAGACACCGAAGGTTTGTCTGATTGAGATACATTAGGTTTTACCTTAGTAGTTTTCAAAGTTTCACCCAAAGATTTTGAACCATAGACTGCCTGTTCAAATTCTTCGGGTTCACATAAAATGTGATTGTCAGCAGGAATATTCGTATATTTGACAATCTCATTTTGTTCGACTAGCTCCTCAACAGAACCATCTAATTCACTTTTGGTAAAAACGAAGTTACTTTTAATGTGAATCAGTTCTTGAGTTGATTTGGTTTGATCAACACTTTCAGGTTCAACTGTAATCACTTCAGGATATTGTTTAATGTCTGGAATACTACAGTAATCTTCTTTAAAGGGAGGAGGAATCTCAATAAATCCTAAACCTACTTTCCCATTTTTCTTATGGGAAATGTTTACTTCAATTATTTCATTTAGTAAAAATGAGGAATCTCGATATTTTCCAAGTTTATTTTTCAATTCCAAAATTTCATTTTCCAGTTTAGAAATGCAGGTTCGGAGTCTGAGAATCTCCTGAAAATGTTGTTCAACTACTATAATCTTACATTGAACCTCAGCTTTTAGATCATGATTGCTTTCAGACAGTTTTTGGATCTTTAAAGTTGATTGTTCTAGTAATTTTGATTTCTGTTTGTAGAATTCATTGATCATAAAAAGCTCTTTTGTGAAGAACTGTTCTGAGTTAAAGCGATTTCTAGTTTAGATTTGATTTCAACACATTCAGAACATTGTAACACAACATTTAAAGGTTCCGTTATGTTAACGTGAGGTTCAGGACATACCTCGTCAATCTTAGCCATGCAAGCAGAATACTCAATATGATTAGGATTTGAAATGTCAGATTTGGCTTGCACAGTTGAATTATCAGATGAACTCTGAGAAGAATCAGTCTCAGAATCTAATGTATCGCTCTCTTCAGATACTTGATCACTACTTGCATCTTCAAATTGTTCAACTGATTCAAATACCGCAAGATTGGCCTGATTCCCCAACAACCTCTACGACCAATCAACTCCTTCATTAGCGACAAGAGCTTGATTGTTGTTTAACTTGTTCTTATCTCCTTAAGAGGAACTCCTTTTGCCTTAATCATTACCCGATGAATTCTTTCCTTGTCATCTCTCAGCATTGCGTGGATCGGAATATTCTTTTCTTGGCTTGTCACATTCTTTGGCAAAATGACCAAAGTCCCCACAGTTGTAGCATTTAACTTTCAACTTATCAAAACCAACTTGTTTATTCAACATTGGAAGATCTTTCCCTGTTCTTTGCATGAACTTCTTGACCTTTTGCACAATCATAGCCATATTCCATTTTAGATCCATCAATTCAAGATCATCGGGATCAATTTGATCATAATCTTCATCGGTTAGATCACTAGTGACAATTTTGCTACCCACCAATTGTTTGTATGATGTCATGAAAGCACATAGAAAAGCAAACTGATGTTCAGCTTCTTGAAGGTTTACTTTAGGTAATGTACTTGAAGCATTGGTGGTAGACTCGGATTTCGTCCCTAATGCCATAAAGCATACATTCGCTGAATTGTTTACATTAGAATTCTCCTCTTCAGTTTGAGTGAAGAAAGCAGTAATTGGGACTGAATTTTGACTTGAAGAGTTTGCAGGCATTGCTCCACCATAAATTGAAGGATTCTGATTCAGATTGTCCTTCAATGATGTTTGACACTTTAATTCAAATTCTCTTTCCTCAATTTTGTTGATAAACTGGACTGTAGTAAGTTCAGTATTACGAAAGAAACCGTTTTCTTTCAACACAAAGATAAAAGTCGAATATGACGAAGGCAATGCATTCTTCAATGTATCTATCTTGTCAATCTCAGTCGGATCCAGATTAACACTGGCCATTCAACCACTAGATGACTAAAACGATTTACATCTCTTCTACTGTTTCATTCTTCATCAAAATAAAGTTTCTGAATTGAAACTTCACAAGCGTTTTCTTGCTTTCTAGTGTGTTGCTCAGACTTCTTCTTTTCAAAGTATCGAATAATGATGCACAAACTTTTATGGTGTTGTATTAATGAAATATATGTTCAGGTAAAGCCATAGTGAGAGTTGAATAAGCCTTAGTGTCACTCTCAAAGTCTTTCAACTCTTGAGTTTCATAATTCTTGAATTCCTTAGGAGTCCAGCCAAGATTATCACTTCCAACCAATGGTGCAACATACACAACATCAAGATAACGAACACTACTCGGATGAACGGATCCCAAGTGAGCACAAAATCTCGGTTCCTATCAAGCAAAGTCGGATAATTTCAGCAGTTTTGGACACTTGTTGTGGCTCCCAATTTCATTGTCCATGGTAAGAATTTGCTACATTAGGGCATTTTGAGACGCTAAAGCATAGAACGAGGCGTTTTGAGAAGCCATGATCACACTTGTTGAAACTTCAAGGACTAAAATTGTCAATACTTAAAACCTTTAGGTTACTGTTCACACGAATGGGAAAACAGTAACGAATGTGAATTGCTTAACGAATGAATGATATTCATTAAGATGAATGAACCGAATGAGCAATATAACGAATGAGTATCACGAATAGAGAATGAACAGCGAATGGGTGAACGAATGAGCTTTTAGCGAGTGGGTGAACGAATGAGCTTTTAGCAAATAAGGTTTAAGCGAAAGAAGTTTAAGTAACGAATGTGGTTTTGACGAAAGTGAGGGATTAACGAATGAGTCGTTGAGTATTAGCGAATGGGTGGTAAAGTCTTAACGAATGAGCGGTTAAGTCTTAACGAATGAGTAGTTAAGATTTAACGAATTAGTCTTCATCAGTAGCGAATAAGAACTCATATATTCAAACTTTTCAAACTCTCATATCACAGTCTAAACTAGTCCGAAATCCATGAAATAGTTATCAATCAACTCGCAGATGAATTCCGAACCTGGTCTCACTTGTCCGGATTCGCAAACAACAACTAATACGATCGATTAACCACCTCTTTCTTAACCAGTTCGTAACATCCAAACCACAACTCAATCGAAGCTTAATTCGTTATCAATTTAAACTCTAACCTCATTCAAACGAACTCAAACCTTCATGATTATTCAATTAACTGATCAATACTCCTAATTACGTTAAATACAGTTCCAATTTCAATGCAAATACGATCCTCTGTTTCAATTCAACTCAATTAGACTTCAAATCCTATCAATTCACCATGAAATGAATCAAATACGAGATGAATTATACGATTAACAACACGAGAATCATCGAAGATCAGATCTCAGGCTCTGATACCACTTGAGAGAGCGTATAAAGATCTAGATCTTGTGATTACATCGATGTTCATATTGATTCGTTATACGATTATGCTAGATATACATTAGTAGGTGTAGTGTGTGTATTGAGATGGCAATCGGACAGAGTAACGAGAGGATTGATGGAAATAATCAGAACTATTATAATGTAATACATTACAGGGGTTTATATAGACGATGACTCTTATTCGTTAAGATAAGCTTAACGAATAAGTCATTCATTATAAACACTTAACGAATAAACATGCTTATTCATTAATACTTTAAATGATAGCGAATGGCGCTCATTCGTTATCTCATTCATTAAACATGGTTAACGAATGAGCTTACATTTAGACGATGTGTTACATTCGTTACGGGGTAACGAATGTAACTTACAATAGAGCGAATGGCATGTTTACCATATTTACATTATAACCCCTATACTTTTAATCTATTACATTATAGCCCTGATAAAGATCGAGACGTACAAAGCCTTGCTAAGCTTGTACACCTTATTGGGATGGATTGGATCTTCAAATCCAGGTGGTTGTGCCACATAGACCTCCTCATCAATATTTTCATTCAAGAATGCAGATTTCACATCCAATTGATAGACTTTTATGTTCATGGATGCTGCATATGCTAGAAATATCCTGATAGCTTCTAGTCTTGCAACAGGAGCAAAAACTTCTTCAAAGTCCATTCCTTCTTCTTGTAAGAACCCTAGAGCCACCAGTCTTGCTTTGTTCTTAATAACAATCCCTCTTTCATCCTTCTTATTTCTTAGAACCCCCTTGGTTTCAATTGCGTATTTTCCTCTGGGTTTGTCAACCAAATCCCAGACATGTTAGTCTCTGAACTGAGCTAACTCTTCCTGCATAGCTTCCACCCAGCTGTTGTCTTTCAAAGCTTGATTTATGTTCTTTGGCTCAACTGGGACAGGAAACATGCATAAAGGCATAAGTTTGCTCTTTCAGAAGAACTTCTTGTTACTCTCTCATGCAAGTCCCCAATGATGTTCTCTGAAGGATGATTTCTTTCAACAGATGAAGTTTGAACAACTTGTTGTACTGGACTTTCTGATTCAAGATTTGTCATGTTCATGTTATCAGCTTCAATTTCAGGTGTCTCGTCATTTTCAGCTGTTACTTGAGGTTGGTCATTTGTAGATGTTGATATTTCATTTGTTCCAATTTGCATAGAATCAAACAGTGACTGAAACCTATCTTCAGCTCCAATTATCTCTTCAGGTTGAACTTGTGGCTGACTCTGGATTGGCTCACTCTCCATGTCACTTGGTCCTTCATTTGATACTTCAACAGCAGCTTCTTGACCATTTGTCTCTACTTCATTGGCTCCTAGAATGCTTCTTTCAAAGGTTAATCCATTTTGTTCAGGAGCAACTGAGGACCACAGCTTGTCTAGATCAATTTGCTTTTGTTTTCCTTTCTCTTCAAAGCTTGTTCTGTACATGCTGTCATCCATGTCTTCATTGTATATTTTAAATGACTTATCATCTTCTCCAAGTTAAACAGCAACTTAGGACCTTCAACATTATTGAAATGGTTTTCATTGAAGATTATGTCAGATGATTTAATGACCACCATGTGCTCCTTGACATAGACTCTATAAGCCTTTGAATGAGAGGAATAGCCCACAAAGAAGCATTCCAATGATTTTGACTGGAACTTGTTGAGGTAATCCTTTGTGTTCAACAGTGAGCATCTACATCCAAAAGGCTTTAAGAACTTCACATAAGGTTTTCTTTTGAAGATAACCTCATATGGAGTCTTGTTTAGAAGAACCCTGTTTTTCAAATAGCAAGCAGTGTTGATTGCCTCTGTCCAGAAGGTAATTGGCAGATATGCATCAGCAATCATGGTCCTGGCAGCTTCAATCAATGTCATGTTTCTTCTTTCTACAAACCATTTTGCTCAGGAGTTCTTGGAGCACTGTATTGTTGAAAGATCCCTTTAGAGGTGCAGAATTCTTCCATTAATCCATTCTTTAATTCTGTTCCATTATCCCTTCTAATCACCTTCACTCTTTTCTCAAGTTGATTCTCCATCTTCAACACATAAGTCTTGATTAGCTCTGGAGTTTCATCCTTGCTACCCATGAAGTAAACCCATGTAAATCTTGAGAAGTCATCTGTGATGACTAGACAGTACCTTTTCTTTCCAATGCTTGGACCACTCACTGGACCAAACAGATCCATGTGTAGTAGTTCCATTACCTCATCAATAGTATTTATCAATTTGCTCTTATGAGAGGATTTGTGTTGTTTTCTTTTGAGACAAGATAAACATTTGTCTTCCAATTTGAATTCTCTTGTAGGAATACGCATAACATGTTCACCCTTTACTAGCTTGTTCATGTTCTTTAGATTGACATGACACATCTTCCTATGCCACAGTTTAGTCTCATTCTCAGTGGCTTTGGAAACAAAGCATGAACCACCTCTTGATGTTGCAGTATTCATTCTCAGTTCATAGAGGTTGCCATTTCTTGGAGCCATCATCATGATCATGTCAGTTGGGATCACAAATTCAGGCTGAAGGATCAGACAGTGTTCATCATTGAAAGCCACTTTGTATCCTTTGTCACAGACTTGAGAAATGCTGAGTAAGTTATACTGTAGTCCTTCAACATGCCGCACATTCTAAAAGGATACCTTGCCATTGGTGAGAGTTCCTCTTCCTACAATCTTCCCTCCAATTTCATCACTCCCAAAGGCAACTGGACCTTCAAACTTTCTTTCATATTTCACTAAAGCTGCTCTGTCACAGGTCATGTGCCTGGAACTCCCACTTTCCACATACTATATATCATTGCAAATCATGGACTGTTCCTGCATAAATATACACAAGAGAATCAGTTAGATTCTGAGTTACAAACTATATCAGTTTGCAAGTCAGAGTCAATTGGAGTTTCATCAGGAGTTGATAGTGGAAATGGATCTTCATAGACTATTTCACATTCTTCATCTGAGTTTGAGTCTGATACAACTGGTGACTTGTTATTGTTTTCAATTTGGTCAAGAACACAGCCTTTCCATTCATTCACCTCCTTCTTAGTCTTCCACTGATAACCTCTTGGTTCAAATCCCTTTTTCAACAAGAATTTTTCATCGCCATTTAGAACACCAGGTCTCAGCTTTGGTTTCTCTTTCTTCTCAGACCTTTTGCTCTTCATGGTTTTGTTTGAAACCTGTTCATTTTCCTTAATTTTCATAATAGTCTTTAGCGTCATTTCTAGATCAGCTTTTGTTCTTCACAGTCAGAGTAACTTCTATTTCCATTCAAGTACTTCTCATACATTTCTTTATAACTCTTCATGTCAAATCCACTCACAACATCAGGAATTTCAAATGTATCTTCAACAATCCAACAAGAATCAGTGTGATGTCTGTAGGCATCACACTTCTTACACCAAAATTTTGCAAAACTACCCATGTCTTCAAGTAGCTTCATATCCTTAATTCTATCACTTGGCTTTGGGAAGTCAAAACCTAGAGAGGTGTTTGGGCACAAATAATTGGTAAAGTCCATCTTGATGGGCTTGCTGATGTCAAATATCTGTGGACACTTTTCTTTCACAAACACAATTTTCTTCAAGTTGGATGGAGTTCTTGAAAAGCTTGACTCTTGCTTTGAATATCTTTTCATGGGCACATAATCAACATTTCCAATGTCAAAGAGTTCATGATTTGAAAATACCGGATAGATTGGAGGATGGGTTTGATCATATGAAGATTTTCTTGAAGTATGAGTGTTCTTTTTGATCTCAGATCTATCACAAATGTCAAACACTTGATCTCGTCTTTCATCTTGGGGGTTATCTTTGACAACTTTGGAATTTTTGTATCATATCTTTGATTTGTATTCTTCTTCCTTTGCTTATCTTTTGAAGATTTGTCACTATTGCAGCTGCATGTGCTTCCCTCACTAGAGTATTCACTCCATCTCTTCTTTTGTTCACCCTTATTCACATCTTTCTCATCAGTCTTCTCAGGCTCAATCATTACAAACTCTCCATATTTTCTTACTGTCAGGTTCTCAACTTATTTCACACACTCAGGTTTGTCCTCTAAGACATTCTTGAATTGCTTCAAGTATTCATTCCTGCTTTCCTTATCAACCTTCAGTGGATATTTGTCACAAAAAGGTGGTGGCACCTTCTTGTATTTCTCTTCTTCGGTCATCTTATCCACATACCCAACTATGTTTCCAATAGATACCAAGTTCTTTAAGAAATCCAATTGGATCAAAAATCTGCATTCTTTAGTTTCTCTTAAGCATACATCTTTTTCAAACCATCAATTTCAACTCTCATTCTTGATTGAGTCATGTAAGCTAGCATGCAGTCTTCTTCTAGACTCTTAATTTGATTTTCATATGTTCCTTCACTTGACTCAAATACATTCATGATAGCCTCTCTCCTTTCATACTCAGCTTTCCACTTTCCGATCTCCTGATTTAATTCAATGGTTAATAGAAGATCAGAAATAGAGATTTTAGAATGTACCTTAGAACCAGAGGATTCTCCTGTTTCTTGCACCTTTGCCATAAAAGTAACATTTGCCTTTTTCCATTTCGGCAGCATGGTTGCTCCAATCAAATTCTCCATCCTGTGTTCCCCTTGTAACAACTACATTTCCTTGGTCTCTTGCTTGATTCATCACATTAGTGTTTCCTCTGTTTTAATTGTTCTGAATCTGCAATTGATTGTTCCTTTGAGACTGGACCTGTTGTTGCTGGGGTCTGTTCAGATTTTGATAAGGATTCTGATTGGTCATCTGGTTTCTTTGTTGAGATCCCTGGTAGTTTTGATAGAACTGGTTTTGATTGACTTGGTTACCAAACTGTTTTGGCTGGTTACATTCTCTAGCAAAATGCCCTGGCTGCTGGCAGTTGTAGCATATGGCTTTTGATTTATCAAACCCTATTTGGTCACTTGGGTCTGAAAAAGATGATCTTCCAGTTCGGTTATACAGCCTTTTGCTCCTTACTACCAACATTGCAGCCTGCCATTTGATGTCCATGTCCTCCAGATCATTTACATCAGTCTGTTCTAAATCTTCTTGCATTACACTTGTTTGAATGAGATTCTTTGCCACAAATGCATTGTAAGAGTCAGTGAACATTAAGAATAATGCCTGAGAGTCAGTTCCTTGTCCTGGATTGTTCTGTGCATATGGGGCATGTCCACTTGTTGTAGAGGCAGCATCATCCTCAATTAGTTGTACAATAAACCTGGACTGTCCTCCACATACTGAACTAGATTCAGATAGCTCTTCAACAATAGGTTGTTGGTTAGACTTAAGAGAGAGATTTCCCATTGGTGCTACAAGAGCATTAGTCATTGGGAAGCTGCACTTCTCTACTCTTATCATATGATTCTCTATCATTTCATGCGCATCAGCTTTCAGAAATGCTATCACATCATCCAATTTGAAACTGGGAAAACTTGCATTTTCTTTGATGAATTTGCTTGCTGTGTACCATTCTCCGGATAGTGAAGATAGCAGATTTTTGTTCAATTCAAAATCAGAAATCTGTAAATCAACTGTTCTAATTTCATTCACTATGGTCATGAACCTCTGCAATACTGATTTTATTCTTTCGCCTTCCTTGAACTTAAAACGGTCAAGTTGCTGCTTCAGTCTGTCTTTCTTGATGTCTCTTAACTAAGTGTTTCCTTCAAACATGTCAACGACAGCATCAAACATCTCCTTAGCTGTCTTGTGATGATTAAAACTAGTCAGGATTTCCCAAGACAGACCAAGTTTTAACATTTACAGTGCCTTATCATCCCTTTTCTTCATTTTGCGCTTTATTGTTCGGTTGTTGTTTGTTGCAGTTGATGGAACATATTTACCTTTTTTAATAGAGATCCAAACCTCAGGGTCGTTGTAGTTCACAGCAGCTTCAAACAACACCTTCCATTTAATAAAGTTTTCTTGACCTAAAAGTCTTGTAATCTTGTTTGTTGAGACTTCTTGATCATCCATCTTGTTCAAATCTGAGACTTCAAAGAAGTAAGCTTTGTAAAGCTTCAAGCTTTATCACAACGTTCAGTTCTGTGGCCTTCAGCGAGCTATTCAAGCTTTGATACCACTTGTCAGGACCGTAAATCTGGTGCAACCTTAGGTAGGTCGACAAGAGCACACAAATCCAATACCCAAAGGCCTATTGAATATCCCGGCGGAATCAGGATATTCAACGGATGGGTACGAAGGTGTGATATAATGACAAACAAAACACAAGAATAATATTTAGTAAGAACAGATACACAGACAAAGATTCACTGTATTAAATGTATCATTCAATGAAACAGCAAATGGAATGTATAGGGTTTCGTGACGGCGGCGGCTGTACGAGGAAAACAAAAGGAATGTTCTTTTTGGAATGTTTTCTCATAATGCGTGTATTGCCAGCCTCGTTATCCGTCCCTAAATGGAAACCTAGGATCCTATTTATAAACCCTGACATTCCTTCTAGAATTCCTAATCATTACATAATGAAAGACAAATACAAATACAAGTGTAAGAGTCTTCGAGCATGATAAGTATCTTGCTCGAGCAGACACTATGCAAGGTATGCTTGATGAGTGTCTTCGAGCATACTTTACTTAGAATATCTTCAGTGAAGATATTCTCCTCCAGCAGGCTTCATTCCTCTTGACCAATCCATGCTTTGCTCGAACTAGTCCATCGAGCAAGCCCATTCTTCTTGATGCCTTCAATCCTGTCTTGGGAGACTTATTGAACAATCTTTATCATGCTCGGATGTAAATCTTGCTCGGGGGACTGAACCATGCTCGAAGTCCTTGCTTGGAACATATGACATCAAGTTGTTTGCTCGATTGGCAATCCATGCTCGATAAAAGAATACTCTTGCTCGTTGAAGTGTGGCTTGCTCGAAGCCTTAACACTTAGAAGAATTAACCATAAATTGTTCTGAAGACCTTGCTCGAAGTAGTAAACCATGCTCGATCGTCCAAGCTTGCTCGAAGTACATACTTAGCTGATTTCCTGAGGAGGTTGAGAAGATTCCAATCTTCCTTATCAAAAATCCGACCCAACATCGCTGGTGAGCTTTTTCCATTAACTCTTGCTAAACCTAAGTGTGTTGAAAAAGTTTATAATTGTGATCACTCATATTTTCATAATTGTGATACATCAGTGGTGCCTATTGGGGAAATGAAAAAGATAAAATCAAAACTCCAAAAGGAATCCAAACCAGTTTTATTTAAACATAACAGATTTGTCAAATCTACTGGTTCTGATGTATTGGAAAAATTTTGCACCGTGTTCAAATCTTGAATTTTTCCAAAAGAAAAAATGTGAGAAAATTCAACCCTCCACGTCTAAGCTTGGAACATAATCATCTTCGACGTGGGTTGAATTGAGAAAATGTTTTTATTGTAATGTCAATGGACATTTGATTGTTGATTGTCCTTACAGAAGAAAACTCAAATTGCCAGATGCTTTTAACAAGGTTTCATTAACTTTTGGGCATATTGAGACACTTGAACAAAAAGCTAAACAACAAAGAGTTTATATTAATTCATTGTTAAAGTCTCTTGAAATGTCTCACATTTCTGAGAATGTTGAAATTTTGAGATAACAAACTGATAAACCGTTACCAGCTTGGAAACCAAAGATTCCATCAGCATGTGCTGATCATGTTAAGGATACTGGCCGACCTAAGACTATGGTCTGGGTTCCAGTTTCTCATTAAATTATCTAGTTTTTGTGTAGGGATATCCAAGAAGATCTATCAACGTCATATGGATTGTTGCTAAATCAAATTTGTGGATACGGATTATCTCGGCATATTGGTTTTGTTTAGTTTGTTTTGATTGTTATTTGCAAAGTTTTAAAATTCATAAAATTTTCAATTGGCAAACTTGTTCACCATTCATATTTTTAAAATGCAAGATTTCTTTTTGTAGACCCCGAATCCCGGGAATCCTACAGTTGGTAATCATATCAAAAACTTAACAAAATTTTAAACCCAAAGCAATTCATTTTATTTTAAAACCAGTTCAGAGTATGAAATCAGTGGAAAGTCATAAGTACTAAAACAAGTTCCCAAAACCCGGGAAATACGACCAAAACCAAATTTGAATACATCTAGTAATAATAAAAAAAAACAGAGTTCATTATTAAATTCCCCAACTAGATATGCCTTCAACCGTCCAAATATTCTCGAGCATGTCCAAGCGGTAAGCATCCTCCTCATAACCTGAAACTCACACTAGTAAACACACAAAGTCAGCTTGAGCTAAGTGAGTTCAAGTTTTAATAAACGACATTTATATAAATCATTCCAAGAGTTTAAATATAATACGGGATATGAACAAATAGGCAATGGGTAAATGATAAGTAGCTATACTTATATATATATAAATATATATCCCTATGCATAACATCCAAGTAACAACATCAAGGTCGAACACGCGTACGACCCAAACACGTGATACGGGATTTTAGGGACTCGTTATGATGATAATGCCACATGAGCCGCCCCCCTTACGGGCTTTCCAGGGCCCGCCACAGGATTTTATAACCCGAGTAGTATAGTTTGGCCCAGCCAAAATCATCATGGACGCAACATTCCATACGATGGTGATCATGCCACACGAGCCTCCCCCCTCACGGGCTTTCCAGGGCCCGCCACAGGATTTTAGAACCTGAGTAGTATAGTTTGGCCCGGCCAAGATCACCATACACTGTATGCCAACACACAGTAGGCATACGCAACCATCCTTAGTTAATAATAACTAATTAACATCACTAATTATAGGCCATAAGGTAACACATGTGTATATATAGGGGAAGTATAAAATGAAAACCCACTTGAGTTGTGAAAACCCGTGAAAACCCTATGTAACATCGTTTTTTTTTTTGTTTTTGTTTTTTTTTTGTTACACATGTAATATGTGTTGTTACATTTAATACAAAACATCGAAATATTTAAAAAAAAAACATTTTTTTGCTATTTTTAACATTTTTTACTAATTTTTATATATTTTTTCAGAAGAGAGAAAATGTTATATATATGTTTACATTTTTTATTAACTTTAATTGTGAATCACAAGATTTAAACTTTAATTAAAAACATGTGGTTGAGAATGGGTTTCTAGAGTTTTCACAACTCAAGTGGTTTTTTATTTTAACCTAACCCTATATATATATATATATCATC
Organism: Bidens hawaiensis; assembly: GCF_021521415.1. Taxonomy (NCBI): domain Eukaryota; kingdom Viridiplantae; phylum Streptophyta; class Magnoliopsida; order Asterales; family Asteraceae; genus Bidens; species Bidens hawaiensis. Next base: position 382,780 of record NW_027504856.1, read on the forward strand.
CCAAGATATACCATAATACAAGTAAGCCTATGTGAAATCATACAGTATTCATAATTTATTTCAAAGGTTATAGATCTAAAACAGTAGGGGGAATAATAAGCGAATAAATAAATAAATATCACCAAATAATACATTCTTGGTCGAACACACGTACACGGGCCTCTCCACCACGAGTCAAGACTCGAATAATATATTTGACCTGGACGCGGTATGACATAAGAGCGTGACACGAGCCTTTCCACCATGAGTCAAACCCGAGTAATATATTTGACTCGGTCACGGCTTACACATCCAAACATGTGATACGGGCCTCTCCACCACGAGTATAACCCGAGTAATATATTTGACCCGATCACGGTTTAACATACAACGGGCCTCTCCACCACGGGCTTTTAAAACCTGAGTAATATTTTTGACCCGCCTTAATGATGATCACGCCACACGGGCCTCTCCATCACGGGATTTGAAAACCTAAGTAATATATTTGACCCGGTCGTAGTCATCATGCACACACACATCAATGAGCCTACTCACAGAGTTCTTAGTCAAAGGAACTAAATAATATCAACAATCGTAGGCTATAAGGTAATATATAATAGTCAGTCCAAAATATGAACTAAAGTAAATAGGTCTACCCGTATTCAATTAACACCAGGAGTAATGACTTCCTCGAGCCTAGACCACAAGTAATATATATAACCTTAAGGAATTTAAAACAAGTCTAAAATATCCTAAGGCCTAGATTATAGTTAATATATATAATTTTCATAAATATATAATTATAAACGAATCTAATGATATCCTCTGGCATAGACTATCGATAATATATAGTTCTTCAGGAACATATAAAATAATAAACGAGTCTAATAATGCCCTTAAGCATGGAGTATCAATAATGTAAACCTTAGCCAATCGATCAACCAAACAACATCACCACATGTAAACTTTAAATAATGAGTAGTCTGGGAACGATTACAAGGCCCAATAATAACCTCAAGCCTAGACTATAGGTAATATATATAAGTTTCGGGATAATAAGAATATAAACGAGTTTAAAAATATTCTACGGCTTAGGATATAATCTAAACATAATTCTAGAAATATACAAATACCATTGAAACTGCACAATATCGTCCAGAACGTTTAAACGGATAAAATCCTACAAAGGTGTGTATTCAAGCCCAAAACATAAAAAGAGTTAACAAGGGGCATCATGAACTCACCTGTCACGAGGCTCATAGTCAACAACGAGCTGGAGAATCCCTAAGTACTCCCACAAATCAAACGCCTGTCGGATTACGAACAATAATTACTAACGGGCTGAATCAACTCGTTTATCCTACAAGGAATTCTAGCATGATTTGATTTACCTAAATTCTTGTCCTTACCAAGTTCAATTACAACAGCCCTCGGTGCCTTGTATTTACCAAAACCTCCCTTAGCTAATCCCGGTGACAAAGGATTCCCAATATATCCTCGGAAGTTGCTAGTTGAACGAATATGCGCGTTTATGAGTCGTTTAGCACTTAACAGCCAACTCAGCCCCGTGTGGACCAAAATTAATAAAATCACAGCCAACTAGTCCACACGACACTACACGAGTTGCATGGGTCGGTAACTCGCAAGCACAACGCACTAACTATCAAATAAACGTGAATTCACGTTGTACCGACCCGTTTGAGTAACCGACAACCAATTCAGCCCCAATACTTAAAAAAATGATTTTCCAACAGCCCGTATATCAAACCGAAGCTATCCGAACTGAATTGGTTGTTAATTACTTCAAACGTCGTGTTAAACGCAACAATTCACTATTCTAGACAACCGAATACTAGCTTTCAATCTACCACTAGTTGACCAATTAAACGAACACCAATGCACACGATTTTAAAGTATGTTATATTGGACATACCTAAGAATTTTATGGATTAAAAACCTCAATCAAAACAGCCCCGAAAGTGTTCAAAAGAACAGCCACCGGTTAAGCCTAAAACGAAAGTATCGATTAATAACTAGTAGAACATGCAGATTTTAGCATGCAAAGATGTATTTTATTAAATAGGAAAACCATAGAAATAAATTATGAAAATTTTACCAGAGTTTAATAAATATATTACGCTTTTAAAAATATTTTTTTTATATTTTTCCATTCACACAAATATCATAAAAATTCCTCCAACACAGAAAGGTACGTGCAACTATTTCAATGCGAAGCAAAAGTGTGTTATTTGTTTAAAATTCATTACCAATCCAAATTAAATGACTCCAATTGGGTTGTAATCTTAACTTAAAATATGAACTTTCAGAAGAGGAATCAACCAATTTAGATATGTCAAAAAAGAATTATGATGTCGGGAAGACAGACCAGAATCCGTCACCCCGCATCAGCTTTGACACACAATTTTATAAAATCATAAAAACCATTCATTCTTGTCCAAAAATTACAAATTATACCTTTATGGAAACTAGATTCAAAGAAAAACATCATGGAATCAAGAATCGATCAAAAACATTCAATTTTAATCGAGTTATAGACCAAACAATAAACCAGTATGAATCTCTCAGCAACTGTTTTAATCAAAACTCAACCCTAACATATTCAACAAAGGGTTTAATTGTGAAAAAGACTTGTATTAGGGTAGTACTAACCTTGAAATAGTCCTAGGGTTGGTTTATGGCTGGAATCCTTGAAAAATCGATGATGGTGGTGGTGCTTCTTGACTGTCGATCGCAGGAACCAGGAGGGAAATGGACAAGATAATTAGGTTTAGGGATTTTACAGTTAAGCCCCTCTAGAAGCAAATTCGTGATACCTTGGACCAAAAGGTTTTTTAATGAACTTCTATGAAGTACCCGAAATCCCCTCAACTTAAAAATCAAATCCCGTTCGACATACAAACTCTACAACGTGCATACCGTTAAACAAAAATTAGCGGGTGTTACATACTAAATTGGTCTTCAAAGAATAAGAGGTGATGTCTTGAGCAAAAGGATGGATAAATGGATTTTTAAAACGTATAGCAAGGCTCCTAAATTAAAAAGATGAAACCCCGCATTTTTAAACAACTTTTATAAACGATCAAGCCGATTAACGAAATTTCCGGGCGTTACACTTTTTGGTGAATAAGATCTTCAAAAGATTTATCCATGTTGGAAGATCGTTTTTTCATTTTTCATTATTTTTCTGCAAATTTTTGTTTTTGTATATATTTTTAGGGGGAGAAAATTAGAAAAATCAAAAAATATTGTGTTTTCTGTATGAAAAATATAAAAATACAAAAATATGTTAATTTTGAAAAATATAAAATTTGAGCAATGTGATCTGACGTATATTGGAAATAATAGTACATTGATTTAGCGGACCTAACACATGAATAAACTAGACTAAAAAGTGTCGTAAAATCAATTGTATGATGTGTATGATAGGCTTAACAGATTGTATACGTGCTGAAAAGATATAAATCTGAATGCTTGCCAAATCTAGTGGTGTTACATTTTGATGTATAGTTAATATCTGTATTAAGTACCAAAAAGTTTAAAGATTGTTGTGTGTGCATGCGTTCATTTTGATAAGAAAATTCTGCTTATTTTTACTTTAATTTTGCAAAGAAATTCAACTTTATTTTTTCTTTATTTTTGTTCAAATATTGGATCCTCTCCTGCGCGATAAGACTATCCGACCTGAGGGTTAATATTTGAATATTCTACTTTATTTTCTTGGTGTTTCGTATAAAATCTTGGACTTTCTCCGCGCGATAATACGGGATTATCCAATTTGAGAGTTAAGATTTTATGCAACTTCAACTTATTTTTATCTTTTTATTTTGTTAAAATGGAACCTTATCTGCATGTAGTAATACAGATCTTAAGGGAAAATTTTAACTTTCTACTTTATTTTTGTATGAGTCACAGTTAATCATTTCAAAGAAGAAAAATGAAACATGTATATGTGAAATTTACTGTATAAGAGATATAAAAATTGTGTCTGATAGGTGGGATCCACATAAGATTTGTACTTAATTGGACCTTAATGCGTATCATAAAGTTACTGAAGGATTTGTATAAAGTTTAAAGAGGACAATTATATCTACAATCATCATTGGATTATATGCATAATAATGTCGAAATTGAAGTGTAGTCTAGGATGTTACTAGTCAATATGATCCCATGTCGCGATCTTTCTCACAAAAATATGTACTGCTTACATTTACTACTTTAATTTCTTTTCGTTATTTTGAGAAAAATACAAAAATATTTTAGGTGTGTTTTGGTATAAATTTTGAACAATCAAAAATATTTTGGGTGTGTTTTTGCATAAAGTTTGTAAAAACCAAAAAGATTTTTCTTTACAATTTATTTTTGATCTTCCGACAAGTGATATACGTTTTCAAATTGTTTTGTCGTGTTAAATAAATGTTTACACCATTAAACATTCTTGCTCATACATTTTGTGCTCAAATACTAAATCAAGATATACTTTATGGTTTGTTGATTGAATGTGTTGATTGACTGAAGTTATGATATGCGTTATGATTATTCAATCCTTGAATCTTCTCAAGATGGTGAATTTAAGGTATGACAGAGTATTCGTGTTAAGGGGGGAGTGAAGATGCTGATTGTGTGTACAAGATTGATGCTGATAAAGATGGAGACGTACAGCTAATGCCAAGGGGGATTTTGTTATTGCATTTTCTTCAAGGCATTATAAGTACAAAGACACACATGAAGACCAACTGAAAGCGTCAAAGACTAAAAGTTAAATGAATTCCAGCAATTGTCAAGGGGGGGTTTGTTAGTACATGAAATGTGACAAGTGCTATGAGTTGAACCGACTGGTTCATTAAGTCTTTGTATTAAGGTTGATGAAAGGAGCTAAAAGTTGGAGTATGGATAGCGAATGAGTAACAAGAGTAACGAATAAGCAAGCATGCATGCATGATAAAGAATGAGCAAACAAATCTCATGTCTAACGAATGGGTTCTGAACAAGTCAACGAATGTGCATGTAGACTTAATGAATGTGAGAATGATAAAGCTTAACGAATGAGGAGTTAGGCTTAGCGAATGTGTATACTGTTCATGCCTGGAAAGTAGGTAACGAATAGGATGCAGTATAACGAGACACCGAATGTATGTATAAATAGGGACATTTAGTTACACATAGAAAGTTAGAACCGATATCTTACGAGACACCGAATCTGTGCCGAAATTTCTAATGAACTTCAACGCATTATTATTTACATCTTGTGTACATGCTCGGTTGTTTTCACTCATCGATTAGCACCGAAACACACCGAAACAAACACCGTGCGTTTTCGCTCTCGTAGATCAATATCGAGTTCATCGATCCTCATGTGACATCCCACATCAGTTGGGGAGGAGAACCAAGCCTTCTTTATAAGGAGGTGGATACCTTCCTCATCATAACGCGTTTTGGGTGCTTAATGGTAGTGAATGAGAGGAGAACTCCACAGTTAAGCGTGTTCAGGTGGAAGGAGTAGCAGGATGGGGTGACCTCCTGGGAAGTCTCCACCTGGGCAACCAAAAGCAAATCCGTGAGACGATGGTGGTACTTCCCGGCCAAAGCGGACAATATTATGGTGCGGCGGTAGCTGGGTTGTTACACCTCATCTGGAAAACAAACACACACACACTTGACTACTTATACAAACTCACAATCCGTAGGAGTAATTTACCATGGACCATATCTAATTGACTAAATTGGTGATTCAATTTTTTTTAAATTGAAGGATCTTTGTACTTGTTGTGGCGTTACGGGTTAATTCAAGCAGCAACTAAGAACCTATCACTTACATAACGACAATGAAGTTTATTTAACAAAAAAGAAAATTGGAGGTTGATGATGGCGGGGTAGATATCATGAGAAGTTTTATTAATATGAAATTCACACCCAAAAGGGCTCTTAGAATCCTGTAAAAAATTGAAAATTGAAATATTACTTATTACACAGTTTTCATCTATCATTTAGAATATGTTTTGGATTGAAATTATTTAAGTTATAATTATAATATTATTATTTCTAGATTTACTGTTTTATTGAACTTTTATTTTATATTTTGTATTATAAATATTGTGATTTATGTGGTAAGATTATGTGCCACTAAAAATTGTACATATATTTAAATGAAAACAGTTTCACTAACACAAATTTGCGTCACAAAAATTGTTTTTAGATTGTGGCCAAAAAAATGTGCCACCAAAACTAGTATGGATATATAATTAGGATTTCTTTTTAAGGGATACAATTTGTGCCACGAAAGTTTTTTTTTATATTGTGACAAAAAAAGAGTGTCACTAAAAGCCCAAAAACATTGTGTGGCATATAAAAAAAGTGACACTAAAAGGCTTTAGTGTCACCACTTCTAGTGGCACTTATTTTGTGTGTCACACATTCTTACAGGGGTTTTTGGTGGCACTTTTTTGTTTTTTAGTAGCACTTTCTGTATGTCACTATATGGCATTTTTTTGTAGTGATTCATCTCGAGATTCTAAGGCTACTGACTAAAACCCGACTTCCGACTCGCTGTTTGGATTCTGGTCATTACCAGCTCGCTTAAACGTTTAATTTAACATAACCGGATTTCTAGACATCCGTTTGGAACGATTCCAGCGGCAAATTATTTCGATTTTACTCATAGTTATTTGTCTCGAAGTTTCATATTCATTTTGTTTACTTTCATCAGCACATTAAGGACAACTTATTTACTTTATTCTTATTTTATAACTCGCTTGCCTGAGCTATAAGGTGTGTTCTATCATTCCCCTCTATTTTACTGATTTTATTAAAGTTTTGGGGACATATACGTACTTATAATTATTTTATACTACAAACCTACACCAAACTAGCAAACGAATGATTGTGTGTATTTCGTTCAAATATTATTTGTTACTTGCTTATATGCTAATATTCTATACGACCGTCATAGTAGCCATAGCCCGTGTTCGTGATACATGGTCAACCGACACATTAACTGCTTATGGTTTGATTGTTTACTACCGCATTCATTTCGTTGCTTATGTACATATACTATTGTAGCTTGAAAACTGGTGATAATCTCACTCAACCTTGTGTTGACAAATCTACTTTATTTTCTACGCATATGTAGGTTATCATTTGACTTGAAGTTTGATGTGAAGATCGCAAAGAAAGACTTTAGGAAGCATAATGAAAACTATTTATATTTTTATTTGTTTGGGATTATATACTTGTTTTGGATTGTTTGTCATGTTTGGATAATTTATGCACTTTGATTTGAAATAATTAATTCAATAGATATTGTCATATTTTATTTTTTTATGATAGTACTTTAGAGCTGTGAACAATCAGTTTACGCCCCGACATTTCCGCCTTTGGTTGGGGTGTGACACTTGCAAATGGTAATCTCCATGTACCTCTTGATAAAGTTCATATCGATGAGACCAGGCACGTTGTTGAGAAGCCGGTGGATATTGTGGATCGCATGGATAAGGAAACAAAGTGTAGCCGAATTCCATTAGTTAAATTTCGCTGCGAATCTAAACGTGGTGCTGAAATTAGCTGGTAATGTGAAGATCAAGTATCCTCATCTTTTTGTTACGGATTTACCCTAGTTTTGGGACGACATTTTCAAAAATAGTTAATACTGTGACATCCGTCATTTTTAATTTATGTATTTGTATTTGTTTACCCTACTCGGGCTTGTATTCGAATCTTTATTATTAATGAAATCAAGTATTTATTAATATTTTATGATGTTTAATTTATTTTATATTGTTTTGGTATTTAATGGTGTTAAAACATCCTTAAAAACATTTAATTTGGCCTAAAAGCACTTTTTTTAAAAGCACTTTTTTGAAACTACAGGGACTAATATTGTCAAAACTGAAACTGCTGGTGGAACCCCCCTCCTCGCACGGCGTGTAGGAGAGGGGTTGTATGCTACGCGTGGCTTGGGAAATTGAGTTGTGCAGCAGCTTTAGTTGGTTGAAGTTCAGCTCGTTAAAACCCGATTTTCAGCTAATTTAATCTTAAAAAATTATCTAAATCATGTTATAATTCAAACCTAAGAGTTCTAAAATGATCCTAGGTATATCTCATCCTAATCCTCATAATTCTATCATCTAATTCAAGTTTTAGATTTAAAATTTTTTGTTTATCTCTTTCATTTTTAATCAAGTTATCATCCAATTTGTGATAAGCACGAGTAAGAATCTGACCCCTATAAATCAAGGGCTATACATCATTCATAACTCGCAACTCTCTCTCAAAACATCATCCTTTATCACGATTTCAAGTTAATTTTTCAAGTGTTCTTCAAGGTTGACTTTCAAAGTCAAACGGATCTAAATTTAATTAATCAAGTTCAAATTCAAATTTTCAAGTAAGTTTTGGTTTTTATGATTTGTTATAAATCATAGAATGAAAACCCTCAATCAACTTCAAATGAATTGATGGATTTCATGTTCATTTATCAAAATCAAACTAGGGTTCACAAAAAATTGACCCGAATTAGCTTCTAACTTTTTAAAGTTTTATGTTTATAATTAAGTTTGGGACATGTTAGACCCGAATTCGACCTCATAACGACATTCAGACCGAATACGAACAGAAAACTGTCTTAAAGTTTGTTTTCTTTATTTTTATGTTGAATCTTAGATTTTTTTTTGTTAATTCTTATTCGTTTTAGTTTTATTTTAACTTTGAAATATGTATTTGAACTTTAGGGTTTCCTCAAGTTCGGTTTGGTCAGCTCGCTTAAGTGGGTTCTTCTTTAATATTCTAGTCAGTTGCCAATATTTATGGTGAGTAAATCACATCCCCTTTTTAATTTTTATGTTTTGGGGACAACATGTATTTTATAAACTCAACTAGTTTTAGAGCCCGTGTTACACACGGGATAATTCCAAATTATAAAATTACAAGTAAAGCAAATAATTACATAGCATATTTGAAAAAATGTATTAAATCTATGCTTGTATCTATACTATATGTACATAAATTGATTTTATTTATATCACAAAATGATTTTTTAAATAAACTTAATAAATAAATACACGTGCAAAAATGTACTCGAGAATGCTTCTTTCTATTGAAAATTTCATTCTCAGTGTCATATATGTATAATTGAAAGAATTTTGGTTATGAACCAATTTTGCAACTAAGACTTCTCATACGGTAGTAATTCTAACCGCTCAGCCTAAATACAGAAGGAGCGTTACCTTTATTGATATATTTATCAATTTACCTCCCATCAAAGAAAAAAAGAACATTAAATTGTAACGGCGGGTGTTCTTCAAGAACTATGTTTCTCTGAGTTACACCATGAAAAAGATTTGATAAATTTCAGGGGGCTCTTGACTTTGTTATAATGACAACATAAAAGTAAAATGTTAACCAATTCAATTTTGTGAATATTTTGTTTCATTTGAGCATAATTTTGCATGACATACTTCCCATACAACGTTCTGATCACCATTGAAGGAAAAGTTAATGATGACACAAATATTTCAAATACGATAAAAGTTAGAAGCGTTGATAGGCCTCTGGTAGCATGTCAAAAGTGTTCCCAATCTTTTCTTAAATTTTAATAGTCGAATAAAAATAGTCAATTTTCCAAATCCCGAAACTCTTGATTATTTCCAAAAATGCCCTTGAAAATAAATTTGAAACCCGAATCATGTTTAAAATTCTAACTTTCATCCGTTTGACATTTTCAGGTCAACACTTTCAACCCATAACAACTTTGATGATAAATCTATTTGCATTCTCAAACTTTTAAAAATACTCAAATTTTCTATTTCTGGCTCGTAACATATTGTGACCTAAATGTAGTTAACATGTACCAAACAATCTACTTACCAGCATTTAACCCATAAAAATCAAATTTAAGTTCCACAAAAAACTCGAAACAATCCTTGATAAAAAGAACTAAGAAATTAAATATGACAAGCTTTGTTATGCCTTAAAGTAATTCGTATATACTATCTTTATATTTTAACATATATATACTTTACTAAATTAATCGAAAAAATAAATAGATAGATTTAAAGCATATATTTATAATTTGTAAATTTATATGAAAATTTACAACAACAACAACAACATTAATAATAATAGATAAATGGATTGATTTTAAAAAAATGGATCGATTTTTAAGCATATAATTATAATTTAATGACTAAAAATATTACTTTATAAAATGAAAGCATATTTAAGTTTTGTTTTTATTTACAATTTTCTACAACATACATAGTACAACATGTTAATGATAACATTTGAAATTATATTCTTTTCAATCTGTGACAAACATTGTTTGTTGTTTATTTTTGGATTTCACCAAGTATATTGGAATATATAGTAAAATAATATTTTAATATTTATTTTTATAAAAATGTATAGATATAATATAAATGGAGTGTAAAAGAAAAATGAATAATTATTGATCTATTACATATATTAGGATTTATTAAGATCTTAGTTTTGGAGGTAAAAAATTATGCGAATTAACCAAAAGATGACAAGTGTTCACAGTTAATTTACTTTATTAGAACAGGGAGATATCATTGTTTCACAACCTCAATTATTTGTTCACATGTAAAGTGCTCAAATGTTAAATGTTTTCTTGCTGGTGGCTTCATCCTCATCTTCGTCATCATCCCCATTAGTAAGATCTTATGCAATCCTAGTAGCTTGACCTAGATTCGTGACGAACAGACTTATTATTTGTTATTGTTGCAATTTAATTGTTGTAATTACGTTTCCACACAAGAATTGGTTTTTATTATATGTACTACACTGTGTTTTTGCTCATCAACCTTGTGTTGACAAATTATATTCATACATGTTGCAGATATTTTTTTGGGGATGAAGGAATATTATGAAAGTAGTTATTGGATACTGTGACATTCGTGAGAAAACCGGATACACCTTATTGTTTACAAACCGAATAAACGATTAACCGCTTATTGCATATCGAACAAACGATTAACAAAACGGGTCTGGTTATGACCCAGATATCCCAGGGGGGGCCATCTATAAGAGATATACGATTAATATAAGCTAATATATTAGTTTTATGGCCTTAGTTCGATAGCAATCCAGTCAAACGAAAGCATGCTCGTTTAACTACCTGCTATGGTTTTAAACGCGAAAGAGAGTTACAAAACAAGCATTGTATCATCCGTTAAGCCGAAAAAGATTTACGAAACACATAGTAGGAATGTTTTAAGTGATCCGTGAAAATATTTTCAATTTTTACAAACCAAGAGTATTTTTTTTTATATAAATTTGTACAAAACTGGTCGAAAATCGAATGTTTTCGCGCTATTTGTCGCACCCGATATATTTTTCTTGCCAAAAACCGAACCCAAGATAAATTTGGACTCGGGATTTAACATTTGGGCTTGCAAAAATAATTTAGTGGGCTGAAATTGGGCCCAAAGAGGGCCCAATACCCTCCTGTACGCAATAGTGTGGAAACCCCCTTTTTTGTATTTTCTTCCATATAAACAACATTTAGACATGTAGATGTTATTTATTTTTTTCAACCAGACCAGGAACAATTGTTATGTCTCCAAACACCTCAAAACCCTAAGGTAAACCTTCTATTTGGTTGATTTATAACTTGTTTAAACAAGAATTTTACATAAACATGAGTCTTTGATTACCAAAAGGTACTTATAACCATGCAAAAACCTTAAAAATGGTCCAAAAACATGTTTTGATCCTACATATGGTTAAGAACCTGGTTTGAAAGTTTTTTTTGACCATAAACACGGATTATAGTGTTTAAACGGCGTTTTTACAGTTCAAAAGTTCGGTTTAATACCCTAGCCGAAACCCTAAGTAAAGAGGCTGCCATATTGATGAAACATACTTGTTTTGTGATATAGAACCTGTATCTAGCTTGTATAGAAGCACAAGAACCCGAAAACTTGATTAGAAGGGCGAAAACGAACCAAAACCGCTAAGGTAATACCGAAACACTCGATTACGGGCAGTTTAGAACTCGATTGTGATGTGCATATTGTTAGGTAATGAAAATTTGCAGGGACATCCGGGACAATATTATTGAGTCCCTGTTCAAATTTGGTAATTTGTCGACCATCCGAGAATATATTTGGCAAACTTATTACCGAATTGGGACGTTTATTTGGGAAAAATAGTTAGCATGCTTGAAAAATTATGAAACTTTTTGGAGAACTCAGATTTTGTAAATTTTAATCACACATGAAATTTTGGAGCATTTGTAAAAGCCTAAGTACGCTTTATGCATTTGGGTTCATATGAGTTTTTATAGTTGTTTTTGGCCTGAAAAAATTTTGAACAAGGTTGTTACATTCTCGAATTGATACAGATGGTTTTGGGATATAATTTGAGCATCCAGGAACTTTTGTGGAATTTTCGGAAATCGTTTGGTATAAACGGATAATTTTCGGGCAAAATATAGCAGGTAAAATGAATTTTTATAAATTAATAAACAAATAAATAATTCCAGAAATATTTTTATAAAAATATGCATATTTTATTTGATAAGTGACCAAATTTTCATAATTTAGTGATTAACGGTTAATTAATTATACAAATTTGAAAATTAAACAAATTCAATTCTAATAAAAACCGGCAAGTTCGTGATTAACGAACCTGCGGGAATATCAGAACGCCAAGAGTGATCAAAAATCATATTTTTGAATTAATTATATAAAAACGAACCTTTTTTATGAGAAACCTGGACAATACGGATAGATTGTGCACGTTTCTCCTCAAATCAAACTGAATAAACGGAAATAGGCCCCGTAGTGAATCAGGAACCCCAATGTGTGATCTTTCTTTATAAGTTAATCAATTTATCGACCAACACATTTACCCAAGCTTACTACCCCATAACTGTTTTCTAATCACATAAACGAACAACTTGGCCCAGCTGGGAAAACGGGAAAACTTAGCCAAGTTCGGGTTTAGGTATTAGACATTGAACAGCATCACAATCTAAGCTTACTGACACTTTCTGGATGTGACAGCTATATCCAAACTAGCTATACAGCCCGATTTAGTATTGAGATTATAATAATATTAAAATATGAATATTATTATAATATTAATTATTATAGGGACTAAGTGATAGCTAGGGAAACGAACCCCAAGCTGACCTCGCATTGTGTGCCTACAAAACAGTGAGTTTCATGGCCCCACTCTTTGAACAGTTTTACGAACCTTTGGGGTGAAAAACATGTTGATACATATGTATATATATATATATATATTCTGAACTATTTGATAATGTTATCTAAGTGCTAACACACAAAAGTCCCCACGAACACAGTGATTAACTTCTAGCCGGTGGCTTGTGAATAGTACTATTGGTTTGACAAACCCAAACGGAATCGGCCTGGGTGTCGTGTCACATAGCGCCGTTTGCACATGACCATACTTATACAAACAGGCTATGTAGTGTTAGACATAGGTACCGGGGCATGTTGTGGGCGGAAGGAGAGCCATAGTGGTTGATTAAGCGTGGGAAATGGATGCACACAGCACATACAGTCAAGGCTTCACTGTAGCTTAGCATAATTACATCATTTACATACATATATATTTAAATCATAATTACATGTGTTAACTTGTGAATATTCATAACTTTTTTCTTGAAACTCATGAAATTCACCAACTCTGGTAGTTGACCCATTATTAAACTGCTTTTCAGGATTACCAAAGTTGGAGTAAAGTTATTTCGTGCTATCTATCGTGGTACGAGCTTGATGCTATGTGAATAGACGCAAGGTTATAGTATGAATAGAATAGTTTAACGATCATATTTTGTTGTAACACCTAGTTTGTAAAAAAAGATAGATCAATGTAATATAATGTGAATTAGTTTGTAATTTCTTTATAAACAATGTTGTTGATACCAGAGGTGTCTGTTGCATTCCCGTTTTACGCTTCCGCATTGTGCTAGTCGGGGTGTGACAGAAGGTGGTATCAGAGCCATTAGTTATAAAGGATTAGGTTATCCCTTAGGGTACCTAAAATATAACCGTAGATTAGCACTAGGAAAATAAATAATAATTTAATATTATATACTGATGGATGCTGGGATGAACTTGTAGGGCAAGTCGGTTGTTTTGGTCCGGAACATAATAACAGACTTGCTTGTACGAGTGAATTCTGGGATAAGTCGCGGAATGTATGGGTAGGTAAAAATGGAAACATATGTGTATAAAAGGTAATGCTGAGTATGTCTATATATATAACACGCATACGTGCTTTTCTGGAACAAGGTATACGAATACGTATACGTACGGTACTGTCGATAATACTAAGTCTCCGTTCAACGAATATTATATTCGATTATAATCTATATTAATTTAAAATTGTATTTTATCATAATTAACATTGTACCTAACCATAATAAATAAAATATTTTATTTGGCCTTAAGTAATAATATTCTCTACTTTGATTCCTACTATTGAAAATTTTTATTTTATAACAAATTGTGAAAACGAAAGATGTTGAAATCGGTAGTCTCATATCGGATGAAAAACTGATGTTGCCTGTAAACGGGAATGCAAGGGCGTTCTAGCGAGTCCAAACTAAACCTTGTTGTATGATTGTATCACAGACCGAGCGTAAATTCAAGGCCCCGAAAGAATCGTGGAAGGTATGATATACGTACGTCCATCTCAAGGGAACACGGCACTTCTCGATTCGGGCCTAATCTTTATCTCACATACCAGTTTCTAACAGCAAATTGAACTGTTTTTTAGCCATCTCTCCACTTCCATTGTTCAAAAATAAACACTACTCCTAAGAAAATACTTAGGAAAGAGTATGGTTTATCAATTATAAATATAATAGCCATCCTATTAAATTTTTAATAATATAACAAACCATGACCACCTAAATATATCATACATGAACTATGAAGTAATAATTCCTCTATACCTCACCAGTTACCGACCTTGATGAACCCTCCTTAACTAATAAATTTATCAAATCATCTGTATACGAGTATCTCCAACCACTCCTATATTGTTTCCACTCCAATCGATTTATCATAGAAGAGAAACCTCACACTTGCAGACCAATGATGTGTCTTGACTTGTATAGATCATACTTACTCCCAACTAATAAATTACCACTTTTATTAGACCCAGCATGCTTGGGCATACTGAATGACCTGACGAAAGAATATTTTGTAGTTACATTAAATAGCATCTAAAAATCGAGGAGAGTACACAAATGCCTCCTGACTATAGCATATGGTCTAAACTTGTAACGATCAAATGTTACTTACAGGAGAGACAAGTTAAAGTAGATAACCAATAGAGGGAATACGTCTGAATAATTGTTGTTCAAGTTGTGACAATTCGTGATTGTTATAATGTGTGCTCGGATAGACATGTATATTAAGGTACTGTTGCGTATAGTTTCGATACTCCATGCAAGCATATGATAGTGTGCTATGTTGATATGGAGGACCATTTGGATCTTTTATTACAAACATTGACCCTTACAGGGTTAAAATTACTTGTCACTGGGTGACAACTTTCCATATTTGCATGCAAACAATGGCCTTATTATGCTAAATCTATGTACTATATATGGTATATGGATACATGATTCGATGTGTGTGATACTATGTCCTATTTGAAATACTTGAGTATTAGCTAATGTAATTCCCTATGCGATGTGTATAGGGGGAATTACTATTAAGTGAAATATAGTCGGTTATCATTATAAGATGGCCCCAAAGAAAACAAACACGTGATCTGAGGCAGTTGTGGCCGAGATGATTGTTCGACGACTGCAGATAGTAACTCTGAGAATAGCAGCGTGATTCGCTGCTAGCATTAATATAACAATGAATATAGATCAAATGTCAAACACTAATTTGGCCACGAATACTAGTTCGCTGCCCAATACTAATACACCTACAAATGTTGTTATTTTCTCAATAAATACGAACTTTGTCACGAATAATATTCTCCCACGGGACACTAGTGATACTGCCAATAACAATAATTTCCCCCACTAAATGCCATTGGCAACAAAAATCTTTTACTGAACATGAATACTATTCGTAACAATAGTGATCCTTCACAACGGAAATACTCGTTTAAACAAATTACGTTGTGCAAACCTTTAAATTCTAGCGGTACTAGAAGAGTAAATGGGTTAGTAAAATGAATCGAAACGATAAAATCTGTTATCAATACTAGAAATTGATCATCACATATGTGATAGATAACTATTGTACAAATTCGGAAATAAGGGGCAACCAACCGTAAGAGTTGGGCAAAACTTAAAACTCTTTTATTGAAACGTTTACGTCAAAGGAATAAAATCTAGAAATTAGAATATAAACCTAGGAAACTGACAACGAAAGGTAAAGGTTAATTGGGATACGCGAACGGTTTATACGATCTGACTCGACTAATTCCAGGATTTGTAGCCCGGAAGTAGAGACTTTGACTAATTCAGTTAATCACTTAACTTTCGAAAATGCCGTGACACAAGCCGGTGTGGTAGCTTTTGATTTGGTCAGGAATAGTGTTTTGAAAAAAACCCGGGAAAATCATCTCGTATAAAATGAACTAATTACGAAACAGGGGACAAGAGCCACAACATTTAAAGTATGCGTCCTACAACTCAAAACGATACATTGATTAACTTTAGTTCTGAAAAAAAAAATATACAATGAACCTTCGCCAAGGTGTGGTTATGTAATCATTATAAAGGAACGTTGAATAAAGATACGTTTCAAAATCAAGAAGATTGGATACTATACCTGTTGCTATGGAACCGTTATAAGTGCTGTAAACAGACCGTTATAACCTCACCTTTCCCAGTTAACCCAATCGCAATCAATTCACACACAACCTATGACAAACCCTCATGCTCTCTTGGAGTGTGGAAGTACGAAATGTGTCAAAAGGAACTGTCCTTGGTTAAAGCAAGAACAAACATCGACGTCTAACTCGGCTGGAGGCCGCGTTAAGTGATTGAATCAGACAGTACACGACAAGATTTAATTGTGGTGAAAGAATACTTTTTTTAAATTCTGACTAATATGCTTTAATTTCGTTTGATATAGATACCGATAGAAGACTTAGTCTCTATTGACTTTGTATCCTTGGAAAAATATACCGATTAATGAACTAATAGATCCCTATGCTATAGAGCTCACTACCGATAAATCTATAATTACTAACCAAATGTTCCAAAATTGTCTTATTATCTTAAACGAACAACTGATTCTTATTGGTCTACTCCCAATAAAGTTAGGAACCTTCGATATAAATGCCAGTATGGGCGAGTTATTTGAGTATAAAGCACATATCGTTTGTAAGGAAGAAATAGTTAAAAACTCCTCTTTCGAATAATGAAGCGATTATGGTACAAGGAGAGAAAATGGAGCAATATCACCACCCGTGTCACATCTTAAATTGTTAAAGTGTTTACGCGAAGGGTGTACCGTATTTCTAGCAAACGTAACTAACTGTAAATAACTCCAATGAAAAACATATAGAAGTGATCCCCGTAGTGAATGAATACCACGATGTCCCTCCTGATAAACTACCTAGATTACCACCTATTGGACGAGTTGAGTTTCATATTGACCTAACCTTAGGGGCAACTACTATTACCCAGGACACCTTATCGTCTGACACTCTCCGAAATGTAAGAATTATTTAACCAGCTACAAGAATTATTAGATAAAGATTTCATAGGACCTAGCTATCCTTATTGGGGAGTACCGGTGTTGTTTGTACAGAAGAAGGAGTGAAGCTTTAGGATGTGTGTTGATTACCGAGAAACACACAAAATTGCCATCGAAAACCAATGTCCCCTCCCACAATTAGACGAATTATTCAATCAGCTCCAAGGAGCGAATTACGTCTTGAAAATCGACCTCCGATCTGGCTATCTTCAAGTTAAAATCCAAGAGGAAGATGTTTCTAAAACGGAGTTTCGAACTCAATAAAGTCACTACGAACTTTCAATAATACCTTTTGAGCTAACTAATACACCCTTAGTTTTCTTGGACCTCCCTAACCAAGTTGTAAACCACACCTCAATAAATTTGTTATAGTGTTTAGCAATGACATCTCGCTATATTTGAAAACCAAGGTGGAACTCGAACGACATATACGAACAATCTCAGAGTTGTTAAGGAAGAAGAAATTGTATGCCAAGTTGTCCAAGTATGAATATTTTTTACAAGAAGTGCAATTTTTAGGACGCATTGTTAACAAACGTGGAATTCACATAAACCTGAGCAAGATAGAATTCAACAAAAGTTGGCAAGTACTATGGGCACCAAAAGGAATTCGCCAAATTTTAAGAATAGCTGGATACTACTAGTCTCATTAAAATATTCTAAGTATAACTCAACCACTAGCTCTCGTAACTCGAAAAAACCAAAATCATGATCGGGAAGCAGAACAAGAAATGCCCTTCCAGATACTAATCTAAAAACCTTATTTGGATCCAATGTTAAAACTTTCAGAAGGAACTATACCATTCGTGACTCAGAGTGTGGAATGATTGTTTTTACACCTAGGACATGGGGATACTAATAATATGTCACCAAATGCACAGATTAAATGAATCACAAAAGCCTATGACCTGCAATTGATCTGACGGAACTGAAATTGGGGTAAAGAAGATGAGTAGAGTTGTGGAACAAGTGTAATTATGAAAACCGATGCCTCAAGATGAAGGGATGAAATTAAACACTAGAAAGTACGGGCATTTGAAACGATTGATTAGACAAATTTTATAGGGAAAATTCATATCGCCCAAAAGAAAACCCCAAGAACCTAACATTTAGAAAACAAAATCTTGCACAAGGACGAGCAAAACTTCGGAAAAAAAAATAAAATAAAATAAAATAAAATAACCGGATGAACAACTATATCACAAACAAACCAAGTCTAGAATAAACTAAAATAGAGTATCAAGAACCGTCGGTAATGTTACAACAACCGGAAATACCCGGTGGAAGTGGGAACAGATTACTATGAGCCTGATAACACCCTTTCATAAATCATCGTTAGGACGCAGTATAGTCTGGGTACTAGTTGACCCACTAACTTAATTTGCATACCCTCCCCCGATTCATAACAACTATACGACTGAAAGGCACGCCTACAATTATGTCAAAAAAATCATACCCCGACATGGTATGTCTATTTCGATTACTTCGTACTGAGATAGTCATTTGACCTCTTATGTTCTGACAAACTTAAGAAACCGAATCGGTTTAACCACGACCTGTTGTTCCCAAACAAACGATCGATTTGGACAAACTATACAAACACTGAAAGGATTACCAAACCTTAGAGAAATTTAGGACCAACATTTCCACTGGTCTAATCCTCGAATACTAATAGTTACCATAATATTATACGGGCGAAACTGTAACTGGTAAGATATGAGCAAGAATATAAATCGATACCTTAATAAGCTATATGTTAGCAACACTCAAATACAAAATCCAATTTGATTCCGGAAATCACAGATAAACCTTGTAGAATTCAAACAAACTAAAAATCTGCATAAGACTAATAAAAGAACTATACCGAGGTACGTACTGAATTGTTGATCTTTGAAAAATGTTACTCACTTTAAGGAAACTGATAAGTTTACATCAAAATACATAGAGCTATACAAGGTTGTCTCGAGAATTAAACCCGTAGAATATTGAATAGACTATCTCTAGAATCAAGTGCATTCTCAATTTTAATTTTACTAGCAATTTCTTATAGACAGAAACAAACAAGTGTCTTATTGATAAGGCGGATATAATACCACTTGGAAACTCATTCATAAATAAACTTTCTAAAGAAACCGTATAAATAATAGGCGGGAAAGTCAAATAATTACGACTCAACAGAATTTCAATGGTCAAAGTTCGGTAAAATGCCTTATAACGGGGAATTTTATTCATCTGAAATCAAAAACGAATATTCTTGTTTGTTCCTAAGAAGCTTTTAACTGGTATATTGAATTTCGGGGACGAAATTTCTTAACGGGGGGAGAATGTGACATTCGTGACAAAACCGGATACACCTTATTGTTTACAAACCGAATAAACGATTAACCGCTTATTGCGTATCGAACAAACGATTAACCAAACGGGACTGATTATGACCCAGATATCCCGAGGGGGCATCTATAAGATATATACGATTAATATAAGCTAATATATTAGATTTATGGCCTTAGTTCGATAGCAAACCAATTAAACGAAAACATGCTCGTTTAACTACCCGCTATGGTTTTAAACGCGAAAAAGAGTTACAAAACAAGCATTATATCATCCGTTAAGCCGAAAAAGATTAACAAAACACTTAGTAGGAATGTTTTAAGTGACCCGTAAAAATATTTTCGATTTTTACAAACCAAGAGTATTTTTTTTTTTATAAATTTGTACAAAAATGGCCGAAAAACGAATGTTTTCGCACTATTTGTCGCACCCGATATATTTTTCTTGCCAAAAACCGAACCCAAAATAAATTTGGACTCGAGATTTAACATTTGGGCTTTGCAAAAATAATTTAGTGGGCTGAAATTGGGCCCAAAGAGGGCCCAATACCCTCCCGTACGCAATAGTGGGGAAACCCCCTCTTTTATATTTTCTTTCATATAAACAACATTTAGACATATCTAGATGTTATTTATTTTTTTCAACCAGAACTGGAACAATTGTTATGTCTCCAAACACCTCAAAACCCTAAGGTAAACCTTCTATTTTGTTGATTTATAACTTGTTTAAACAATAATTTTACATATACATGAGTCTTTGATTACCAAAAAGTACTTATAACCATGCAAAAACCTTAAAAATAGTCCAAAAACATGTTTGATCCAACATATGGTTAAGAACCAGGTTTGATAGTTTTTTTGACCATAAACACGGATTATAGGGTTTAAACGGCATTTTTACTGTTCAAAAGTTCGGTTTAATACCCTAGCCGAAACCCTAAGTAAAGAGGCTGCCATATTGATGAAACATGCTTTTTTTGTGATATAGGACCTGTATCTATCTTGTATAGAAGCACAAGAACCCGAAAACTTGATTAGAAGGGCGAAAACGAACCAAAACCGCTAAGGTAATACCGAAACACTCGATTACGGGCTGTTTAGGACTCGGTTGTGATGTGCATATTGTTAGGTCATGAAATTTTGTAGGGACATCAGGGACCATATAATTGAATTCCTGTTCAAATTTGGTAATTTTTCGACCATCCGAGAATATATTTGGTGAACTTATTACATAATTGGGACGTTTATTTGGGAAAAATAGTTAAAATGCTTGAAAATTATGAAACTTTTTGGGGAAATCAGATTTTGAATATTTTGATCACACATGAAATTTTGAAGCATTTGGAAAATCCTAAGTAGGCTTTATGTATTTGCGTTCATATGAGTTTTTATAGTTGTTTTTGGCCCGAAAAGAATATTGAACGAGGTCGTTACATTCTAGAATTCATACAGATGGTTTTGGGATATAATTTAAACATCCAGGAATTTTTTTCGAATTTTTGGAAATCGTTTGGTATAAACGGATAATTTTCGGGCAAAATATAGCAGGTAAAATGAATTTTTATAAATTAATAAACCAATAAATAATTCCAGAAATATTTTTATAAAAATCTACATATTTTATTTGATAAGTGACCAAATTTTCATAATTTAATGATTAACGGTTAATTAATTATACAAATTTGAAAATTAAACAAATTCAATTCTGATAAAAACCGGCAAGTTCGTGATTAACGAACCTGCGGGAATATCAGAACACCAAGAGTGATCAAAAATCATATTTTTAAATTAATTATGTAAAAACGAACCTTTTTATGAAAAAACTGGACAATACGGATAGATTGTGCACGTTTCTCCTCAAATCAAACTGAATAAACGGAAATAGGCCCCGTAGTGAATCAGGAACCCCCAATGTGTGATCTTTCTTTATAAGTTAATCATTTTATCGATCAACACATTCACCCAAGCTTACTTCCCCATAACTATTTTCTGAAAGCATAAACGAACAACTTGGCCCAGCTGGGAAAACAGGAAAACTAAGCCAAGTTCGGTTTTAAGTACTAGACATTGAACAGCATCACAATCTAAGCCTACTGACACTTTCTGGATGTAACTGCTATATCCAGACTAGCTATACAGCCCGATTTAGTATTAAGATTATAATAATATTAAAATATTAATATTATTATAATATTACTTATAGGGACTAAGTGATAGCTAGGGGAACGAAGCCCGAGCTAACCTCGCACTGTGTGCCTACAAAATAGTGAGTTTCATGACCCCACTCTTTGAACAGTTTTACGAACTTTTGGGGTGAAAAACATGTTGATACATATCTATATATATTCTAAACTGTTTGATAATGTGAATTATCTAAGTGCTAACACACGAAAGTCCCCACGAACACAGTGATTAACTTTGAGCCGGTGGCTTGTGAATAGTACTATTGGTTTTACAAACCCAAACGGAATCGGCCTGGTTTCCGTGTCACATAGCGTCGTTTGCACATGACCATACTTATACAAACAGGCTATGTAGTGTTTGACATAGCTACCAGGGCATGTTTTGGGCGGAAGGGGAGCCACAGTGGTTGATTGAGCGTGGGAAATGGATGCACGCAGCACATACAGTCAAGGCTTCACTATAGCTTAGCATAATTACATCATTTACATACATACGTATTTATAACATAATTACAAGTGTTAACTTGTGAATATGCATAATTGTTTTCTTGAAACTCTTGAAACTCACCAACTCAAGTAGTTGACCCATTTTTAAACTACTTTCAAGATTACCAAAGTTGGAGTAAAGTGATTTCGTGCTATCTATCGTGGAACGTGCTTGATGCTATGTGAATAGACGCAAGGCTATTAGTATGAATAGAATAGCTTAACGAACATATTTTTTTGTAACACCTAGTTTGTAAAAAAAGATAGATCAATGTAATATAATGTAAATTAGTTTGTAATGTTTCTTTATAAACAATGTTGTTGATACAAGAGGTGTATGTTGCATTCCCGTTTTACGCTTCTGTATTGTGCTAGTCGGGGTGTGACAGATACTTTTAGGATATCAACAAACAATTTTATTGAAGTTTATTTTAAATTTGTTCTATTTGGAAATGTTTTGCTTTGAACTTTTGTGATGTACTTTGACTATTTAAATTTGAATAATTAATTATTTTCACGTTAATGTTGATTCTTACGAGCTACTGTGCAATCAGTTGCGTCCCGGCATTCCGCCGTTGGTTGGGGTGTGACACTATGTGCATAATATGGCTGTTTTAGAATACTTAGGCATGTATTTGTTTGGTTTCAACATTCAGTTTTCCATTGTGGACTTTACATTCGAATGTTTATGACCCTCATCATATTCGGTTTTGTTTTAACGGGCTATTAATTCTCTTTAATTGTATTGGATCCCGATATTTAAATTGGTTAATCTGTTATTTAAATTGTATCAGTTTTTATTTATCTCCCACAACATTATACTATTTTCGGCCCCAACAAAGCTTTTGTTCAACTCTGGATATTGTATTCATTGAATTATAATCTTGGCTTTATGCAATATGTTGTCCGGTTGTCATATTTCCAATGGTTTAGAAACATCAGCTTATTGCTTCTGTACAATTCAGTTTCCATAAAGGTAATTGGAACTTAAAAAAATTATTATTACTTTTATGGTATAACCATAAAATGCTTTGATATGGTTCACAGTAAGTGGTATTTGTTATCGAGTGGACATAAGAAGAATGAGATACGAAGTTTAAAGATGTGAAAGTCAAAAGCAACTACAACATATTTTTCATCCAAGTTTCATGCATCATAATACTTTCCATCCAAAAATTAGATATTCTCATGCTTTGTATACTTATGCAATATAATGCCACTTGTAACTTAGAAAGTTATTATGTGATTTTGCATAGTTAGGATCATATAATTAACTCTAATAAATTTAGTTGTACAAGATGATGTATGGATACGAGTGTTCATGAGATACCAAAAAGGTATGTGAGAAAGCCTATTAGAGCTTCGAGCTAGATCTAGATCATGATGACATCGTGATTGTTCATGCTGGAATATACAATTAGATGTAAGAAATTACTTTAGTGTGTGTTTGTGTGTCTGTTCAAAGAGGATTTGGACAGAGTAACGAGGTAATAAGATTAATCAGAATACTTGTTATTACTTTAGAATAATTACAGGATATATATAGGGGGATGACGACATTCGTTAAGTTAATACTTAACGAATGTGTCATTCGTTACATTAAAAGACCTACGAACGAGACATTCATTCGTTATACATTACAATAGATGAAAGGCTCCACATTCGTTATCTCATTTGGGGTTAACGAATGAGCTTACATTAGACGAATGTGATACATTCGTTACGGGGTCACAAATGTATCTTACATTATAGCGAATGGGCTTAATTACCAAAATGCCCTAAGATAAAGACCGAGACGCTCGTTTGATGTATCAACAAACTCCCCCTCGTCTTGAGCTCTTTATACTTTATCTCTGGAACATCTTCATCTTCCATTCGTTGCAACTATGGATCTTGAATGCATAACAGACACGAACAACGCATTGAAACTGCATCACCAGATCATAGTCGCTTAAGTTAGCAAATCGGTTTTGATTATGAAATACTGCACCGTTATCAAACTCCGATAAGTTAACGAGCCAAATAGGATTAATAACACGTATGAACTTCATGTTTATTCCCAAACCCAACACAATAACCACTTCACCCGTCATGTTATCACAGTACCATCGGTTGAACATGGTGAACAGACTCTGAGGGAAGGTCTTCATCAATGCCCTTTCCATTGTCTTCGGCGGCTTTACCTGTAATATCATCTTTCTCCAGCCCGTGTGCGGATCTATCTCATCATTGTACTTATGAGTAGGCACCTGAGGCTTGAAGAACTTGAAACCATAACGGGTTCCGTGCAGAAGATGATCATAGAACCACGAAGCCCATTTGTCTTTTCCCCGATTCACAAATGGTCGGTTGGCTAAGGTTCTCACATTCCATCGAGGCATCGTCAGCACGTCATGCATACGCTTAAAGTAATAAATACCGTGCTCCCACTTGACCAAATATAATTTTAGCTCAGAATCATACTGCCACGCAATCATATCACCTTTAACGTCTTTTGAGCTTTTGTACTTCTTCATCTGGTATGCAGATGCTCGGACCTTCGCTTGCTTTACTTCTTCCTGTTCATTGTATCAAAGGTTCTCGATCATCTTCTTCATACGTTTGACGTTGTTTCCAAACATACCATCCAAAGCACGCTTTCTCTTTTACTCTTTCACGAACAGATGTCTGGTTTCCGCCTCTTTGTTCCATTTATCTCTTTCTTCTCTGAGACGTTGTTCTGCTGCTTCAAAGTGCTCGGTCATAAAAAATGGAATACCCAAATAAGAATTTGTCGAAGCGTACATGTCGGGAAAATCCTCAGCAGTCACATCTTCTACCTCAACCTCATCATATTCTGGCGCATTCCCGTGTGGAATGCCAGGATTACTACTTTCTTCAAACTCGATATCAACATCTACCGACTTTCCCAACTCCTCGACCTTAACTGCATTTAGATCCAGAAGCAAGGCAATTTGTTCTTTTGTAACTGAGTGATCAACAAATTCACCCTCTTCGATCTCATTCGCGTTCACCATACTATACACAATCTCGTCCATACCAACAAAAATAATCATATTAGCCGGAATCGTGTCGATCGGATTAGCTCTTGTGTAGTCCTTGTAGGGAATGATCTGCAAATTATTTCCCCCACTACTACCACCACCACTCGACCCAGCCTGATTACCTACCGACAATGTGTTACCATCGCCTGGTTGCTGGTCACCCACACCACCTTCATTAGGATACTGATGGTCATTCTTCAACTTCTTAAAGTCATCTTCTTTGCACGTAAGTTGAAGAATGATCTCATCATGTTTGTCAATACTCTCCCCTTGAGCAGAAACTAGGGCTTTTAATTCCCGGTTTTCCTTCTGAATAAACTGCATGTGTCTGAATAAAGTCCGCTGCTTTGCCCTCATCTGCTCTTGAAATAATCAATCTGATTGCATCTATGTTTGTTGTAGATGTATCAGATTCAGCAAGTTATACAATTGGGCATTGGGAGACAAGTTGTAGAAGTTTGGGTGTACTGGTTGCATTGAACCCTAAGCACAATTGAATGTCATGAAAGAATGCTCAGGTCGTGGCAACACAATAGGACTTGCTGGTGAAGTAGCTTGCGGTTGAGGACTTGGCATGCGTGCAAGTAAAGTCTACAAGACATCTCCAAAATAAGGATCTGACATTGCTGTCATCATCAAAGTCATCGTCGGAGGCACCGGAGATATCGGCATCGGAACCGGTGTTGGAGATCTTAGAATAACAGGAGATCTTGGAATAATAGGAGATCTTGGAATAATAGGAGGAGTAGAAGCAGGAATAGTGACAAGTGTAGACGGTCTCGCTATAGATACAAAAGGTTGGCTTGGAATCTCGATACCCGAATCACGTCTAACCCGTTGCTTCTTCGGTTTATCGCCTTTCTCAACCATCGGTTATTTCCCTTTATGGTTACGTTTCTGAGCATACGTTAACTCAGCTCTAAGACCCTGACCACCATCATTACCACCATCATCACCACCTGTACCGCCATCACCACCCTCACGCTCTGAATCAAAATCATCGTGAGCCCAACGATCATGAGATGGTGCCTCATAGTCAATATTGGCAAGATGGCCAATCAATCGCTTGTACCTCGGCCGATCTTGAAGGCTTTGGTTCTTGTACGTATGTAACCGTCTCATTGTCTCCAGATTCATGTGATCCAACTTCATCAAATCAGTGAGATTTGTTGGATCTTTGAACAATGTAGGCTGCAAGTCGTTGATGATCAACTGTAGGAACCTCGGATACATTAAAATTTGTTTTGACTCGTGCAATTGTCCTTCATATGATAGAAAACCAATTCAGAAAAGTTGAATGGTTTGTTCAGAACCAACGCGATAAATGCCGATTGCAACATAACCTGGCATTCACCGTATCCACCCTTACGACCTCCAAGGCAATGTATCAGAATGTGTAAAAGATACTTGTACTGTTCGCACAAGTTTTCCTTGTTATAAATCGATCCATCCAAATTCCCCATGTACCTTATCCTCCTAAATAACCCACGTATCAACCCCCTATCAAACTCACATCGATCATCAATCGTATCACGAAAACCCAAAACGTCTCTATCACCCCCAACATCCACAACTACCCTCTTGTCCTGAATGGTAGCCTCAATCTGGTTTTCCCATTCATCAAAACAAGCTACATTTCAAAAACCACCGATAATAATTTGGTAAACCAAAGTATCAGTGGATATTGCCTGGTAGGTCCTGGATCGTAATAAGAAGTTGATGATCCCTCCAAACGTTGGTCTACCCTCGAAGTTGTCATGTAAGAGCGCACATATATTATGCTTCTTGTCCCACGATAGTAAAACATGAGCTTCTTTAGGTGCTGCCTCTTGCACTTGAGCTTGAACATCAGGTTGTTGTTCAAGAACAACCTCTGGTTGTTGTTCCGGAGCAGTATTAGATACATTCTCGTCGGCAATACTGTTAAAAGAGAAAACATTATTATTAAAATAATCAACAATAATATCTTCTGATTTAACGAATGACCATTCATTCGTTATAATGAACTATACTCTTGCACTTGAGCTTGAACATCAGGTTGTTGTTCAGGAACAACCTCTGGTTGTTGTTCCGGAGCAGTATTAGATACATTCTCGTCGGCAATATTGTTAAAAGAGAAAACATTATTATTAAAATAATCAACAATAATATCTTCTGATTTAACGAATGACCATTCATTCGTTATAATGAACTATACTCTTGCACTTTAGCTTGAACATCAGGTTGTTGTTCAGGAACAACCTCTGGTTGTTGTTCCGGAGCAGTATTAGATACATTCTCGTCGGCAATACTGTTAAAAGAGAAAACATTATTATTAAAATAATCAACAATAATATCTTCTGATTTAACGAATGACCATTCATTCGTTATAATGAACTATACTCATTCATATAAGATTACTTTAACGAATCAGTCCCATTCATCATTCCTAACGAATAGGCCTATTCATTACTATAATCATCCATTCGTTACTATAACGAATCAACATCCCATTCTTTATGAGAAACAAAAGTGAGTCATTCGTTATTCAAAAGAATAACCACATTCGCTAAGATAGCGAATGTCTTTGTCATTCGTTATGTTATAACAAATTAGATATTATTAAATCAATTTTGACCATCAGGAGTCAAAGTCCAAAGAACCCAGACTATCAATAAGTCAAAAGCGATGAACAACATCAAATGGTTACCCGATTCATCTGTAAATTTTAAATCAAACCTAAAATTCGGAATCGAAAACATATATTATGCACTAATACATTAACAAACTTCTCTTGTTTATCCAAAATCAGCGATTCTTTGATTAGTTTGTAATCAGTTTAAACCCGTAATCTATTTCATCAATTTAATCCCTAAAAATCCATCCAAAATCCACAAATCTTATATCACAAGAATCGCCATTAACTATAGATTATCAATATATCAGTCAATTGTAATAAAGTTGAAGATAAGTTTCTAAGAAAATTTGGCAATAGTTCGGCTTAGAGTGTGAATGAAATAGTGTTTAGACGAATGGGTTTCCATTCGTCACCTGGGAATTATAAACCCCCTTCAATAATTTCACACGAAACGAGGAGATTTGTCAAATTTGAAATAACCAATGACCCCATTCGTTAGCATAACACGTTATTAGTTAGAAATTTAAACGAAAGAGTCACATTCGTTAAAAGTTTAACGAATGATCCTCACATTCGTTGAATGATTAACGAATGATACATTAAACAAGTCCATTTGTTTCAATAGTATAAGAATAACTACCCATTCGTTAGTTCAGCGGAAGCGAATGTGCATTCCATAACGAATGTGCCCATACGTTACGGATAAAAACAAATGACCTGTCATTCGCTAATACTATTATAACGAATCACAAGATCCGCTAACGAATGAGCAATTAACTCATTCAATGATTAAATAATCATTTAATTCCCATTTAGGTTTTAAATGAATTAAATAATCAATTAAATCCAATTAGGGTTTTAATTGAATATAAAATATTAATTACATTAAACCCAATCAATCGTTGATCGGAAATATTTAACTTAAGCGGATTTTACTTTAAAAATACGTTAAGCACGAAATTGGGGTAGGATTTTTTGTTTATGTATTGAATTATTCGCCAGCTCGGTTAATCAAAAATTAAGCAGAAAGAGTAAAATCTTTTTGCATTTTTAAAATTTTTTAAAAATAAAATGCAGTAAATGTAAAGCAGTTAAGATTTAACAACTATTAAAGCAGTATATATTTTTGAGAGTCGAGCAGGGAATCATATTGATCAAGTTGTCCTTCTGTCACAGTTTTATTTTCGGTTTTTATTATGACTGGCGTTAAATCGATTATTTGTATTGTTGTCCACCTATATCTTCCAACAAATTTTTCATAACTTTCGGTGATATGCTTTAATTTGTTCAATTAGGCACAAATATCATAAACTATCGGTTCTAATCTTGATTCAGGATTTATTTTATTTTCTCAAAATCACCCCAACTTGACTTAAACCTTAAAACCAATTTGATTTAAGATGATTTGTTTAAAGCAATCTTAGCACGTAATCCCCACTACAAGATATACCCTCGTTATCAAGCAATACCCTAAGATGAGTATGCATGATTTCATCTGTCGGTTTACATACGCTATGTTCCTTATGATACGTTTCTTAATGGTAATAAGACGCGAGCAAGGGGACAATGTATGACTCACAGCGTGGTTTGATCAAGTCTGTAATTTGTTTTGTACTAAAAGCACATTTAGCAATCAAGTTTAAAGACTTAAGCAGATAAACTGCGGGTTCGCTTTTTCAAGCATTATTTAATATTCATTGAAATGAATACCATATGTAAAACCGCATAAAGACCCAATGGTGTCGGAAACCCTAAAGTATCCTATCAATACATGATTTAAGGCCATAAGACCATACATTGTTGAAGTATTAACCACAAACTAGAAGATTTTATATTTAAAGTAATTTTCAAATTGATTAGAAGGCTTGAGTATGACAATATTATTACATTTCTGCCATCATTATCAAGACTTTTTCTAGAAACCAACATTCCCTTTTATTTAGCAATTTTTAGGTTTTTATCACTTACTAATCCTTACTTGTTTGTTTAAAGACCTACAATACACTGATACAGTTAAGCAAATAGTCTTTTATTACTTAATTTTCACTAGAATTAGGATCAAATGACCAATGTAGTATTTTATTTTCCCTTTTTGCTTCAAGAATCAAAATTTGAGGAGCATTTTTTGATGTTTTTATAATTATTAATATTTGAATATTTTTGGAGTTTTGAATTTATCTGTACAAACGAAAATCATAATAGTTTTGTATTTTTATATTTTCTCCCCCTAAAAGCCTACAAATAGAAAAATAAAACATGAAAACGAAAATAAAAACAATCTAACCGAGGTTTTGAACTTCATTCAAAGTTTTTAAACCATTTATACCAAGTAGATATTGAATACGCGTTTTGTCAAAAGCCTTGGTATAAAGGTCGGTCTTTTGAAAATCCGTATGAATTTTTCCAATGTCAATTAATCTCTTTTCAAAGCAATTACATATAAAGTGATAACGGATTTCAATATGTTCTGTTTTTGAATGTTGAACCAGGTTTTTGGTGATAGAAATAGCGGCCGTTTTGTTAATAAAAATTGGAGTAGTAAGAAACTTCAAACAATAATTCCACAGATGTTGCTGGATCCAGAGTACTTGTGAACAGCAACTCGAGGCTGCCACATACTCCGCTTCGGCTGTTGAAGTAGAGACCGTTGTCTGCTTCTTACACTGCCAGGAAACAAGCTGGTTTCCTAAGAACTGACAACCCGCTGTTATTGACTTGAAATTGATCTTGCATCCCCTGTAGTCGGAGTCGGTATTAGCAGTCAAATCAAACTTATCGTCCTTGGGGTACCACAACCCGATGTCGAGATTTCCCCTCAGATAATGTAGGATTCGCTTAACCGTCGCCAGATATGTCACTTGGGGACTTGATCAATACCTAGCACATAAACAAACAACAAACATAATGTCAGGTCGAGAAGCAGTCAAATACATAAGTGAACCGATCATAGCTCGATATAGGGTCGGATCAACGGTATCCTCCAATTCGTCCGGTGACAAATTGTGAGCCATGGGAAGAGGTGTAGATCGGATTTTTCTGGTAAATATCTTGAATAAGCTCAAGACATCGTTCACGTATTTCGTCTGATGGATAAAGATCCCGGTCTCAGACTGGTGAACGCGCAGTCCCAAAAAGAAGCTCATCTCCCCCATCGAACTCATTTCAAATTTCGTCTGCATCATAGTCTCGAACTCCTTGCATAGTCTGTCGTTTGTTGAGCCAAAGATGATATCATCAACGTATATCTGGACGAGGAGCATATCATGACCTTCATTCTTGTAGAAAAGTGTACAATCAACCGTCCCCGTTTAAAGCCACTATCGATAAGATGGACAGCCAACTTGCTGTACCATGCTCTCGGGGCCTGGTGTAAACCATATAGAGCCTTGTTTAATCATTAAACACACTCTGGATAGTCCGGATCTTCAAGGTCGGGAGGCTGTTTCACGTAAACTTCCTCGTGAATTTCCCCGTTAAAGAATGCCGATTTAAATCCATTTGATAAACCTTGAAGTTCTTATAGGCTGCATAGGATAAAAAGATGCGTATCGCTTCCAGTCGTGCTACTGGAGCGTACACTTCAGTGTAATCAATGCCTTCCTGTTGATTATATCCAAGTACGACCAATCGTGCCTTATTGCGCACAATTACCCATTTGGTCGGCATCGCCAATTTAACTCTTTCGGAATTGTCAATGAGGTCCCATACACCTAGTCGTATAAACTGTTGCAGCTCCTCCTGCATAGCCTCTACCCAAAAAGATTCCTTGATTACCATTGTGACACTTGTCGGTTCGATCTGAGATAAGAAGCAAGTGTATTGTGCAATATTCAGAATCCCCATGGCATGTATATCCGCATAAGCACACAACACGAAGTCTTCAGTAGGAGATTCATTACAATCATTATCTTCATTGCATACATTAGCTTGTTGGTGTCGATTTCTAACACCGTCCTTTACTGTAATGCCCGTAAATTTCGTTAATCGGCTCGATCGTTTATAAATGTTTGTCAAAAACTGGGGGTTTCATCTTTCTAATTTAGAGCCTTGTAATATGTTTTAAAAGTTCGTTAGTCCATCCTTTTTCCCAAAACATCCCCTCTTACGACTTAAAGTATTATATTAGTATGTAGCACCCGACATTTTCGATTAACGGCATGCACATTGTAGAGTTTGTATATTTATCGGGTTTGAACCGGCTTACTTCGGGGACCTCCTTGTCATCCCCGTAAGTTGAATTATTTGACTTTTCATTCAAGTTGCTACACCTTCCAACTTAAGGGGCTAGAGTGTAACATTCTTCATTATAATCAAAAAGAAAACCCTAACCCTCCCTTGATGGACCGATCGGCTGATGTGCAGCCCCTCCCACCTTTGTTTTTTTCTTTTTCCGGCCAAGATTAAGGTGTAAACCTTCAATTCAAGGTTAGTCTAACGTCCATGCAAGTCTTCTTCACCATTAAACCCTTGGTTGAACATGTTAGGTTTGAGTTTTGATCAAAACAGTTTCTGGCAGATTCGTAAACGTTTAATTTTTGGTCTGTAAATCGATGAATATATATTTTTATTGATCAATTTTTGTTTATATGATGTTCTACTTTGAGTCTAGTTTCCAGAAAGATATAATACGTAATTTTTGGACAAGATTTGAATACTTTTTATGATTTTATAAGATCGAGTGTCAAAGCTGATGCGGGATGACGGATTCTGGTCTGTCTTCCCGACATCATAACCCTTTTTCTACAAGTCTAAATTAGTTGATTCCACTTTTGGAAGTTAATATTTTGAGTTAGGAACCAAACCCAATTGGAATCGTTTAATTTGGCTGGGTAATGATTTCTACAAAAATAAAACCATTTTGTTGCGCACTGAAATAGCTGCACATACCTTTCTGTGTTGGAGAAATTTTTATGATTTTTGTGTCCACTAGAAAAATATAATAAAATTATTTTTATAAACTTAAGATATTTATGCAACTGTGGTAAAAATTTAATAATTTAATTCCATGTTTTCCTATGTAATAAAATACATCTTCGCATGCTAAAATCTGCATGTTATATTTGTTATTGATCTATAAGTTCGTTTTAGGCTTAACCGGTGGCTGCCCTTTCTCGCATCTTTCGGGGCTGTTATAATTGAAGTTCATGCTCCATCATCTTCTAGGTATGTCTAGTGTAATATACTTTAGTATCATGAGTTTTGGCATTCGTTAGATTGGTCAACTGTTGATGAAGTGAAAACTAGGTTTCGGTTGTCTAGTTTGTCAATTGTTGCGTCTAGCGCGTTGTTTGAGGGAATTAACAACCAATTCGGATGTTGTAGCTTCGGTATGATTTGTTGGCTGTGAAAAACTATATTTTTATGTTATTGGGGCTGAATTGGTTGTCGGTTACTCAAACGGGTCGGTACGGCGCAAATTCGCGTTTATTGGTAATTTGTGCATCGTGCTTGTGAATTACCGACCCATCCAACTCGTGTAGCGTCGTGTGGACTTGTTGGCTGTGATTTTACTAAATTTGGTCCACACGGGGCTGAGTCGGTATCTAAGTGCATAAACAACCCGTTAACGCGCGTATTCGATAAAGTCAACAACTTTCGGGGGTAAATTGGGAACCCTTTGTCCCCGGGATTAACTAAGGGTGGTTTTGGTAATTTCAAGGCTTTAGGTCAATCAAATCATGTTAGAACGTCTCGTAGGATAAACGAGTCGGTACGTTTAGTTAGTAATCTTTGTGTGCAATCCGACAGGCTTGTAAACTGTGGATTGGCTTTGAGGTTCTCAAACCCTTTGGTATTTGTGTGGCTCGTCTCAGGTGAGTTCATGATGCCCCTTTTAAATCTTTTTACGTTTTGGGCTAGCATACACACCGTAATACAATTTTACACGATTTTACTCGTTAAAACTATTTGGATGGTATTACATAGCTTTACTTGTATTTATGCATTTACAAAACTATGAGTGGACTATATTCTATGCCTTAGGATATTTTATACTCATTATGGTCATATATTCCTTAAGGTTATATACCTGATTATGGTCTAGACTCGATGATGTTAATAGGCTTGGTAGTAATTGAATACGAGTATACCTGTTTACTTAGTTTATGTATTGGACTGATTATTATATATTACCTTATGGCCCATAGGCTTACTTGTAATTTGGAATGTCGTGGGATGATATATATATATATATATATATATATATATATATATGTATGAGTATGTGTTACCTTATAGCCTACGGTTGTGTGATGATATTTAGTTCCTCGTGACTAAGAATGATGTGAGTAGGCTTATTGATGTGTGTGTGCATGGTGATCACGGCCGGGTCAAATATATTACTCTGGTTTTCATATCCCGTGGTGGAGAGGCCCGTGTGGCGTGATCATCATTTTGGCGGGTCAAATATATTACTCGGGTTTTAAAATCCCGTGGTGAAGAGGCCCGTTGTATGTTGAGCCATGATCGGGTCAAATATATTACTCTGGTTGTACCCATGGTGGAGAGGCCCGTGTCACGTGCTTGGATGTGTAAGCTGCGACCGAGTCAAATATATTACTCGGGTTTGACCCGTGGTGGAGAGGCTCGTGTCACATGCTTAGGTCTTACCGCGTCCGGGTCAAATATATTACTCGAGTCTTGACTCGTGGTGGAGAGGCCAGTGTACGTGTGTTAGACGATGAATGTATTATTTGGTGAATTATATTAATATTAGGCTTAGTATTGAATGCCTAGATTATCCATTATTTATGGATCGTATGTGGTGATATTGTTGGTTGGATGTTCGAATTAGATGTTTGTATGTGTGTATGTGAATGTGTTGGTAAACTGTGACCGGGTCAAATATATTACTCGAGGAAGACCCAGGGTGAGGAGGCTCGTGTTACATGATTTTAATGGTTTTGTTAAACCGCGACCGAGTCAAATATATTACTTGAGGATGACCCGGGGTGAGGAGGCTCGTGTTACGTGAATTGTTTTATTTAAACTGTAACCGAGTAAAATATATTACTTGGGGATGACCCGGGTGAGGAGGCTCGTGTTACATGATTTTAATGGTTTTGTTAAACCGCGGCTGGGTCAAATATATTACTCGGGGAAGACCCGGGGTGAGGAGTCCCGTGTTGCGCGAAAAGATGTTTAATGTTTTGTTTACTTATGATTTGAATAAGAAAAGCTATTTATGATTTTATGGACTTATGTTTTGACCAAGGGAAATTATGTAACTAATTACTTATGATTTTCCCCTACATTTCATACTCATGGAGTTTAAATTGTTTAATGAATGTCGATTATGAAAAACTTGAACTCACTCAGCTCTAGCTGACTTTGTGTGTATGTTAGATTGATTTTCATGTTAAGGATTGGAGGTTATCGCTTGGATGTGCTGGAGACTACTCGGAAGGTTGAAGGCATTTCTGGTCAAGGATTTCAAATAAAGCAGATATTTTATTTATATTTGATTTTGGACACATGTACCCGTGTTTGGGATTTTTAAATACTTACACTTTTTCCGCTGTTATTTACTCTGAACTTGTTTTAAATAAAAACGAATCGTTTGGTTTTAAATTTTGTGAATTTGTGGACGTGATCACCAACTGTAGGATTCCCGGGATTCGGGGTCTTACATTTACATTACCAATGATCTGATCTTGCGGATGGTTCGTGTGAATCCTGAAAGAAGGATTCGCTGGAACATATATAGTATCACCAAGATTGGTGATATTTCCCTCGGCTGTGTCTAAAGAGACAGTCGACGACACATCTTCAATTTGAATCGGTTCATGAACTTCTTGAGCTTCATCCAAAGGAACTGAAGAAGAATCGACGAATTCAGCTTCATCGGAACATTCAGAACCATTGTTTGATGTTTCCGATACATTAGGAATCTCGTTCACGTTATCAGTAGAAGAACTTGGTTTTGGAAGACATTATTCCTCCAAATAAGATCGAACAAAATCTTCAGATATTTCATCAACGACTGGTGTGAACGAGTTAAATAAACCGTCATAATCAAACATCAAATCAGGTCCCTTACCGGCTGGAGGTGTAGTGTAGCTTAGGCAATCAACATGGTACCACTCTTCTACACACCCCGAAGAAAAATTGAAGACACGCTTCTTAGGAGAGTTATACCCAAGAAAATAGCCTTCAAACGCCTTTTCATCGAATTTTCCGGCGTCTTTCTTCAATACCGTACATGGAAACCCGAATGGTTTCAAATACATTAAGTTTGGCTTTCGGTTATTCAAAAGTTCATAACTGGTCTTCTTGAACTTCTTAACCGTTAGGACAAGATTAAGTGTATGAAAAATAGTATTCACAACCTCGTTCCAGAATTGAACGGGAAGTTTAGAATCTGCGAGCATCGTACTAGCCGCTTCGATCAAAGTACGATTCTTTCGTTCAGACAAACCGTTTTGTTGAGGAACATACGGTGTGCTGAATTCCCTATGTATTCCACATTGAATACAGAAGAAATCCAACACATTGTTTTTAAATTCTGTACCATTATCACTTCAAATTCGTCTCACTTTCAATTTGTAAAGTGATTCAATCTTAAGTTTCTAAATCAAAATCGATGTCTGATCTTTAGACATCATAAATAACACTCATGAGTAGCGAGAGAAGTCGTCGGTAACTACTAGACAATACGAATCACCGGCTATACAAGCCCGATTCACTAGACTGAATAAATCCATGTGAAGTCATTCTAGTGAAGTTACAATCGAGTTAATCGATTTATCTCGGGTGTGACTTCTTCTTCTGTTTTCCCTTCCTGCACGTAACGCAATGATCATTGAGCTTGAAATGCTTAAGAGACACACCATCCACCAGATCATTAGCATTCAGATGATTCATTTTACGAATGCGGATGTGTCCCATGCGTCGGTGCTATAAAATCGAGTTTTTCTCCGGTGCTTTGGAGACAAAAACAAGTTTCAGAAGGTGAAACTGTTAAATTAGTACTCATGTCGAGGACATTAATATCATTTGATCTGGGAGATCGCATGACAATCATTTCTTCAGGAATAGTGTATCCCGACTGAAGGATAACACGTTCCTTATCTATGAAGATGGTAGTGTACTTTTTATCACAAATCTGTGAAACGCTCAACAGATTGTGTCTACCTTCTAAGAATAATTAACATGCTCGAAAGTAATTCTACCATTCGAGACTCCTTTGTAATCATTCCCCCGTGATTACCCGCAAACACTATATACCCTCCCTGAATGTCTTTGACGTTATTGACGAGATTGAGGTTGCCGGTAATATATCGAGAATATCCGCTGTCTAATATCCACTTGTCGCCTGATATAGACCTGGATGAACTCTGCCCACAAAGTAAATGATTAGTTCAAAAAGGCAGCCCAAGCCTCATTCTTGGGCTCTCCTTTTGATAATTTCGGAGACAAATTTAATTTAACACTCGAATTCGGAAATAATTGAGGCACTTACAAGTAAGTGACTGGTTTCTTGGTTTTCTTCTTCAAGTAACCATCCCGAATCACTCCCGAATCCGTATTTTTGCAAATTGGTTGAGCAAAATCAATGAACTTGTTTGATACGTTAGGAGCATCAGCCCGAACAACTTTCAGGAGTTGATGTTCGAATACATTTATGAAAGAATCGTCTACTTGAGATTCCTTAGATTGAAGTTTCATGTCAACAATTGGAGTATTCATTTTAGTTGTTGGTTTGGTGTTGTCAACCTTAGTTTTGCACTTTTATGTGGTGGAACAGTAGTCTTGATTTCAGGCTTTGGTTGATTAACTTCAACCTTAGGATTCTCATTAGCTACCAAGTTTGAAACGGTATCTTTTAATCCCTTCTTATTTTTATAAAATTCAATATTTGTCGTGTTCGATGAACTCTGCAAACCTGACGATTTTATGAACTTTATAGGTTTAAAAGCAGTTACAGTTGGTTTCGCTTGAATATTAGATGATTTTGATTTAAGAAACTCTTGTTCAAGTATGGTAACCTTGGAAGTGTCATCATTATAGACACTCTATCATTTCTGGTTTTAAAAGATTCAAAGGAACCTCTTTATCCGAAAATACTTTAGATAATCCTTTTAACTTAAAAACTCGGCCTTTGTTTACGTTAGGCTCGCTTTGAGGATTAACAAATCTCATTAAGTCCTCACTAGACACTTGTGGTTTGTCTGATTTGTTTACTTTAACCGAAACCTTAGGTTGTTCAAGGGATTGACCGAATATTTTGAACCATGAACTGCTTGTTCGAATTCTTCCGGTTCGTAGAGGATGTGATTGTCAGAATGAATATTCTTTTTTTTCACAATATCCTCTGGTTCGTTCAATTCCTCAATCGAACCATCAAGTTCATTCTCAGTAAAGACTGAGTTACTTTTGATATAAACTGATTTTTGAGTCGTTGGTTTTATTGTTTCAACACTTTTAGTATTCTTTGGATTAACAACGGGCTTTTCCAAGATTGTAGTTGGATCAACTACATCGGGAATGCTCGTGTAATCACCTTTGAACGGTGGAGGAACCTCCACAAAACCTAAACCAGCTTTACCATTCTTTTAATGCGAATGGTTAACCTCGGTTATTTCATTTAGAAGAAATGATGTGTTTTCCTGAAAGTGTTGTTCAATAATCACGAGTTTGCAATTAACTTTCGCTTTCAAGTCATGATTACTTTCAGACAAATTTTTGCTGATAATAGTAGATTGATCCAAGAGTTGGGATTTTTGTCTGAAGCAATCTTTCAGCATAGAAAGCTCGTTCACGAGTAGATTATTTTTTTGTAATGCAGACTCAAGTTTACACTTGAGTTCACAACAATTTTCACATTCGCTAACAACTTGGGTTGTTATTGTCTCGTGTGACTCATTCATGGATAATTTAAAAGACGAATTGGTACAAACCTCCTCGATTTTCGCCATGTAGGCGAAAGATTCAGTTTGTTCAGCAGTTGAATTATCAGAATCCGTCTCTGATTCTGAACTGTCACTTTCTTCAGTTAAATTATCACCACTGGCATCTTCAAAATGTTCAGTAGGTTCAACCATGGCAAAATTTTCCTGGCGAGATTTGCATGGTTTCCCAGTAACCGTTGCGACCAATCAATCCCTTCATTCACGACCAAGGCTTGTGAGCTACTAGCCTTGACCTAATCCCCTTATGATGTCTTCTTCTTCTCAGGTACGGTAGAACTCTTCCCAGAGGACCGATCAGCAATACGAGAACCCGAATACTCCTTTTTCGGCTTATCACATTCTTTGGCTAAGTGTCCAAACTCACTGCAATTGTAA
Source organism: Bidens hawaiensis (assembly GCF_021521415.1). Lineage (NCBI taxonomy): Eukaryota > Viridiplantae > Streptophyta > Magnoliopsida > Asterales > Asteraceae > Bidens > Bidens hawaiensis. Next base: position 422,445 of record NW_027504856.1, read on the forward strand.
CACTTGACCTTTAACTTACCAAATCCAACCCTCTTGTTCAATGAAGGTAGATCTTTGCCGGTCATTTGCATAAACAGCTTTACTTCACGAAAAATCATGGCCATATTCCATTTTAGGTCCATGAGTTCGAGGTCATCAGCATCAATCTGATCATAGTCTTCGTCCGTCAGTTCGCTTGTAGATTTCTTACTCCCAACTAATTGTTCGTAAGAAGTCATAAATGCGCTCAAGAACGCGAGCTGCTACTCCGCGTCATTCAAATTCACATTTGGCGGAGAGCTAGACTGACTCGATCCTGATCTCGTATTAGCACCAGATTCCATAACACATACGTTAGGTCCTGAATTAAAACCTTGAGTTCTTTCAGTAGAACTTTGCGAGATAAAGGCTCTAACTGGAACTAAGCCAGTAGTGGTGCTTGCCGGTAACGACCCTCCATAAATAATAGGATTTTGGCTATCTTTAAGAGAAGTTTTCCATTTCATATCATACTCTCTCTCTCTCTCTCTCTCTCTCTCTCTCTCTCTTCCAATTTCTTGATGAATTCTTCAGCCGAAAGATCATCATTTCGGAAGTAGCCGTTTTCCTTAAGCACAAGTAGAAAGGTCGAATACGATGGTGGCAACGCATTCTTTAAAGTGTCAATTTTGTCCACTTCAAACGGCTCTAATTTAACCGTAGACATTTCAGCAATGAGATGACAAAAACGGCTAATCATCTCCAAAATAGTTTCGTTCTTAAGAAGCGAAAAATTCCTAAATTGAAATTTCACCAATGTCTTTTTGCTTTCAAGTATATTCCCTAAGCTTCTGGTTTTCATGGAAGCAAACAATGTAGCACAATTCTTGATATGGGTAAATTGATGAAATATATTCTCGGGAAGAGCCATAGTCAACATTGAGTATGCTTTCGTCTCGTTCTCAGCATCCTTTATTTCATTTTCCTCGTACAAATGAAATAGCTTATTTGTGAACCCAGTCATATCACTTCCCACTTGCAGTACTTTATACACGACATCACGATGTCTAACACTACTCGGATGAACAGACCCTAGGTGAGCTCGGAATCTCGGTTCCCATCGAGCAAAGTCTGACAACTTGAGTAGTTTAGGACATTTGTTATGAGATCGGATCTCATTGTCCATAGAAAGCATCTGTTGCATCAGCATGTTTTGAGAAGCAAGTGCGTAATACGAAGCTTGATTTGGTGAAGCCATGTTTTGTCAATATTAGAAAGTCAAAGGACTTGAATTGACCAAAAATGAAACTTGTATCACACGAATGGCTACTGTTCACGCGAATGAACAAAAATACTGTTTACACGAACGAGTTTTAACGAAAGAGTTTTTGAAACGAATGAGTAATCTGACGAATGTTGTCTGAGTAACGAATGAGAAGATTAATGGAAGTGTATTGTGTTTTAACGAATGTCAGGTTTAGCAAATAACGAATAAGTCCACGAATGACACTAGAAGAATGATCAGACAGTGAACGAATGTGAATTCGTTGTAACGAATGAGCCTTCATCAGTGTTCATCAATGTCCAAACCATGTCCAGATCTTCAAACACTACCAAACCAGCCCAATTCAACCTAAAACCTATTCCAATCAACTCGGAAAACAAATCCGAATCTATTCATACCTAATCCGAACTCAATTACACAATATCCAGACCAACTCAAACCTCAATTCAAACCTTCACATTAAACCGCCAGTAACGAACCTCAATTCACACCTTAATCAATACAATTACCAGTTCAAATCTCAATCAATCCTTCAAAAACTCATTCCTATACTCTTAATCCTAACTCTAATACTCTTAATTCGTTCAAATCATAGTCAATTGAACAACCTCTGTTTACCGGAAATACAATCAACTGAACAATTAATCAAGTCATGATGAATTAATCAATAATGAACTGAGTATTATACGATTACAACTTGAACAAGCATGAAGATCTGACCAGTTGGCTCTTATACCACTTGAGAAAGCCTGTTAGAGCTTCGAGCCAAATCTAGATCATGATGACATCGTGATTGTTCATGCTGGAATATACAATTAGATGTAAGGATTTACTTTAGTGTGTGTGTTCTGAGAGAATTTGGACAGAGTAATTAGGTAATACGATTAATCAGAATACTCGTTATTACTTTAGAATAATTACAGGATATATATATATAGGGGGATGACGACATTCGTTAAGTTAATACTTAACGAATGTGTCATTCGTTACATTAAAAGACATATGAATGAGACATTCATTCGTTATACATTACAATAGACGAAAGGCTTCACATTCGTTATCTCATTCGTAAATCAAGGTTAACAAATGAGCTTACATTAGACGAATGTGATACATTCGTTACGGGGTAAAGAATGTATCTTACATTAGAGCGAATGGGCTTAATTACCAAAATGCCCTTACATATAATAAACTAGTATAATAATAAGATAAAGACCGAGACGCTTGTTTGACGTATCAATAGTATGCATTTTACAGTATGGATTTAACAACATGTTAATTCGTTAGGTTAACCGACATATATTTTTTTTTTCATCTCGTCCAAGAAAATAGGTAAGAAATATTAATATCATTTTGATATTAATGATAGACGTGATAGAATGCTCTCGAACTTAATTAATTGTACGCTTTTTGCAAGGTCCTTTGCGGGTATCGAGTTTAGCATTATATTTGGCGGGAAAATTAAAGTATTTGATCGTTGCAGGGAATGTAACAAAACTATGCCTTATATTTCTTCCGATGCTTATGGCATCTGCTTGTGGTTTCACATGTGGATGATTATTTTAGGTATCTTTAAAAAATTAATTGTTTAAAACCAAGTTTAATATTTTTTACACAATATTAAAGTTTTTGTTTTTGTTTTCGTTTTTCAGGTTTGGTTGTTGCTACAATGTGTTATCTACAGTTGTTTCCGTCTCGTACACATATTTCAGAGCTTTAGAAGAGACGAATTCTCGTTTGGTGCATGCAGTACGCTTGCGAGGGTGGGGATCTAGGGCTTAAGTCACCGGCCAAGGCGAAATGACAGCAAATTATACAAAATAAATGACATTTACATTATCTTTTGTTTATATAATTACGTATTTGGTTCATAAAGTTGCCTATTCCTGTATAGATTTTATCTAATCTTTGTAGTAGAGGGTAAACTCAAGGAATTGCATCATCTTTTTTATGGTGGACTTTTGTTATTAGAAAGTGTTGAAGTAGTTGTTCAAATGGAGTTTCATTTTCTTGCTTACTACAAATCATACAAAATAAGACATGAAAAAAAAATAGAGATGTATTAGGTTCATACTAAACAATTTTATAGGTCACTAAAGTATATCTAGCTTGCTTATACCAAATTTTACAATAAATTGAGCTTGAATACAACTATAAAAAGTAAATATTATAAAATCTCTCTCAAGATAATCGAAGGAGAAAAGAAGAGGAAAATCATTCAATTCGTTAACTAAGTTGGCATATAAAATAATACATTGATGTTTCGGTTGGTGTTACGCCTTACGGTATATTCAAAACATTAAAAAAACATAAACAACCATGTAATACAATAAATCTAAAAGATTTTAAAATTCTGGAAAGAATGTAATGAAATCGCATACGACAACAAAAACAACAGACATTAACCATGTTAAAAATATTACGTACTACATAATTCTTAGATGATAACAATAACAATACTGTACAAAACTACTATGAGCCCAAAAACTATACTTAAACTCCTACCCAACTATAAACCTATGTAATTCTTAGCGTATTGATTCGGGTTGGTAACGATGTTTTAGCTTTGTCTTAAGCTTTTCTGATTTATTTTTTGCTGGAGGTGTACAGAACTAATTACGCGCGATGATATTCACACAAGATGAATAAATCATAACATTAGCATCGTAGATGGCTTGAAATTAGAAGATGTTGATCAAAGGAGTTGTTGTAATTCAATCAATTAATTAGTTCGTTTCAATATGAACATGTTCATATTTATTTATATTCGTTCATTTAAAATTTAAAAGAACAGTTGATGAACATTACGAACGCAAACGACCCTAGGCACTGTAACTTGCTATAGTGGTTAAAAGCGTATATAACCATTTCTTACTAATTATTGAATTAAATTTCCAATTTTATAACAGCTCATTCTTCGTTCGTTCACGTTGATTTCTGTTTGTTAAACTTAGATTGAAAATAATAAACTTAAAATAGAAAGTCAACACTACAGATATTTATCATTTCTTGATATGTTATGAATATCTTTTGTTGTTCATTGACATTCAAATCTAGCACCAATGTGAATCATATGAGAATTTGAAGAGAATGGATAATTCAACGTTAAGGATGGGCTTGGATAGACTCCTATCTTCGCGAAATCAATTTGGTGACGCAATTGGGAAAGCTTTGGAGGTAAACGATGTTATAGAAATGTTTGAAGCTCTAAAACAGAACAAGTTTTGCCAATAGCGAGAATAAGTTTTACGGTTAAGCTTTTAAGAATAAAAGAGGAAGAAAACTCAAGAAGTTTTAGTGCAATGTATTGTTGAAACTATTGTTGTACCACCATAAGAACAACGTAGCTTCTAAATTCGTATTTGAAATCCTAGTGTAAACTTATCTATAAACCTAACCATCTCATTCGGAGATCCCAAACATTAAAAAGTATAACGAACATAACAAACTAATATATACATATTAAATCAAAACGAAACTCCATCGAAAATTAAACAAATTATTACAAAAATTAAAATACTAAAACGTTTAAAAATAAAAACCTAAATAAACCCCCGTAATAAATAAAAGATTAAATATGTAAATAGAGGCTGCTTGACAATCTTGTGGTAAATCATTAAGATATCTGGCTTATTAAGATTAGTCTCTGAATCATTCAACATGTTTCTAAAACGTATCTATTAAAAGGCTCAATGAACCATTAGGAGGTGTCTTTTTAATGAACCAAACACATTATGCCTCTAAATCAACTCAAATGTAGCTTCTTAATTAAATCATAATAAGAGGTTATCAAACAACCTCTTATTTTATGTATAAAAGCATTAATTTCAAACATTAGTTACAGTAATATAATAATCCAAAAATAATATTAACTGATGTTTTTATAATTTATAGTTTTTGTTTTATTTAATTTAGCTTTTAAATAGCTTCTTTTATTTAATTTAGTTTTTAAACAACTTCTATGTTTTAAAAACAACTGACAGTTCTCATAAATTATCCCGTTTTTAACCTTAGTATTTGAATCCTTACCTTTTGAAATGTCAAAAAACTATTCAACACTTGGTGCGTGTAACGCTAAGCCAAACACTTATTTATAGCTTCTCAGTTTTTAAATTTAAGATGCATAATTATTTCAAGCAGAAAAATGGGGGCTACAATAAACATAAGGTGCAAGGCCACAATAAAAGCTCATAAATACCATTCCGTAGAGAATGCCTTACAACCTTTTGATTTTTGGCTCTTTTCTTTTTTCCTTACAACTTGATGTACCTTCTATTCCACATGAGGTTTGAATTCCTTTCTTGAACCCCACCAAATAATTTGTGGCTTGAAAATGTTGTCTCAAGATCTGATAAGATTTTGTATAAAAAATCTCCAATATATAAACAAACAAATATATTCAATTTGTTATTTACTGACAAGGAGTAAATAACCTAACCTATTAGATTATTAACTTTTACTTTTATTTCTAATTCTAATATGAATCATTCAATTTCTCCTGTCATTACTTCATACCAAACGCTATCTAAATGAATGTAATTTAACAATATTATATGGGTCTTCAGAAGCACACATTAGGGCAAACATAGTTACTTATTCGTTATAGTTGGATTGCCTCTTGCCAAAAACAGTGAAACGTAAGAGTGTAATCACATTCTCACTATCAATTATTATTGTTTAGTGTGTATTGTCACCACACATTATTAACGTGGGTAATTATGGAAATCCAATTTCGTGTAAAAGATGTTAAGGCTTCGTAGAAAAATAAAAACATATTTCAATCAAACGAAAAACAGTTACCGACACGTTTAGTTTTATCCTAGATTAATTAGATTGATAGCATTCGTCTTTAGTGTATCTTAACTATAGTTTTAAAGAATAAAAATCAACTTGGTTGATTATGTTTGATTTTTTAAAATGTCTTTTAATACTCTAAAAATACCATATTTTATTACTTGTTTACCATTATTTTCAATCCAATAAATCGTTATTTGTTTTAATAGGAAAACAGTTTTATAGTTTTCTTTCGTCCTTTTAAAAAGAGTGTTTTTTTCTTTTAGAAAAACATTATAATTAAAGATATTTAAAAAAAATAAAATCTTTCATTATTTGTTCATTGGCCTAATTTGTTTGATAAGAATTAAATGCTTAAAAAATTATAACAAACACAAGATGTAAGGTATTGCGAAAGTGAGTCTTACTTAGGTAGGCCACCCTGTCAAGTTTGTGTTTTGTGTAACGCGTTTTCAATTATAAGTAATAAAATTTACCCGCGTTTCACACGTTGGGACGGTAACTTGACATAAATTCGATCGGTTTCCGTTGCGTTTATTTTATATGTTATTAATATTTGAAAAAACTGGAAACTAAAAAAAATACATAGCTCACGAAAGCATATGTGTGTAGCTCGTAATATACATACATATATATATATAATAGGATTTTCACAGGTTTTCTCACTCAAGAGGGTTTTCAAACTATACTTCTATATATATATATATATATATATATATAGTTTGGATCAAATATAAATAAAATTAACGTGGTAATTGTGATAATCAAGTAGAGTAATTATATATAAAAATAGAGTAATTATGTCATTAAATTATAGAGTAATTACATAATTACTCTACTTTATTGTCACAATTAGCATGTTAATTTCATTTATACGTTAACTTTCTCTTATATATATATATATATATATATATATAGGGTGGAGTTATAATAAGAAGTGAGTGTGTTTAAGAAGTGTAAGAAGTAATCTGGTGTGTTAGATTTGGTGATCTGATGGTTTAGGTGGAAAGTGTGTTTTATAGGCTGTGTGTTTTATTTTAATACTTATTAAGAAACACTTCAGGGGCATAATCGTCCAGTGTTTTATATTATATATGGAAACATTATCAATCTATAATTATCATTGTTTTAATCCAAACTTAAAACACACCACCAAGAACATCACAAGTTATATAACTGTATGTTTTGAATCAAGATAATCAAAACTTAAAAAAACACCATATTTTAATTCAAATTTAAAACACAACACCAAGAACTAAAACACACTAGTTTCAACATCATAACCAACATTAATGAGCAAGCAGCATTTTTATCCATCACAAACTAAAACTCTAATCTCACAACCCCTCCCCCCCCCCCCCCACCTCGTCACCATGTCCAGCCCCACCCTCCGACTTCTGCAACTTCATCTTCTTATTCTATACCTACACCTCCACCACCGTCATCAATATCTACCAAAAAATCACATGTACAAGCAAAAACGCAGTCACTAACCAATGAAGCGGCTGGAGCAGACTCACCGGAGAAATGTCATCGTCTACCTAATCGCACTTCTGCGACTTCATTTTCCTCTTCTACATATACACCTCCATCTCCGTCACCTAGATCTGCCAAAATCACCTATATAAGGGAAATCACTATACTAACCACCGAAGCGGCTGAAGCAGACTCGCTGGAGAAGAGGAATACTCGCAGGAGAAACGTTATCAACGAAGCAGCCAATCTAGTTATCACCAGAGAAACATTAATGAGCTGACTTCTTGGTCTGCCAGAGGAGGACCTCCTTGGTCTGCCGGTGAAGGGGATTGGACACGAGGGCGACGGTGAGGTAGTAGAAGAGGACCTGCTTGGTCTACCAGTGAAGATGGCGTCAATGGAGATTATGGTTACGTTGCCGGGTCACAAGAATATAGGGTTATTAATTCGATGCCTCCTTGGTCTGTTGGAATTTCCAGGGTTACGATGGCTACCAGGGATTAGGGTTACGATGCCTCCTTGTTTTACCGGTGGGTACCGGAATTTCCAAGGAATTAATTTAGGAATTGACGAAGGCTTATATTTGATGAAGATTCAATATATTAATTGAAAACTATAACAATATAATAATTACTAATTTAATTCCAAAAATAATAAAACACCTATCAACTATCCTACCCTCCTTTGTTATATTTCATCCAATGGTTTATATCACTTCTTACACTTTTTAGGAAAAAGCCATTTCTTATTCTAACCTTGCTCTCTCTTTCTCTCTCTCTCTTTCTCTCTCTATACATACACACACACACACACTAGGTTAGAACCCGTGTGGCACACGGGTTCGTCAAAAATATAATAAAACAAAATAATAAAAACATATATATACATAATAAGATAGATAATGGGTTCATATATATAAACAATTATACTACTTTAAATAAACATATAAATTACAATTCTCTAAATATTTCATTAACTTTAGTTTATAGTCATCGCAACATATGTATTGGAAAATTTTAATGCATATCAATTAAATTTCAATAAAACTACTTACAATTATTTTGAACTAAGCATGAACCCAAACCGATCATTTAAAATTACTTACAATTAACTGTATGATAAAGGTGAGATAAAGTTGCATTATGATGTGCAGACTGTTAAGATATTTGGGAGGGGTTCTTCTTTTTGTTATCACAAACCATTTTTCTTATCCTTCGGTTTTCCTTTAAGATAGTTAACTTTAAAAATAATATAATAAAATATAATAGTGATAGTAACATGGCCAGTTAAAAAAATGAAACTTACAATTTGTGGTCAATCTTTGTTGTGTTATTTATTGTGTAGAGACTAAATTATCATTGGTGATACCTGTATAAAAAAAATAAAAAAATTAAAGATGATAATTTTACTACATAAATAAATAACTATTATGTAATCAATTATATGAATAAGAGTTTAGAGAAATGTACCATCAGTAATATTAGATAAAGAAATTCGCAAGGTAGTATTACTAAATATAGAACACACCATCTCCTTAAAAACAATAAAAAGTCCATAATTCTTCGAAAACAATCAACTAAAAATAAAAGTAATTCAAACATTGAATATTCGAAGACATTTACTTGTTAATCTATTAAACATTGAATCTTGTACTATATTAACTTCCTTTTTGGATATTTTAATATGTGTTTCTAAAGATAATATGTATTTATTTTAATATGTGTTTCTAAAGATAATATGTATTTATTCATACTTTATTTTGTTTGTAATATATGTCTAAGTAAAAAACTTGTGTTATATAATGACAATAGAATTAGGATTTCAATTGAAAAACAACGGATTACATATAAGTCAACTACGTGAATCAGATTACATAATTCGAATTAAATGAATCGCATTAAAAAGATTGATTTATTGAACCTGTTAATCGATTGAATCATGTTTAATATGTGTTGGTGAATCGACTGACTCCGATTGAGGATGTTAACCCGATTGAATCTGTGAAGATAAAATAATTGAATGTGTGAATCTGATTACAAATGTTTGATAGTTACCTTGAATGCTAATGAATTTTAATGTATTAGGTAGATAGTAATTGTTAAGGTTAGAACGTGTGAATTGGGATGAAAAAAATTCTGAATATGATAGGCATCGCAAGTTTGATTTTGAAATTAAATTAAAGATAATTAAGAAATGTCATGTGGCACTTTGAAGAAATTTGGTGAAAAATAAAAGAAGAATTTGATGAAAACCCTAATTACTATGTGCTACTTTAAAGACTCCTTGTTAATTTAAAATAAAAGGAAAGACATTGAGTGTTGAATTTAAAATAATAGAAAAATAATATGAATTGTCATGTTACACTTTGAAGACTCCTTATTAATTATAAAAAAGAAAGGGTTTCTTAAAACTCATTTTTTTATTTTATATATATATATATGGCTGATTTCTTTTAAGAACAAAGCCTAGTTGTAAGAACTTTAGAACTAAACATGTGGTCCATATTTAACCATACCATTTAAAGATTAAAATAACCAAAGGACAATATGGTCTATCAACTATTTTATCACATTCCCCAATCTATAATCATTACTTTGTCAAATCTATGTTTCTTTCTCTAATATAAAATTATTACTTTATTTCATTTATAAATTTTTTATATGTTTCATTCATAGATTTTTTTTAATCAAAGTAGTTGATATGTAAATTATAAAATGTGAAAGATAAAATAAAATTTGTTTGTTAGTATTTTTATAAAGATTTCTTTGGATTTTGAATTGGATATATATAATTATATTGTAGGATTTTATTTAATTTTTACAAAAATGTTGATGTTGTTAACTTTTTTAAAGAAACGAATCAATGAAAATGAAAACGAGAAACGTGAATAATTTAAAGACGATCGATATCCATATTTTAAGAAAAAAAATTTATATGGTTTTAGTATATACAAATTTTGATTTCTTCACGAAAAACCAAAACATTCAACCCCGTTTTAATTTAATTAATTAACTTAATTGTAAGGAAAAAATGTTCAACTTTCTAACTAGCTTGTGTTAATTACATATACTTTCATAAACATTATTTTAATGTTTTATTAGAAAAAAGGAATGTTATGGAGTTTATGAAAAGTAAAAACAAAATGGTAATTTAAGTATTTTGTGACTTGTATAATTTCAGTAATTTGGGTAATTTGGGTATTTTGTGTAATTTATGTAAGCGTAATTTATATGTTGTGTGTGGTATATGTAATTTGTGTATTTCATGATAGGGTAATAATGTGATTTGGGTAATTTGTGTAATTGATGTAGATGTATATGTTATTTTGGATAATCTGTGTAGTTTTTGTAATTTGTGTAACTTGAGTAAATTGTATAAATTGTGCAGCTTCGGTAACTTATATAATTTGTGTAATTACTGTATATGTAATTTGGGTAATTTGTGCAATTTTTGTATTTTGTGTAACTTGGGTAAATTGCATAATTTGTGTAGCTTCGATAAGTTATGTACTTTGTGTATTTTGGATAATTTACAAATTTGTGTATGTAATTCCCTACATGTATAGAGAGCAAAGAGGAAAAAATGAATCACTTAGAACTTACAAAAAATTTCAAAAAGAAAAAGAGGGGTTTAGTAACAATGTGCTTTTCGAAATGATTGGTTAAATGAAAAAAAAATGTTCGTACAAATGTTTTTAGTTTTTTTTTTGTTGTTGTAATAGTTTTTTATGTATTTTTGTATTTAAAAGATCAAAATAGATGTCAGAATGTTTTTTTTTCTTTTTAATTTTTTACAAATATCTTGTTTTTATTATTTAAAAATTTGATCAAACTAGAAATAAAAAATAGGATTATGAAAATAATAAAAAATAGTATAATGCTAAGGTTTTTTTGTCTTTACTTACATGTATTTTTACCATCATACCCTTTTCATATATAATACTATATTTTCTCGTTCATTTCTAAATATTATAATATCATTTAATCACAACCACAAAAAACCAAATATTTAATTAAATGAGTGGTCACAATTGGTTCTTAAAGTTCTTAAAACTCAATACGGTTTTCAAATTATCCCTCCCCTATATATATATATATATATATATATATATATATATATATATATATATATATATATATATATATATATATAGGCTAAGTATAAAATGAAAACCCATTTGAGTTTTGAAAACTTTAGAAATTCATTCTTAACAACATGTTTTTAATTAATATTTAAATCTTGTGGTCCATAATTAAAGTGGATAAAAAATGTAAATATAAATATAATTTTTTCTCTCTCCTGAAAACATATATAAAAATTAGTAAAAAAATGTTAAAAAATAGCAAAATATTTTTTTTTATGTTTCGATGTTTTGTATTAAATGTTACAACATATATTACATGTAACAAAAAAAAAAAATAAAACGATGTTACATAGGGTTTTCGCGTGTTTTAACAACTCAAGTGAGTTTCATTTTAACCTTACCCTATATATATATATATATATATATATATATATATATATATATATATTCCTATATGGGTTAGGTTATAATAGGAAGTATACTTTTTGTAAGAATGATAAGAAATAATCTTGTCCATTGATTTTGAATATGGAGGGTTGAGATTAGTTTAGGTGGAAATCAAGTGTGAACACAAGGTAAAGGGCATAAAAGGAATAACATATTTGTTGACTTTCTCTCTCCACATGCAAGGCACATGCCAAATTCCTCCATAATTTTAAAACATCCATAACTTTTTTTTACGACGTTTTTATTGAAAAACAAATTTACCATAATAACGAGTGTCTTTTTATCTTTTATATGAGTATCATATTGTAATATAAAAATTAAAAAAAATTTAGTGGGTTTTTTTTTACAAAATGTGTTTACCGAATTGTGTTATACAATAGTATTTTTCATTGTGTTTTTTTTTTCATTGTGTTTTTTCCATTGTGTTATTTACATTATGTCATACAATTGTGTTTTTTTTTTCATAGCGTATTTTTCCATTGTGTTTTTTGTTTCGATTGTGTTTTTCATAGTGATTTTCATTGTGTTTTTCGGAACTTTTCCAGCGAGGTGGTGACGGTGGGTGATGGTTGTGGTGGCGGTGGGCGGTGGAGTGTGGTGGTTGTAAGAAATGAGTGAAGTTGTAATTGGGTTTTATGTAAGTGGGTTTTTGAAATTAATTTAAGTGGGTTTTGAGATTAAAGTAAGTGGGTTTTGATATTAAAGTATTAGACTAAAATACTCTCCTTCCTAGCCTTCTTAGGAAAATCAAACTTCTTATTTGAATCTAATCCTATATTGAAGAGGTAGGTCCCAGCAGAGCCCAGTTGGACCCGCAAGACTCACCTTGAAGAGGGACGTCTGCGCAAAGACCAACTGGTTCCGCAGGACCCACCATGCTCAGAAAGATGAAGACCTTACGCGCATACGCCAGTTGTTCCCGCAGGAAAAGCCTCCCAATGGTGAAGTACCCCGCCTGTTCCCGCAGCTGCGGATACAGGCCATCAGCGGAGGCTACCCGCACTAATAGCAAGGCTACACGCACAAGGCACTAACTCTCAATAATTCAGTAATGTCACCTGAAGAAGGAATGAGCAAGCCGGGAATACTCCCGCCCAAATGAGCCAGTCCGTACGCTTCTGGAGGATCTTTTGTACTATACCTGCCAAGGTATGGACAAAATAGACAAGATCTGACCAAAGCAGCGACAGCTCACTGACAACAGTACGACGAGTAGCACGCTCTAGTACTTAATGTCACTATCAACCGCTGCCTACTCACCAACCCTTGTCGTGGCACGTACATAGCCTGCAGTTGGTGGAAAAGGAATAGTACACGGCCGGCCATGTCACTATCGGCCGCTGCCTACCCACCAACCACCAGCATGGCACGTGCGTAGCCCACAGTTGGTAGAAAAGGAATATTATACAGCTGGCTGTACCTGCTTGGAAACCTACCTTCGGCTATAAATACTCCAACACCTTGAAATGGTATAATCATCTTATATCTTATATCATATCTTATACCATCATATATCTGCTCTAGCTATTTCTCTTAATATACACATATTCAGAGCAATCTAGTCTGATTCTCACGCCGGAGGGTGGTCACAAAGATGTACACCCCCTTCTCAGTGACGAGCTCACGGTGTCTGTTTTGCAGGTCATCAGAAGAATAACCATCTTTGCCGGACCTAACCCTCGTGGGAAACATCTACTTAACCCCCAGATTATCCGTAATCTGCCGGGGTCACTTAGTGTTTCTTCATATATTTATATATATATATATATAAAAAACTTGTGTGAGATTCATATATATATTTTCGTAAAATTCATACAGTATTTTATGTTTTTTGTAATAATAATTACCATAAGATTAAAAGAAATGAAAAAAAATATTGATCGGTAGATAGTAATTTTCGTGGTATTTAATATATTGGTCCTTTTCGTTGGAACCGCAATATATACACACACCACCACAAAACGAAGGAGACCCGGGCCTTCATGTCTCTAGCAGGGGTACATGGTAGGGTAAGCCCAAAGGCGAGTGATCCTGTGAGCAATACCTGTCCCTACACTCCACATGCTTATGTCAATCTCCTTCTCTATTGTATATATCTATATACTTACCATCTCCTTTTCTCAACCACCACCTCCACCTTCAACACTCAACCTACACCACCATAACAACCACCACCATCTTTACAATGGGTCTAAGAAAGTCATGCAATAGACAAACTCAGGCACTAGCCCTTAAGAAAATCATCAGAAGGTGTTCTAGCTTTGGCAAGAACAATGATGACAGCGGCCTCCCACACGATGTCCCAAAAGGACATTTTGTGGTATACATTGGAGAAAGACGAAGCAGGTACATTGTTTCCATATCGTGTTTGGATCATCCAACGTTTCAACATCTACTGCAAAGATCGGAGGAAGAATTCGGGTTTAATCATGATATGGGCATCATCATTCCATGCCAAGAAGTTGATTTTCTGTCTTTGTTCTCCATGGCTGCATGAGACAAGAAACAAGTTCTTATTATTATTTTGTCAAGAAGAGATATATATGTTCTTTATTGGTGCTCTTGTAATTTGTACATTTTTTTCTCTGGTGGTGTTTGAGTTGGACACCCTTAGAAAATATTGTCTTTTTTGTACAAAATGAAAGTTCTAATAGAGATGATTCTTCCCTAACGCATGTGTTCTACATTCTACAATGTCAATTTACCCTTTTTTATTTTTTTTATTTTAGATAGGGAACAAATGGAATTTAAATATATGAGGACAAATAATACCAACTAGTAATAACATTCCAAACTATTTCATTTAACTTCATAATTTTTTAATGAAAATTGTTTAGTCACTTTAAGCTTATATGTATTACACTATTAGACCACGTCATGTGAAACGTTTGCTTAGGTGGAGAAGACCACTCTGGGAAAAGAACCTGCGTGTAAGGGAGTGTTCGGCCAAGGTGAAGGAGAGAGTAGCTAGATCATGTAAATATGTAACTGTTAAGGTTGAAGAGGATGAAGCTGTCTATGAGCTTCTAAATAAAAATCAATTTACAATCTATACCGTTAAATCTGTTAATATGACAAGTTAAATGTGAAATGGATTGCTTGATAAGATGTTAAAGGAGTATTCCTGTTTGAATAAAGAAATTTAAGAAGATTTAGGTTGGGAAGGTAAATTTCTAAGACCGTGTGTAGTGGTTCAAGTTTGTTATGGGCGTTTTCTGTCATGTGGATGCCATGTTAGCAGAAGAATTTTTAGCCAAAAAAAAGTGTAGTGGTTCAAGCCCGTTTTATGCCCCTTAAATTATTATCAAATAATTAGAAATTTTATAATCTTTTTATTCAATTATTTTTCTAAATTATAATCTTTAATTAATAACCAAGTTATAAATCTACAGCTATTTGTGTAATGTGCCTCTACCTATTTACAATTCCACATGAACAACCATTATGTATTGAAAAATGTGCATGTCCTTCAATTAAAAGGTTAAGAATTATAATCTTATTTAAAAATGCAGTAAATTTGATTTAAAAAATAAAAATAATTCTCGATAATATGTGCATGTCATTTAAAGACATATACTATCTTACATTTGTCGTTGTTGGATTATTTAATGAACAGACAAAAACTTAATAAATGGTCGATCTTTTCATCGTCTTAGTTTGCCTTCTCAACAACGATATAAAGTCTGGAATATCGTTTTCCATTTTTATGTCCTTTATTTCTAATATTAAAATATTTGTTTAGTATTCAAAAAAGGTAATGAAATTATGCATAAGTAATTATCAAAACTAAGATATTTTATATCACGTTGTATATAGGAATAAATTATGTCGTTATTAAAATTAAATATCTTATATGGAAAGAAAGGCACCTTGAGGGATAACTATATTCAAAGTATATGACTCTATGAGTAATATATTATACTAAGCTAGGCGTCACGGGTGGAAATACAGAAATTCTTCAATAAACACATACAATTTCATACGATAATATTGACCGTTCTGGAAAATAAGTTCATTGAACCTTTCTATAATCGGAGGATAGAACGTCTATTAAATAAGATATTGCATATAATGAACTGATCTATTAAATAAGATATTGCATATAATGAACTGTTAATTAGAAGATCATCGGGAAATTGTAGATTTGATCATTCGCCGTCCAATAGCCTATCTGCAAATTGTTTTATTTCTTCAACATGTAAGGATTGACATCCAATTGTGAGCCTCATGTTTTTTTATTAGTTTAAGTACTTTGCATTTTGATCAGCTACAGGAATAACTAATTGAAACATAATGCTGTATTTATAATTTAAAATAAAAATAAACAAAACTCCATAAAATTTAACTATTTATTTTACAAAAGTGTCATAAATTTAGCATTTACAACTCCTTAAATACTTCCTTATATACAAGATTTATACTATAATTCGTAGCATTTCATTGTTGTCAAAGATTATAAAAGAAACAAATTGGTTTTTTCTAATAGCTAACAACTAAACACTTAGAAAAGTCAACTGGCTTATATAACCTATTTAACGATTTGAATGACAATAAGTTCTAATTTGAACTCTTCAAACCATTTCTAACATGGCTATTGGATCAAACGTAATGATAGATGCCAAATGTTCTTATCCTAACATAATTCAATAATAACACAAAACATCAATATTAATCGACATGAATCTTTTATCAATTGTTGATGTGTATGGTTGAGTAAATATGAACAAATGTAATATTAAAATAGAAATATGTTAAGAAATAGTAACCTTAAAATGTCTCACAACCATATTAAGTATTTGGAAGAGCACTTGTGCGAAAACTCATCTACCATCCGATTCTAGCGAATTTCACTAGCTCAAACCCATTTATATGACACAAGATGAAAAAAAAGACATCTGCATAACAGTATCTGAGTTCCTAAGTATACTACATCTAATTCTGACATTCAGTTAAGTTCAATTTCACTTAGAATGAGGAACCTACTCCTCAAATACAAATATGATCAATGATGATTTGTAGTAATTTTATAAAAGCACATATACAACAAAATGCACCATTTATCGAAAAACAGGTCAAGATGGAGATTAGATTTATGATACAGAGGACACAAAAAGAACAAAAATACAAACATTGAAGCTGCAATATAGATATGAAAATCTCACACCATTTATCAAAAAGTGGGTTATTTTAAGTCAACAAAGAAAACTTCTATACAGTTTAACTTGTTTCAACTTAAATTAGGCAACAGGGTTAAGATGGACCAAACAACTCATTTTAAAACGAATCAGTTTCACATTTAGTAAAATGGTCCGTTTTGACATGATCTCACTTATATTATAACCCATTTTAATAATAACCCTATTAATAGTAACTTAATGGATAGTATTTGTTCATATTAATTCATTTATAAATGTATGATTATGATTGGTTAATGGTTACATATGATTATATTGTTATTAAATGACATTTAAATTACTTGTTATCTACACATTAATATGGTCAATTTTAGAATTTCTTTTAAAATTATTTTATTAGTTAGAAATTCTAAGAGGCTTTGTTATTTATAGAAAATAGAAAAGCTATTCAATAGGAAAGGGACAAATTGTATTGCTTTAATATAATATATAGATATGCTGTAGAGAAGAAAGTCATTTTCCTCGATCTTGCATGCATGTTGGAGAAGAATAACCGAACAGGAGTATCCGACGACCGCTTCTTTATATTGAGCTCCTGAGACTAAACCGCTAGTAATCTCTTTAATATAGAAGCTATTAATTAGGCTTGTCACAAAAGGGGTTCCTATTGTGACCACTCTAGGGTATGACAATTAATTATTGGGACGATATTGATTAGAAAGTATATATTCGAGCATTGTACATATTAATTTATGTGTGTGTATCATTACCTCAAACTAATCTAGTTATATTGATGAATCGATTTATAAGTGAACTCTACATGTTTTATATTCGCAATTAACCAGTTTAAGTATCTTTAGGACTATTATTGTGGAAACGTTACTAAAATCATCTATATTTGATAATTGTTGGATTTTGGGGCTCCATGAACAAAAGTAACAGTAAACATGTAACAAGCAAAACAAGCAAAGTTGAAGAAAACCCTGAAACCAACAGTTGAAGCAAGGCCACGCACATGTAAACCCTCCAGTGCTAAGGACAGAGACAAAAGCTGACAAATGAAAACCAACACGGTCGTGCTCACTTAGCACGTCCATCCTCACTAAAGATCAAATCTGGCATAAAAGATAAAGTGCAGAATATTCTGGATCCGACAAAGACAGCAACTTCTGCACAAGCACGGGTGTACGTGCCAACCCTGGCACGGGCGTATTCACTAACAACAAGTGTGACACTCGACATTTTTAGGTTAACTTCGTTAACTTAATTTTGTTATCTTCATTAACTCCGTTAGAAAGGGCACATGCATGTCACGTATCACGTGAACATACACATGAGTATGTCTGCCTATGTTGGTGGAATGCATTTAAACATATAAGTATTACATGTTTAAATATGAATTTTGTTACGCATGCTATAAGTTATAAAGTGTTTCATGTTACGTATGCTACATGTTGCATCTTATGTGCAATGCATACTTATCTTATGTTTAGAAATTACATTATAAAAGTTGTACATGTCACATGTCTTATTAAGTTAAATTTATCATAAGTTCATTATGATTAATTAAAAGAATTATCATAAATATCACATCTAAACAAAGATTGATGATGGCATTATTTGTGCACAACTAGCTTTTAATATATAAACCATTTTTGTAATGAAATGTGCTTTTACATTTAAGGATAGTGATGGAAACGTACAAGCCTATGTGTGTCTATATAGATATAAATAACATGTTTTATTTGTATATATTTAATGTTAGGTTAGTACATATTCGTTTGTATTTACTGTTAGTTTAGTATGCATATGTATTATTTTAATGTTAGGTAAGTATGTATGTGTATTCTTGTTTTTAAGTTCTAACAGTTGGTGGAAATTTAGTTAATCGGTAAAATAAATGAGTTTTAAAAAAGAATGGATGTACACAATGAGAACCAATACAAATGGTTCTTTCAATATGAGATTTCAACAAGTAATCTCTTATTTCTTGGATTTTGCATACGAAAATGCAACCAACATAGAAAATGGAAAAATTAGGTGTCCGTTATTAAATGCAAAAAACACTACTACAAAACGAGAGTTGAAGTTCAAATTAATCTCTTTACCAAAGGATTCATGAAAGACTATCAATTATGGCACGCGCATGGTGAAAGGTATCCCGATGAAGCTATGAACATCGACAAATGTTCAAACCCCGTACGGTCTCAACATATGGGTGAAGATGCCGATGAAGATCTTGGTGATTATACCGTATACGATGAAATGAAAGGCATGCACCAGAATCATCATTCTAATTATTAGCAAGGATCACAAGATCCAAATCAAAGAGCATAAGCATTCTATAAAATGTTCCAGCAAGCCAACGAGCCTTTATGGAAGGGGGGCTAAATAGGCTAGCACGCTCTCTATCACCACAAGATTATTGAATTGGAAATCAGACTACAATGTTTCTGACTGAACATTTAATAAACAACTTCCAATCATCAAAGAAGTTCTACATGATGGTAACAAGCTACCTACAAACTTTTATGAGAAAGTATGTTTCTAATTTTAAAGAGTTTTACATTTTTCTTTCTGTTGATTATAATTATGGTTTATTTAATAATATAGGTTTGTATCCGGATGTGATTATAGGGGTGCTGGTCAAATACTAGATAAAAAATTTAATGGAGATTGGATCACTTTTAAAAAGATCCCACATAGTGTTTTAAGGGATATGTTTAACACCTTTCGGGTATATATCAATATATCATTTGTGTATGTTATAACTATTTGTTTTAATTTGTTAATTTAATCTTTATTCATTTTTAGACACGATGGAGATGGGATCCATGAGTTGACCAGCACTTTTTTGAGGGATTCGTTAATGTTCTTAAGGATCATTATCCAGATAAGATGAGTGACCTAAGAGAAGAGTCAAAAAAGAAAGATCGGGAGGACAATTATGTTATTGAGGACGATAAACATATATTCGATATAATTTGTAATTATCCGCCCGATAAAGTTCATAGTGACAGATGGAAACGTTGGTGTAAAGTGAGGGTGCTAACAGTTAATGATTTATTTTATTGAATGTATGTTCTGTATATATTATACCTATATTATTATTATTTTTAATTTGCAGATTTGGAACACAGTGGTAAAAAAAGATCCAAAGCTGGAAAAAAACAATCGTCGAAATGATCTATCCTGTCATACAGACGGATCTATGGGTATTGATGAACATCGTATCCTCCTTGTAAGCTAATCATGTTTTAAAATTCTAGTACCTGGCCTTGCATTTAACCCCTTCAATATATATGTAGGAGAAACGAAAGGGAGGACCAGTTGGCTATGAATTCGTCTTCGTTGATACCCACGCCACCAAAGAGACTAAAAAGAGATTGCGTGATGGGGAAATCAATATTAATGACTTGGAGCAGTTAGAGTTCATCACGACACGATCAAAAGAACCATTTGTAGGTTACCATTTATATTTATGTAAGTATTGTATTAACTTTGATTACAAAGTGACTTGCTTTGCATTGATGAAAATGTAGGCATTGTTCCACAGAGAACTTGAGAAGGAGTATGGGCTGGACAACGATCAAAATCCCGGTCGGGATTACTGTGTGGGAGCATTTACATTTCAAAATGTGTGGTTGGATGTTTGGAATAGGATCTTCTGATCCACGTTTTGTGGTGAGCGAGTCACAATCATCACTTTGCGGGTCTATTTCACATGGTGATTTTCGACAATCGCGGGAGGCATCATCATTATTATCATTATTGTTGTTGTTAAGTCACATATTTTCAGTTTAGGCATTTGAGGATTGTCTTCATATTTTTTTAGGTATGTGTGAACTTTTTGTTTTCGTTCAACGTCAAACGGACAAGATCTCAGTTTGTTACCAGCATAGTTTAGGCTTCGCATGCACCTATTTTAGTCATTTGGTACTTTTTTTTCTAGTATTAGATAAGGCATTTTTGGTAAATTATAGCATTAATTGGGAACACCATGTTGATCTGTGGTATAAAATGAACTGGGGGCACCATGCTAATTTGCTATTTAAACTAGGGCCATCACTGTCATTTGTTTTTTTACCACAATACCAAATACACACATATATATTATTGTGTATTCCATCTAATAGTAATTGCACTTGGTATATATTCCAAATTGGTTGATTTTGCTAATAGTTAGCGTGACAATTGGATCATGTCTTAAAATGATCTATTAGTATTTTTGCAGTTTGTTAACTGATATGCATTATGTATTAATTATATATGTTTTAAATATTTATAGGTAAAAGATGTTCGAGCCAAGTTAGAACAGGAAACGGAGTTTCGACAAAACATATGAAACCACTTTGCAAAAATGGCAAGAGACGCAAAAATAGAATGGGCCGAACGCGAGAGGCTACAAAGACAAACGAAAAGAGACTTGGAAAAAGAGTGGGCCGAACGCGAAAAAGAGTGGGCCGAGCGTGAAAAAGAGTGGGCTGAGCACGAGAAACTACAATAACAAATTGAAGAAAATATCAAAAAAATTGCCGATAAGTAGTTTGCTGACTGTTTGGTATCTTAAAATGTTAAACTTTGTTTGGTATTTTGACATGTTTGAACAACTAGTATTTTGTTTGGTCGTTATAAAAGATTTGATTCTTTTAAAACATGGTTTTGTTTTATGGAATTCTTGCTTTTTTATTAGATTTTTGAAGAAATGATTTAGTTTTTCTGTCAGAATATATATATATATATATATATATATATATATATATATATATATAATTAAAGATTAAAAATTGTGGTCTACAATTAAAGTTAATAAAAAATGTAAAAGTTTATTTACATTTTCTTTCTCCTGAAAACATATATAAAAATTACTAAAAAAAGTAAAAAAAATAGCAAAATATTTTTTTTATGTTTTCGATGTTATGTATTAAATGTAACAACATATATTACATGTAACAAAAAAAACGATGTTACATAGGGTTTTCACAACTCAAGAGGGTTTTCAAACTATACTTCTCCTATATATATATATATATATATATATATATATATATGGGAAGGTTAACGTATAATAATCGCTTAACGTACATTACGTACGCGACATACGTTCAGCTAAAACATTTAACCTTTTAAACGTTCAAGCTAAAATCTAAAACGTTCAGGAAAAAAAGCTTTATACGTTCAAGCCAAATCTTAAACGTTCAATGTTAAAACCCATCATTCAGAACTCAAAATTGATCGATTGAAGCTTCAAATTGATGATTAATTGAATCGATTTTAAAGATTAACCGATCAATTGGCTTCAATTTCAATTTCAATTCAACTAAACAAACTGTGACGAGTTTTGCGTTTTTCCGATGAGCTCGTTGTCGACGGCGATGATGGTGACGAAGAGTGTTGATGAAGCCGGCGAGCGGTGGAGATAGAGATGGATTGAGCAGAGACCATTTTTCCGGTGACGGCTTACACATAGGAGATCGTTGGGCAGTGGAGGTGATTTAGGGTTTTTTAAAATCAAGGGTAAAGGAATTCGCGTACCTATTGTACGAGATACGCGAAAACAAGTAACAGGGGACGAGTCCGCCTCGTAAAAGTAATTTCACAGAAATACAAATGAGTTCAACACACGAGTCCGCCTTGTGAAAACTCATCTAAATCCCTTTTTGTCACAAAGGAAAAAAGGAAGGCCTCGCCGGTAGGCTCAATGGTTAACTAAACAGCACCTAAAACGTTCATGAACTATGACTATCAAAAAGAAATTGAAAATACTAAAAGGCATTACCATACATTCACGAGAAACATTCAAGGGAAACATGTTCAAATACAAGTCACAGCCCACATTGGGGTAAACAGCATAATAAGTCTAAAATTGTCCAAAACACAAACGCTGAGTAGCAAAAGAAATAACTAAACCATGACGAAGACATATCAGGGGAGTGGAGAAAAGGGATCCACAATGGAAGACAGGGTCTGGATCTCTTCAAAGGACACCTCTGGGTTGGAAGACATCTGCGCTAATATAGGTGGCACATGAGCAGAGAAAGCCATGAAGGCTTCATGAGCTTCAGCCTCAACAGAGGCTGAAAAAGAGGGAACCTCCTGTAAGGAAGTCCCTTGAGAACAGTGCTCATAGCCAGCCCAAAGCTCGTGTTGGAAGCCGGGTGCAAAAATTGCCCGATTCAAGGTGTCTCTAACTTCTAGAGTTTCCCTACACCACAAGGCTCTCTCATAAACCTGGCAAAAAACCTATGGAAACTATCCACCCCCTCTCCTCTTTAAGCTAGGTCATAGCCCCCTGCAAACTAGCACACTCACTCTTCAACCGATCATTTTCTTGGGAAAGATCATTTACCTTCTGCCCCTTTTGCTCCTTGACCACCTCCACCTGCTTCACATGTGACTCAAGTTCAGCCCGCTCACGATCCAAGCAAGTCTCTAATTCATGAATCTTTATGAGGGAAGGGGTTCCCTCACTAGAGCAAACAAAGTAACCAATCAGTGGAAGCAATAAGAACAAAAAGTAGAAAAGAGAAAAAGCCAACCTTAGAAATCTTCGCTTGAGCCTCGGAAAGGGAGGAACGAATAGCATCAAGCTCCGCAACCTTCTCCAGGGAAGCAACAAGTTCAGCAGTCAAGGCGAACACTTTCTTCTTAAAAGACTCTAAAGCAACTTCCAACCCAGGCACCTCCAAACTCTTCTCCTCGGCCAGTATAACCTTTTTTCTCATCTCAAGGATTCTTTTACCATGGCCTTCCAAAGACTTCTTCCAACCAGCAATTTCGGTTTGGTCCTCATGATAAAGGAGGTTAGTGTCAACAAAAGCTTGACGGATTGCAAGCTTGGGAGTATTGACAGAAGACCAAAGTCTAGTAAAGGTAAGTATCAAACTCACCAACAAGGCCATCAGGGTCCAAGGGCTGCACATGAGCGTAATTTACATGCGGCACAACTTGAGTCAGGAACTCATGGGCAAGCTAGGGAGTATTGACAGAAGAGTCAACAGTCAACATCCACTAAGGAGCAAAGATGTCACCCAAGGAAAGAGCAACATGGGTCTCTAGAACTACGGGTTTTTTGCCTTTAGGATCAGCTTTGGTAGCGGCAGAAGTACCAGATTCTTGAGTAGCTTCGGAAACGGGTAAGGTAAAATCAGCATCCACATCGACAATTTCAGGTAAGGGAGTGGAAGAAGGGCCTTGGGGAGTAGACGGTCCCAAGTACAAACGTTTAGAGTTCCTTAACTAGCCTTTTAGGGAGGCATCAAACAGTTCAGAAGTAAGGTTCTTACGTTTGGGAGTATCTTGAACGACGACAGCTGAGAACTGAGGAACCTCGGAATCCGGGGAAATAGTAACAGATGGAGTCGCAACTCCCGAGGAAGTATCAGCAGAAACAGGAAACTTGACGAACTCAGCGCTCTTCATGGGACGCTTCTGTAAAATCTCCATAAGATA
Organism: Bidens hawaiensis; assembly: GCF_021521415.1. Lineage (NCBI taxonomy): Eukaryota > Viridiplantae > Streptophyta > Magnoliopsida > Asterales > Asteraceae > Bidens > Bidens hawaiensis. The sequence continues at coordinate 447,076 of NW_027504856.1, forward strand.
TTTCTTGAACAAAGCAAACATAGTTGGAAAGAAAGCAAGATTAAACTTGAGAAGAACATGAAAGGAAAGCACAGAGCCACCCACCTCGGTCCCCCTCGAGCATAGTTGGGTGTGTCAAAGGGTCAGGCCATATCTGGCTAAGCCCTGCTAAGTACAATAACGGCTCGGGTAAGTCATGGCCTCCGTTTTATTCTGAACAAACAAATCGTTGAAGAGATCCAAAGAAAAAGTTATCTTTCCACTCTCTTGGGTAAAAACCAGTGGGAATTTTAGAAACAGAAGAAGGGTAGTTATCGCCCTATCGACGTTCAAAAGTGAACCAGTCACCATCAACCTTTAAACAATAAAAATGACAAAACAAGGGAGCTGTAGAGAACCATCCAAGGCTCGGCAAGCAACCTCAAAATGGGTAACCCGTAAGAAGCCTAAAGGATGAACTTGAGAAAAACATAAGAGCTGATGTTTTAAAAGAGCTAATTGGAATTCGGTTAAAGGGTAAAGGATGTTAGAAAATTAGAGATTTTTCGCATACAAGGCTAGAAACCAGGACGGCTAACCGCCGTATCACTAGGACCCAGAAAAGTAGGTGAAAGAGAAAGGGGAATATGATACCTCGAACACAAGGAGGCCATTTTAACGGAAGTCATAGTTGAAGTAATAGTCGACATACCGTCACGACTCATTCTGAAACAAGAAAGGAAAATGGTAAACTTGTGAAAGAAGGAAGAGGCGGTGGAACGGTAGGAATAAGTAAGTGCCGGAAGGGAAGGATGTAACAATGAAGGAGAAGTAATGTTGAAATGACAATAACAGAAGTGAAATGATGGTGTCATGGGAAATCGAGAAAAACCGTCATTTCAAACAAGGAAGAGACAAAAGGGCAGGTGGGCTGAAACATTGGGCCAGGGATAATATAAAGGCATTGGGCTTCAAAATGTGAAAAAGAGTAATGCGGTCCAGGGGAAAAAGAAGAATAACCAAAAAACAAAAGGCTAAGGCCCAAAAAAGCAACAAGGAAAGAAAACTCGAACGAAAGACAACACTTATTTGATTGAGTCTATTATCCTCATCATAAATAACAAGGATAATAGACTAGGGGGACTTGAAGAGCCTACCCATGAAATGGGCCTCCCAGGTAAGCTCTGACCCATCAGAACGAAAAGAGCCCAACAAGGAGTGCCCAATGAAGAAGATATTCTAGAAGACTACTTGGAGGGAAATGGATTTGGAGGGAAATGATCTCCTGTTCACCTGATCCGGTTGGTGGCCCAAGACATATTGTCTCAAGATAGGAAGCGTGATCCACAGGATAAAGATCCAAGAGACAGTCGGACCAAAGGAAGAAGAGATGTAACACCCCGGCTAAAGCGGAAACGCCTGAGTGTGACATAGAGATTGCTCAAACACACGTGACACTATTAGGTGACCATAATAACATTATTTCATTTAAATAATCATGTAACACAATTTGGTCAAATAATACAAGTTGAAACAATAAATAAATGATAAGTTGTTCTTTGAATATCCTATAGGCATGCTATGTGTCTTCTAACTTTCATCCTCGTATCTTTACACCTGTAACATATGTATAAAATAAAGTCAGCTATGAACATAGCTGGTGAGTTCCCACAGTTTGATATAATACGTAAAAATCATACAATTCATGGACAAGTGATAAAGGAGCAAGTAAAGTTCTTTCCAGTTGGTATCAACCAACGTACTCGGGTAATCGCGCAAGTAAGGTCCTTTTCAGTTGGTAACAACCAACGTACTCGGATAATGAGGCCCTTTTCCACTCGATACAAATGGACCTGAGTGCAAAGGGGGGCGTATGATCATACTTATTGAGGCTACCACGTGTAAGTAAAATTCGAGCACGAAATCAAGTAACACACATGTCCATATAGTGAATTGTAGTTTGTAAGCGAAATCGTAATACATTGAATTTGTAATAAGATACATATGCTACCCCAAAATATAAAAAAGTTTAAAAGGGGGTTGTGAGAAACTCACCTCGAAATCGAAGATAACTTGAAATATAAACTGTAAGCACAATAACGAAACCGAAGCAACCGAAAGTACTTTAAAGAATCCGAAATGATTTGACTTCTCGAACTATAAATAAAATAAATACGAATATTTAAAGACTAACTGACGGAATTGATGAAAACAATAATTTAGATAAAGAGGTTGTGATATATTTTTATTAGCTTTTTATGGAAAATTATAATATAATATTATATTTGAGTTTAATGAAATTTTAGCGATGTTTATGATTTAAGTTATAACTTTAACACTAATATGAGAGTTATGATAATTAGAAGGCACGGGTTTTATATCGAAAAGCAATTATGTTATTTGATTAAAGTGAACGAATTAGAAGCTAACGAACTATAACTTATTTTAACGGTTTTAATTATTTTAATACTATGTAATTATTATTAGTGATAGGCTTTAATATTTATGATATACGAAATTAATTGGTCTAATTTTATCCTAGTTTACAAGCATAGTTAAAGTTGTCGAAAAAGTATTGTAATATTAACGGACAAGTATTTAATATTATAACAATTCGGGTTTTACGAATTTTAATGAAATCAAAAGTCGGTTTTTAGGTGAAAGGTGATAAATGTAACTTATAGCTATTTTTATTTAATTTAAAATAGTTTTATTTGATTTATTAATATTTTTACTAATTTAAGAATTTAAATTAATTAATTTAAAATGGTTATTATAATTTTAATATGATTTTTAATTTATTATAATTAATTAATAAAAAAAATAATTGATTAATAAAACTTGATATAAAAAAATGGGGTTTCGAACCCGGGTCTTGCGCTTAGCAGGAAAAGGGTTTAACCACTGGACCAGTAATAACAGTCGTTTAGAGTATGATAAAGATTAGTTTTAACACAAGACTCAGGGTCATCTTCCTCATCAAAACCCTAGGGTTTCAATTGAGGAATCTGGTCCATGTACGACGCAATAAGCATAGGGACCTTGCTTCTCGTATCATAATCGTTACAATTTCTATTGTAAATACCTGCAACTATTGTGTTTGATGGGGATAGGACTTGCCGGAGAAACAGAACTTCAAGCTCAATACTCGGCCGATTAAGAGAGATTGGGATAGATTGAGAGGTATGAGCGGGTTGTGATGGTTGTGTACAGCCCTATTTATACTTGAATTGCAATGGGGATGGTCAAAGAGGTGGTTAATTTGTCGAGCGAAGAATCCGGCGGGTCATACGGCTAAATCGATGGTTAATGGTTGTTAAATCACAACTAATACACTGATTATATTATAATATCGGCGGTTAAAGAAGTTATGATAATTATTTTGCTTGATTAGCGAGATTATCGGCCAAACTAGATTATCCAGCGCCGGATTCCAGTGACCGGAACACTACCTGAAAAACGAGGGTGACGAGGGGGGTGGGGCTTGGTAGTTTTAATATTTTATCATATTTACATAACTGGCCCTTGGACTTTCAGATTATATTAAACAGAAATTTAAATATAAATTACCATTTGAACCTCGTACTTTGCAATGTATTTAAAGTGAATTAGGAATTATATAATTTAGATATTTTTGTATTAATCCCGAATAGCTTTTGAATTGTTTAAACATATAAACCTTAAGACGTTAAATCTCGGAGTTCCGTTAATCGATTAAAATGAGTAAGCAAACGAACGAACAACAACTTAAATCCTTGTGAATTTTTTTATATTAACGACGAACTCTAGCACGAATACAATGAGGCAATGAAATGGTTTGTTTTAACATATACAAATATGAATCCAAATAACTTTTAACGAAAGTCATATAAATACACGAACAAACTTGAGGAATATATATTTATACATATATATTTAAAAACAAAAATCAAACATTTAAAATGGGTCGGGTTTTCGGGTTTGAAAAGTAACGAATGTTACAAGAGAGGAACTAAAGGAAATAGACATTATCAATGTAACCATTGTGTAAATTATACAACCCCTTCCCTCTATATTAGGGAAGGCAAGTTCATGCATAAGCAGAACATTAATACATACTGCTTACATTTCACAATCATACTCTTGATCACCATTCTCTCAAGTATCGTTAGAAACGTTATCCCCCCCACCCCACCCATATGGGAATAGGTTTCAACAATACCAAAAGTAATTAGCAGCAACTTGTCTGTGTGTGGGTGTCACGGTTAACCTACTGCTGAAGGGTTCTTTTTGGACACCCTATGTAACACCCCAACCCGGATGGGTTGACGTTTCACAATGTACGGAGGTATACAAAGACAAAAGACATAATTCTATTACTTCATTAGAGTCAAAAGCACATACTACTGATAGATTAGATACTAAGTCCAAAATACATAACATTCAGATAACATAAGCTTAACAGACATCTTCAGATTATTCCAAAGTGTTAGGCTTCTCTAATGATCCCGCCCAAAGTATCCTGTGAACCTGAAGTGTAAAAAGGTTTACGGAATGAGCCGAATGCCCAGTACAGAATATTAAGACTCAAAAGCAAATAATAATTAACTGAATAAAATATCACAATATATGTTAGCACATAACTGATTAAAATTATATAACACAAATAGCTGAACTGAAACATATCATACGGATGTACACATAAGCATAACTGAGTCTTATAATATGTGAAGACATACAGGGGGGCCACTCCTATATATCAATCACCCGAAATGGCGTAAGCTGGCATACCCACAACCATTTCCTGAAACTGAAACTGAACTAGGATATATCCATACGCCTCCTAATAGCTATGTACCACACCTGTATTTAAGAGACGCCGTGAACTGATCTCTCCGTCACTGAAGGAGCACATAACATCGATGCCACAATGTTATGCCCCTGGAACACTCCACGGGAAGCGAGTGCTCAGGGTAGCAGAGTACAAATATTCTGAGTTATACAATTACAATTCGTATCTTAACAATTCACGGAACATGCGATAACGAGTACAATTTAATAATAAATATATTGCATGCTGACAAGTCAAATAACAAGTCATAATCTGAACATGAATCGAACGGACGGCCAAATAAATTGAGGTGTCAAAGACGTTAGGAGTTCCAAAGGTATAGAATATAAACGGGGTTTATAACAATCGAATATGATAACAATAGGGAAGGGTTAGGATCCGTACCTTGATTGCTGATTAGCTGTCTTACAGAGATAAGTTTTCTAAGTGATGCTCTTTTAATCAACCTACATCGTATACATGTAGCTCATAAGGGCATGTATGGTTTATAACAGGTTAAAGTCGAATGTTATCTTATGTATATATGAAAACGTAGAGTCGTTTGATTAAGAAATTAAGTGTAATTTAACGAGCTCGATATCTCTTATTTATATATTTTAACGATTATTATTTTTAATGTTAAAAAAAGTGATTATGGATGAATACAAAATATGGTATCAAAAATAGTTTGTCATGGGTGAGGTTTAAACGTTTAATTTGTTAATATTTAAACACAAGAATTAATTTGTTAAAAAACTAAAAATAAACAAAAGAATCAAGGTTTGAGCCCATGACCAATTTATTTCTTGATAGATAGCTTAACCAATTGGACCAACTCTGCTTTTTTCTGTTGACAGCCTAATGACTTAACCAATAGACCAACAATGAATTATGTATATAACTTGAGACAGTTAACTATTTAACAAAGGGGAACAGTTAAACTTTAAATAAAAGAAAGTTGCAGCAAACCAGTTTCGAACTCGAGACCTGCTGTTTATAAGTGTTGTGTCTAAACCAGTTGCACCAGTTTTACATTGCTTAATAAATAAACAGTTAGGTATATATAACTAGTTTTCCTGGTCTATCTCTTCCATATTAAGTCATTATGGTTCTAAGCCTAAAAAAAATGAAAACCCATGTTGTTTACAGATTGTTTGCTTTATGATTCACATTCAACATTAATTATAACATTGATATAGCATGAGGTTCGGGTTACCTTAGTGGACTCGCGATATGGTGCCGGAGATACTTCCCGGATAGATGTGAACGACGAAGGTGGTGGCGTAAAAATACTCGTTTGAGGGTCGTATTGGGGTGTTAGGAGGCGGAGGAGCTGGATGGTGGTAGCGTTATTATGTTCCGCGACAAAAAGGTTGTTGGTGTCGGAGCTCTTGCCGGAAAACGTGAACGGCGACGGTGGTGATGCTTTTCAAACAACCGATGGTTCTTCAATCGTTGGTGGTGGTCAACGGAAAAACGTCAGTAGGTAGCGGCACCTTAGCTCGCGGTTTCGGAGGTTTGGATGAGAGTTCGAGAGTGTGGAGACGACGAGTGGTGGTTACATTGAGTGATTTCACTGTGGTAACGGACGGTTTGTGTTTAACAGAGATGGTGGTATAGTGGTGGGAGGTGGAGAACGTGATGGTGTTGTCTGTTCGTGTTTTTGTGAATACTAGTGACGATCTTTTTAGGAGCCGAAAGCAATTTTGAGACAAGGTAGGGAGGGAAAGTGAGGATGATGGAATGCTCATCTTATTTATTAATTTATAGTGAAGATATGAAGTTTCTCGAATAACAAGTTAAAATTTTATTTTATTATTATTATTATTATTTATTAATTTATTTTGACTTTGCCTCCAATAATAAGTAAAATATCTTGTTTGACAAATTTACATGCACACGTTTTCACACCATCATTTGCGTAGATGTTTCAAATAACTCCCATACCCCTAATTATTGAGATTTGATCAGGCTGCAATAAAAATTTGTTTGAAGCATTTAAATATACATGTGCTATTGTTATTTTTATTTAGGTTTTGTCATTCCACTTATTGGATCATGTTCATAAGATGTTTCACATGCAAACATCCATTTTTGCAAGTTAGTGGTTCATTCCAAATGATATATCTAGGCATGCATGTTTACACGTATTTAGACTCATAACATATTTGTTGCTTTTGTTTACTAAATATTTTGTGTAAGTTTTGAATATTAGTGGTTATTTCACCCTAGGTGGTGGTGATGGTCCGGGTGGTGTTTGCCGGTGGAGAGCCTCTTGACCTTCTCTAGTTACGGGTTGAATGATGAGATTATTCTCATTATAGTGGCGATTTTTGGATGTTTATGGCTAGAATGGTGTTCAAGGTTGTGATCCGATCCGTTTTTTTTCTCTCTTTTATGTGGTTGTTGCCAAAGTTTGACTCTTTTTTGGCTTTGTAATTTTAACACAGTTTGCTGTAGTTGTTTCCCTTTTAAAAGTTCAGTAACCTTTTGTATGAGTCAAGTAGTAGGAACCTGTCTGTTTGTGTTTGTATTTGGAACCGATTTAAACAACTTTATATTTGAATCATGTAGCCTCACAGTTCACTAATTGACCCGTAGACTACATCCTTATGGTGCTAGAACTAAGGCAGGGCGGATTTAGCCCATTACGAGGGTGGGACAAGGCCCACCGTCCAGCCCATATATGTAGTGTATTTATTATACTGATTTTCTGGTTAAAGCCCAAATGCCCACCCTTCTTTAAACTCAAGTGTCCACTCTCCAAGCCCAAGAGCAAGCCTAAACCTGTTAAATATTTTTTTGATTTTAAACATGGACCTGAACATGAAACGTCGTAAGCTACGCAGTTGCATCTCTCCTCCTAAAAGGACCCTACAGAAACACTCTAACACCTCCTGATCCATGGCTCCACTCTAGATACTTGCTCCATTGCCATTTTCCGATTTTCCGCTAGCTGCCGGAGGCTCGCTCTATTTTATTTACTCGGTAAGTCCGTATGGAAGACGGAAGTCACGGATGACGGAACTAACTAGTAGCGTCTGAGTGTCTGGTGTATATCTTTTGTTGAGTATTGAAGTAATTGAATTTGTTTTGTTAAGTAAATAAGTAATTTAATGTCTAAATTCTAATTGATTTTACTCGGTAAATCGGTGACTCGATGTGGAACAGTGGAAGATGAAATTGCTTATATTTTGATGTCTTATCGGTTTTTTTTCTTTTGTCAATTTATCATATTGTTTGTTTGCTTATTGTTTGCTAAAAGTTTGATAGTCCATATAGCAAATTTATAATATTTTATAATCTTGGAAATTGTTATAAGTTTTTTTTATTGATTGTTGGTTTACAATTTTTTATAGGCCTTGTAAGCTGTAGCTAACATGCCTACCTTTTTCTTCTTTAAATAATTTTGTGTAGTTCCTTTTTAGCTTATTTGATGAATTGGTGATTTGCTTGTTTACTAAACCGGTGATGTCTTCACAGGTAAAACAAAAACAAGGTGCTCATTTTTTACCCTCCTATATAATTGTGATGATTGTTTTTTTTTGTTTTTTTTGTTGTTGTCGTGTAAATTGATTTATTTGGTTTTCATCTAAGAACTCTTAACAATTTCTTAAAAATAAAGGCACCATCATCAAGTAAAATTCCATCTAGTAGTAGTGATGGTCCGATTCCTATCTCTACTCCGACTATGCCTAAGTTAGTTGATTTGGATAATCTTCTGTGGGATCTCGCTGATAGGATAAAAATTTCTAATTATCATCCAAATCAAAGATATGAGATAAGGAGAAAATATTGGTTAAAAGGACCGTGCCAACCACACGATCATGAGTTTCCAAAAACAATGTACGGGGATAAATACCGCATTTCCATCCTTCTTGGTTTGATTCACATCGCAAATGGTTAGATTATAGTGTAAAAGTAGACAAAGTATTTTGTTTATGTTGTTATTTATGTAGAGACATTGTCGGGATTGGAAACTCTAATGAAAGGGGCGTAATGCATATATTACAACCGGCTATAAGAATTGGAAAGTGCCAAGATTTGATAAACACGTTGGTGATGTTAATAGTTTTCATAATAAAGCCCTACAAAGATGTGAAGATCTAGTAAACCAAGCTCATTCTATTAATGTTGCTGCCAATAAACAAGATGATCTTGTGATGAAAGCAAATCAAGTTCGATTGACTGCTATGATTGATGCTTGTAGGTTCTGTTTGAAATGCACATTACCATTTCAAGGTCATGATGAGAGTGAAACTTTTAATTTTAAAGGATTTTTTTTGGAATTAGGATTTGATCATAAGTCAAAATGTTGAACTAAAAAAAGTTACCAAAAGCATTAGGAAATAACAAATATTTATGTCCAAGTACTCAAAAGGATGTTTCTCATTGTTTTGAAGAAGAAGTGCTTAAGCGTATCTTTGATGAAATTGGTGAGTATGTGTTCGCATTATAGTTGACGAGTCTAGTGATGTATCCGAGAAAGAACAAATGGCAATTGTTTTGAGATATGTTGATACATATGCACTTATTAAAGAGAGGTTTGTGGGACTTGTACATGTGATGGAAACATCTTCTTTAGTTTTGAAGTCGTCTATTGATACTTTTTTTGCAAAACATAACTTGAGTTCGAGCCAGTTAAGAGGTCAAGGTTATGATGGAGCGAGCAACATGCACAGTGAATTTAATGGGTTGAAGGCAAAGTTTTTAGAAGAAAACAAATCATTTTATTATGTGCATTGTTTTGCTCACCAGCTTCAGTTGGTGGTTGTGGCGGTTGTAAAAAAACATTTGGGTGTTGGCGTTTTTTTGAGGTATATTGGTTTTTAATGATCACAACTATTGCCTTTTGGTCACTGTTGGTCCCAACTAACGAATTGGCTACTGATGGTCCCAACTTTTAAAGTATTTGTTCCTAATGGTTCGCGACTAACAGATCCTAATGCTGTTAGTTTCAGGTCGTCGGGAAAACGATTTTGGCCAGAAAAATCAAATTTGTTGCCGGAAAACACCAACTTGAACACCACAACTACCACCACTTGAGCACCATCAACCGATTCCGACAATGGTTCTAAGGTTTCTGGCGACCTTAATAATTGGGGCTTTTACTAGAAAAAGGTTCCTATAGGTCCGATACGAAGTTACCAAGATGTCTGGGATGAAAATGTTGAGTTTTTGGGGAAAAAATTGAGTTTTCCGGCCAAAACCATTTTTTCGGCGACCTAAACTAACGATGTTAGGATTCTGTTAGTCGTGGACCGTTAGGAACACATACTTTAAAAGTTGGGACCATTAGTAGCCAATTCATTAGTTGGGACCAGCAGTGACCAAAAGACAATAGTTGGGATCATTAAAAACCAACATACCTTTGTTTGATAAGATAGCCACTTTGTTGAATGTGGTTTGTGCTTCTTGTAAGAGAAATGACATTCTTCGAGAAACGGAGAGAGAAAGGGTAGCAAAGGAGATTAATTGTGGGTTAATTATGACCTGAAGTGGGTTAAATCAAGAGCTTTCCCTTATACGGTCGGGAGATACACAGTGGAATTCTCACTACAAAACACTTATGCGCTTAATTGATATGTTTCCATCCATTGTTAATGTGCTTGAACATATTATAAAGGAATGCCCTAATGATCTTAGTAAAGGTCAAGCAGATGGCATTTTTGAATACTTTGAAACATTTGAATTTTTTTTTTATCTACATTTGATGTTTCACATTTTAGGGATAACGGATACTTTATCAAGAGGACTTCAAAAGAAAGATCAAGAGAAGGTAGAAGCGGTTTCAATGGTGGAATCAACCAAAGCGGTCTTGCAAAATTTTAGAGAAAGGATTTTATAAAGTTTTAGTAAAGGTATCTAATTTTTGTGTTAAGCAAAAGATTCAAATGCTGGACATTATTCAATCAACATTATTCAAGGTTGATTGCTTTAATGCTATTATGGATAAGTTTCTTCAAGAATTTGGATATCTTTTTAATGAAGTTAACATGGAATTGCTTAAAAATATGGCGGCTTTGAGTCCGCGCGACTTTTTCTCTCAGTTCAACACATCAAAGTTACTTCGGTTGAGTGAGTTCTATCCATATGATTTTGATGATAGGGAAAATATTAAGCTTGAGCTTCAATTATCCTTATATCATCATAGTGTTCTAAAAGACACAAAGTTTGCTAACTTGAAGAGTATTGTCGACCTTTCTAAAATGATGGTGAAGACAAGGAAACATCTATCTTATCATTTGGTTTATCGACTATTAAAGCTAGCATTGGTTTTACCTGTTGCAACTGCGTCTGTGGAGAGATCTTTTTCGGTAATGAAACGAATAAAGTCAAGTTTGCGCAATCGTATTAGTGATGATTTCTTGAACGCTTGTGTCATTTGTGCTGTGGAAGTAGATGAACTTGTCAATCTAACTAATGAAGATGTAATCGAGCGTTTCCAAAAGATGAAAACACATAGAGGACAAGTGTAATCGACGTACTTTGAATTTTATTTTGAATATTTAATGAATGGTTGTTTTAACATTAGTTTTTTGTTGATCTATTTTATGTCGGTTCGTATTTTCCCCCCGTATAAAAATTTTCTGAATCCGTCTTTGAACTAAGGTGTAGGATTTTTTATTTCAGCATAGACCATTTTGGAGTTTGTATACAAGGCGAGACAAGTATTAGAGAACTATTAGAGCTACACGTCTAAATTTCAAATAATATAAAGTCTGGATACCAGTTAATGGTTTATTTGACGCGAAAATATGCATGTGGCGCACACAATCATCAGCAAAGTAACAACATCTTGCTGTTAAAAAAAATCAAAACAAAACATTACAGTATCTTACTTCCGCTTTACAATAATAAATATTGGTGTGTTAATAGTTAACTAATGACACAACTTTAAATACGACATAAACATCAATAGATCAGCAATGATTTTCTTGTTGTTCGGTTATTAAAAATTTGACTATTTTGTTTTCGATTAATCAGTCTGGTTATTCAATTGATTTTTTGGTGTTTGGTTCTGTTTGGTTAATTTCGGTTTGCTTGTATAATTGCCTACAATTGTCCATTGTGTTAATTTGAAAAAAAAAAAAAGAAGTTCAACTTCAAATACTACTGAAACTAATAATCAAAGAGAATATAAAAATTACTCAAAACTTGAAATAACGAGTACTATAAATCAGAAGATTCTTAAGAAAAGGAAAAAACGATTGATGTAATTTTATTACATGCTACCTGTTAGGGTTCGGATTTTCAGTATTCTAAGCAAACGATATGTTCAGGATAACTCCAGGATATAGTATCCTCCGAAGATACGGGTATCCTTAATATATTATTGTGCTAACGATTCCACCGCTTTCTTTAATGCTTACCAGGTCATACAACGTTCCCATGTGCTCCTGAAGACTCGGACTACTCTTCAACAACCTCAAAGAACGTGCTCAACAAGGTCAAACGACTACCATAAATAAAACGTGCTTAAATGAAAGGAGTCAATTATCTCTGGAATTTTAGGAACGGCTAATTAAGACTTAGTCTGTCATTTCCTAATTTGTAGGCAATGTTGTTAGCTTCTTTTTATTATAAATAGAACTAGACCCGGTTCAATAACGCACACGCTAGACACACGAGACTTACTAGTACTCGCTCTCATTGTAATCACGATCCGATTAGCTCCACCACTTGTAACCACTTTTTGTTATTAATAAACCAGTGGTGATAGTTTTCACCGCCCGGGGTTTTTTTCTTGTTATCCTTAGGATAACGAGTTTTTTCCTCGCAACAAATCTCTGTGTTCTAGCAAGTTTTACATTCATTTCAAGCAAGCACCAAGTCCCATTTACTAATTTGGTTGTAAAATCACATTTGTTAATTTTTGACCAAAACAATTTGGCGCCCACCATGGGGCAGTCGGTGCTTTAATCCATCAAAACTGTTTGTTTCTTTCTCAATTACTTTCATCCCTTCATCATGGCCTCACAACCAAAAACCAGCTCCATTTTTGCTCCGGTGGTCACCACTGCTTCAAGTGTTAACCCTGGTCCTCCACCAGTCACGAAGAAGAACACTCAACCCAGAGGAGAACTTCCACCGTACCCGGGAACCTCTACACGGGTAGATCCAGTTATTTCCAACGGTGATATTTTTGCTTTGATGAAACAGGTCAAAACTCACATGGAGCAGCAAGAGAAGACCAACTCAAGGCTATTTAAGGAGATTGAAGGGATCAAGAAAAAACCAGGGCAGGAGGCTACTCCAATCATGCCCAGGGCTCTTGATTTTGGTTCTCCAGGATCATCTATCCTTCAGAATCCCGGATCCTTGGGGACACAATCAACAAGGACTCCGTCTCAGCAGCAGTCAGGATACTGGGGAACTTACCCTCAGGTATTCTTGGAGTTACCCAGACCAACGAGGCCAGACTCCATCAACATGCAGCCTCGTTCAACCATGCCAGCTGGCATATTCTCATCAGGATTTCCCACGGTGTCCTCTGAAGTGCATGTCGGGGACAATATCCCTATGCAGACATCTCCTTATCCTAAGGATACCCTCCATGGAAATGTCATTCATCAAGGCTCAGGATACCAGAGGCCTAGCCACGATCTCGGTAACAATTCATTTAATACAAATTTATACACTAATCGTGGATCTGTGCAGGATAAGGGAATATCCCCAGAGATAGCCAGGGAATTGCAAAAAATGAAGGATATGATTTCCAATATCCCAGGGATAATATATCCAACAGCTGAAGTTCCCGCAAGTATCCACAAGTTATCCAGGTTCACTTGGCCTATTAGTGACGTAGAAATCCCCAAGAAGTTCCAAACTCCCAGCAGGAAGCTATACGACGGCACTACGGATCCTGAGGAACACGTAGCTCAGTATAGAGAAAGGATGGATATCAACCCCATCCCCATTGATATCAAAAAGGCTTGCCTATGCAAGGGATTTGGTTCAACATTGACGAGACCGGTTCTCAAATGGTTATTGAGTATTCCTTCCAACACTATTACTTCATTTGCTCATTTGATTAACTTGTTCAATAATCAATTTTCTTGTAGTAGATCTTTTGAGAAAATGATAGGTGATTAATATAGAATTTTTCAGCATAACAATGAATCCTTAAGGGATTACATAACTAGATTTAGTAGGGAAGCTTTGGAAATCCCTAACCTTGACATGGCAGCTGCTGTTGAAGCCTTCAAGATGAGATTAAGGAAGGATTCTCCTTTCTATGATGATCTTGTCATGACTCCATGCAGGAATCTTGATGAAGTTAGAAACAGGGCATTAAGATACATTTGGCTAGAGGATGACAAGAAGGCTTATGGAAACTTGGTTATCCCGAAGTATGAGTCTACCAACAGGAAATCAGACTCTCCACAAAAGTTCTCTAGGCCGAAGCCTTATTCCAAGCAGGATAATCCCAGGATAAATGTTGTGGAAGAAGACGAAGATGACGAAGAGTATCCTAAAATATCCGAATATTGTTTTAACCTTGATATTAGTGGTGTGATTTGTGCCATGCAGGATTTAGGTGACAAGGCTAGATGGCCTAAGAAAAGCGAAACCCGGATCCAGCAAAGACAAGTCCAAATGGTGTGCATTTCATGAAGACTTTGGCCATCGCACTGATGATTTTATAGCACTTCGAAAGGAGATAGGATACCCTCTCAGCAAAGGATACCTGAAGGAACTGTTTGGAAGAAACAAGAACAAGAGTCAGGATCCTGTCAAGATACCTGAAAGGGCACCTTCTTCACCACCCGGAGCTAAGGTTGTATCCTTTATCTCGGGAGGATCTGACATCTGCGGAACCTCGTATTCAGCAGCTAAGAAGAGTTTCAAAGAAACAAAGATGGACAATGGAGAAAGACCTCTCCGTACTTCCATGTTAACAACTCAAAGAATTATATCCTTCGATGAAGAGGATAGATGTGACCTTATAGACCCCAACCATGACGGTTTGGTCATTACTTTATGTATAGCTAACTATTTTGTGCGCATGATACTCATTGACGGCGGAAGCTCTGTGAACATTATCCAGATGGATGCCTTGAAGAAGATGGATATCCTGGAAACGGAGATTGTCCCAAAATCCTTAGTCCTTGTAGGGTTCAGTGGCAAGACCAAGGATACGTTAGGAGAAATCAAACTTCCAATATATATTGAGGGAACTAACTCCATACAAAAATTTTGTGTTATTGAATCATTGTCTTGTTGTAATGTGATATTAGGCAGGCCCTGGATCCACAGCATGAAGGCAGTACCCTCAACTTATCATCAATGTGTGAAACTTCCAAGCCCATGGGGAGTCATCAAGATTGAAAGTGATCAACAAGATACCAAGGAATGTTATGCTTCATCAATGAAGTGGACTACAAAACCTACTCAAGCATAGCAATTACAGAAACAACCAGGGGAGGTCTTGCAAGCTAGGGATTAGGATGTGAAAGAAGTATCCTAGGATCCTCAGGATATCTAGATCAAAGTTTTGATAGGATCGGGTATGCCTGAGGATATTGAACAAGGATTGATATCCTTCTTAAAGAAAAGAGCTTCTACCTTCGCCTGGAAACATGAAGATATGACAGGTATCTCTAAATCCATAATTACTCATAAACTTGGTAGAGATAAATCGTTCAGGCGGGTACTTAAAAAGCGAAGGAAGTTTGCTCCTGAGAGAAACACTATCATACAAGAAGAGGTGCAGAAGATACTCAAAACCATGATAATAAGAGAGGTCCAATATCCTAGATGGTTGGCCAATCTAGTTGTAGTGCAGAAGAAGAATGGAAAGTGGAGAGTGTGTGTGGACTTCACAGACCTGAATAAGGCCTGCCCAAAAGACCCATTTCCACTCCCACACATTGACTCGATGGTGGAAGCAACTGCTGGCCACGAACTGCTAACCTTTATGGATGCATCCTCAGGATTTCAGCAAATTCAAATGGAGCCTTCAGATCAAGAAGACACAGCCTTCATGACTCCCACAGGTATATACAATAGCAATGCCTTTTGGACTAAAAAATGCAGGTGCAACGTACCAAAGGCTAGTCAACATGATGTTCAAAGACCAACTGAGGGACACGATGGAAGTCTACATAGACGACATGGTGGTAAAGTCAAGAAGGACTGAGGATCATCTCAAAGACTTGGCAACAGCATTTGATATCCTGGATAAGTATAACATGAAATTGAATCCAGCCAAGTGTCATTTTGGGGTCAAAGCATGAAAATTCCTCGGATACATGGTCACCAAGAGAGGAATAGAAGCAAGCCCTAAGCAGATCAAGGCCATCCTTGATATCAAATCACCAAGAAACGTCAAAGACGTCCAAAGATTGACTGGAAGAATAGCTGCTCTCAACAGATTCATCTCAAGATCTTCGAAGAAGTGTAAAGACTTCTATGATATCCTAAGGAAGAATCAAAAGTTCGAATGGGGAGAGAAGCAAGAAAGGGTGTTGATATCCCTGAAAGAATACTTATCCTCAGCCCCACTCCTAATGAAGCCAGTTGATGGTGAGCCACTATCTTTGTACTTAGTCGTTTCGGGGAGTGCAATAAGTGCTATCTTGGTTAAAGATCATGAAGGTCAACAACATCCAATATATTATATAAATAAAAGTCTACTAGATGTTGAATCCAGGTATTCTTATCTTGAAAAATTAATTTTAGCAATTATAATGGCTTCTATTAAACTAAGACATTACTTTGAAACTCATGCTATACATGTAAAAACTAACTATCCTATTAAAGTTGTTTTGAGAAAACCAGAAATGTCAGGTAGGATGGCAAAGTGGGTTGTAAAACTTAGTGCATACGATATCTTGTATGAGCAAAGGACAGCCATCAAATCTCTGGTACTTGCCGACTTTGTGGCTGATTTTAGTCAAGATATACTCAAAGAAGTTGAAAAAGAAGTTCAACAATTGGAGGTCAAGGAGAATTGGACCTTGCATACCGATGGTGCCTCTAACATAAGAGGAACAGGTCTAGGTATCCTGCTAAAATCTCCACATGGGGACATTATACCTCTATCTATATCTTATGAATTTCAGGCTACTAATAATGAGGCTGAATATGAAGCCTTAATAGCTGGTTTACAATTGGCTAAGGATATGAAGGTCAGGTATCTTCAAGTTTATGTTGATTCATTATTATTAGCTAATCATTTTAATGGCTCTTATGCAGTAAATGCAGAAAACTTAGCAAAATATTTAGAAATAGTTAAGCAATTAGCTATGTGCTTTGAAATATTTGATATAGCACAGGTACCAAGAGAAGAGAACACTGAAGCAGATGCCTTAGCAAATTTAGCATCAGCTCTCAAGATAGCAGATGATATCAAGATACCCATCGTTCATATTTCAACTCCAGCAACAAAGGAGAACCACGAAGTAATGGAGACTTCAAAACCTGAAGACGATCCAGTATCCTGGACCAGTCCCATAATACGGTATCTTCAGGATAACGAGATCCCAGAAGGAGAAAATCCCAAAGCTTTCCAAATGAAGGTAACCCAGTATATTATCCTAGACGATATTTTGTATAGAAAATCACTTAAAGGTCCATATTTGAGGTGTTTAGAACATCATGAAGCACAAGAAGTCCTTAAGGATATACATGAAGGTGATTGTGGAAACCACACTGGAGGCAGAGCCTTAGTATCCAAGATACTGAGGACAGGTTACTTCTTGCCAACAATGAAGAAAGATGCAATGAATTTCTCCAAGAAGTGTGATGCTTGCCAAAGACATTGCAACATATTGCATCAACCAGCTAAACCACTACATCCTATTATATCCCCGTGGCCGTTTATGAAATGGGGAATGGATATTGTGGGAAAGCAGCCCAAGGCTCCTGGTGGAAAAGTCTTTATGTTGGCTATGACTGATTACTTCTCCAAATGGATCGAAGCTGAAGCATTTGTCCAAGTTAAAGAGAAGGATGTGATCTCAACATCTAACTTTTGCGAAAGTTAGGGAATCAAGATGGTGACTTCAACTCCAGTACAACCTCAAGCCAATGGTCAAGCAGAGTCTAGTAACAAGTTCATCATCAACAATTTGAAGAAGAAATTGGGATCCAAGAAAGGAAAATGGGCTGAAAAACTATCATTCGTTCTTTGGGCTGATAGAACCACTTCAAAAAATGCAACGGGTCAAACACCTTTCTCTTTGGTGTTTGGGGCTGAAGCCGTTATCCCTACAGAGATGGTGATCCCCACAGCAAGAACCAGCATCCAAGATACTGAGTCCAACAACCAAACCCTTATTGAAGACCTTGACACTATTGATGAACTCAGAGATCTAGCTAAGATCCGAATGGCAGCATATCAACAAATAATTGCCAAATAATACAACAAAAACATCCGAATTCGAAGATTCCAAGTAGGAGACATGGTACTAAGAAAGGCATTCCAGAATACCACTAACCCAACAGATGGAAAGCTAGCTCCAAAATGGGAAGGTCCTTACTTGATCGATTCAGAAGCAGGTAAAGGGGCATACAGATTAATCACTATGGAGGGAGTCCCTATAGCAAGAGCTTGGAATGCTATCCATCTCAAGGCATATTTTTGTTAGTATCCTTAACTGGTATGTTCATATCCTCAACATCTTAGGATAAAGGTATGTTCCCTGATCTGCTTTTCCATTGTTTCATATTTAAACTTTATTATCTCTTTATTAAGTTTACTGACTTAAGCATCGGAGGGGTGTTAGCCAGGATAACACCCACCCCTCATCAAGAGTTTAGTGTTTTGAAGTTATCCTAAGGATACGTTATCTTGACAACAGTTAGAGGCTGATCACCTCCCACACGAATATGATATCCTGATATCTACTAAGGTTTAAAGGTCTTCACCTTTCTAACGAATGCCTGGAACGTACGAATATGATATCCCTAATATCTTCTAAGGTTTAAAGGTCTTCACCTTTCTAACGAATGTCTGGAGCGCATGAACATGATATCCCTGATATCTTTTAAGGTTTAAAGGTCTTCATCTTTCTAACCCCGCTTGGAGCGCACGATGATTCGGATATAGTTCGAGGCAGGCGGACCAGACCAGCTGATAATCCGTTTGTTGTTGGCTATATACCGAATCCTTAAGATAAGTGGCAGATGGGTCACACATATGGTTTATAACATTTTCATGTTATCTAAGGTTTATAACATTTTCATGTTATCTAAAGTTTTGGCATTTTCATGTCCTCACGTTTGGGACTTTCTCCACTTTTATCTAAGGTTTAGACATTTTCATGTCTCTCAAGTAAAGGCCTTGTCGCCAGTAAAAAGGCTTTATCACCAGTAAATGGGCTTTATCACCAGGATTATCTAACTTTGTTTTGACAGATCGGAGATCGGCCAGGTCGCTAAGTGTTAAAGTATTACTAAGTTGTTCTTAACTTAGAAAATTCCAAAAATATGGCACGTAAAAAGATCAACAGTTGGGGACATCTTATGTAAGCTTGTTAAGTTTATAAGTGTTCTCTACAAAGGTACTCTTTACACTTCGTTTTATTGCACATTTTGTCTTTCAAGACATGATCTTTTGGTTTAATTTTGACAACTTGCATTTACACAAGACTTAAAGATATATTATCCTTAAGGATGTTTTATGATAAGTCTTAAAGATATATTTTCTGGAGATATAATCCTTAAAATATTTTATTCGGAAATATAATAAGTTTAAGAAATGTGTTTTCTGGGTACATTATCCTTAAGATGTTCTGTTTCAAAAACTTAAGTCTCAAAAATATTTCTCGGACACGTTATGAATAAAACATATCAACATGAGTTATCTAAAATATCATACAATTAAAACACAATGTAAAAGCCAAAAGATTATGTCATTACTAACGGAAATTGCAGGAAATTAAGAACAATGTCCAGGCTTTGTTCTAAACAAACAAGAAGACTCTTCCACCCAGGCATTATCAGATAATTAAAGTTCAGGATAATATGGGCTTCGCCTAGAAACTCAAGAACCCTCCACCCATATTTCCCTATTATCCTAAGCATAACTGTTCAGAACACAAGTTCCAATTGTTCAAGATACCACAAAACTACAACCAACCATCATAAACCACAAACAAACATTCCTAAAAATCAGGCTTAGGCCTTGTCTTTATCGCCATCATTGCCCTGTTGATCCTTCACCGCCTCTCAAGTCGCCAACTTTCACCTCCTTATCAGCCACCTTATCCGCCATGCCCGGCCCCGGCTCTTCCACATTCTCTCTGCCACGATCTTCTCCCAAGCTTCCACATCCCAAACGGGAGTCTCCAACCCAGCAGCCTTAGCCTCCTGAGCCTGGACTTGATGACGGAAAGCTTGAGTTTTTTACTCATGGTAATTGAAGATAAAGAGCAAAGAGAGAAAGAAATTTACCTGGATAATGATCGGGTGAAGGTTTAAAATATTTATCTGAGATAAACATAAGATAACAAAGGGGTTTTGACGTTTCTATGGACGATCGACACGTGCAGCTTATCCACTCCATCTGCAGAATTCGAGATTCAAAAAATCAACAGCTGTAAACCACCTTTTACAGCCGTTAATTTTGAGGACAATTGTTAGGACTCGGATTTTCAGTATCCTAAGCAAACGATATGCTCAGGATAACTCTAGGATATAGTATCCTCCGAAGATACATGTATCCTTAATATATTATTATGCTAACGATTCCACCGCCTTTCTTTGATGCTTACTAGGTCATACAACGTTCCCATGTGCTCCTGAAGACTTGGACTACTCGCCAACAACCTCAAAGAACGTGCTCAACAAGGTCAAACGACTACCATAAATAAAACGTGCTTAAATGGACGGAGTCAATTATCTTCGGAATTTTTGGAACGGCTAATTAAGACTTAGTCTTTCATTTCCTAATTTGTAGGCAATGTTGTTAGCTTCTTTTTATTATAAATAGAGCTAGACCCGGATCAATAACACACACGCTGGACACACGAGACTTACTAGTACTTGCTCTCATTGTAATCACGATCCGATTAGCTCCACCACTTGTAACCACTTTTTGTTATTAATAAACCGGTGGTGATAGTTTTCACCGCCCGGGATTTTTTTCTTGTTATCCTCAGGATAACGAGTTTTTCCTCGCAACAAATCTCTGTGTTCTTACAAGTTTTACATTCATTTCAAGCAAGCACCAAGTCCTATTTACTAATTTGGTTGTAAAATCACATTTGTTAATTTTTGACCAAAACACTAGCTTTTGAACCCGCGTATTATACGAAATTTGTCAAATAATAAAAATAAATAAGGTATGTTATTTGAAAGAAATAAACAAAATTAAAGGTAAAGAAAAATAAAGTATAAAGTACAAATAATAAAAAGTTTATAATCTCAAATTTACAAATTAGAAAAAATCTCTTTATATGCAATATTTGTCAAAATTGTTTTGACCTATTAACCATGGATAACTATGATGAATAAGATGAGGGATTAGAGAATTAGAAGGAAAATGATAACTCATTTGTCAAAATTGTTTTGATCCATTACCTATTGATATGTAGGATAAATGATACGAGAAATTAGAGAATTATAAAGGAAATTATAATTGAGAAAAAAAAATATAACTCATTTGTCAAAATTATTTTGACCCATGACCCATGGATAGATAGGACGAATGAGATGAAAAATTATAAAAAAAATTATAACCCATTTGCCAAAATGGTTTTGCCCTATAACCCTGTATAGATAGAATGAATGAGAAAAGATATTAGATTAAGAATGAATTTGAGATTGCATATCATCTTCATTATTTTTTTTATTAGTATAATTAGATTAGATTATATTAGATTTAAAATTTAGTTTAATTTATTTTTTTATTATGTGAATAGACCTGGTTGACCAAAATTTTTAATATTTTGTGATATACAATTGACCACAACTTCTTTCTGACCAACATGAAAAAGTTTATGGGTCCACCACTTATCACACATTGAATTAGATTAAATAAGGCTCATTAAATGACTTACACCCAATACCTATTAACATTTAAGTATTTAACAATAAAAAGAAGATAAAAACGGAAAACTGAAACAGCCGGCCTTAAGTTACGTGAGGAGAATAAGAGAAAGGATTACAAAGAGTTGATCGGGAATTTTGCTTTCAAAAATGCTAAAAAAGTTTCATATTTTATTTAAGTGTCTTAGTTGGATATTTTGCTAAATTACTTTTGTTTGGTTTATATCGTCATTACAGTTATCTAAATTCTCTATGAGTTACTAACTTCGTATTTTCAGACTTGTTTCACATGTCCTAGGCCTCGATTTTTTCTTTTTGTTTTTGTTTTAATTTTGTATCCCTACTCAAAGAATGTGTCACGTTGAACATATAAGTTATGACACTCAAGCTTTTGTTTCTGATTAACAGTCACTACAACAAAGAAAAATATGATCTATTCAAAACTACATCCAACTGAGACCATACAGCCTCCATTGTTGAGCCCCATAGACAAGCTTGGACTCGACTCATTTATGCTTAACGCTTCTACCCTAAAGACACGAAAGTCATATTCAGATGTCATAACTAATTTACATATACACCTGCTCAAAATAATGCAACTACCAAAAGTCATCCCAGGATTAAAAGCATGACATGCACGGTCCAGGAGCGAAGCATTATGTAGACGATGCGATGCGCAAGGTATTTAAACTAAGTTGTTATAACCTAATCAAATTCAAATTAGAAAAAGGAAAAAAAAGGAAGATATCTCTCACATGGTTTCAAATATCCAAATTGTAATTCAAATGTAGCATCATCTTCTTCACATTACATTTCACAACACAGAAATCCAGATTAACACTCACCATGAGCATTTTAGTTCCAACTTTTAAGAAGAATATGACAGAATTGTGCAGGATATTAGACGTTGGAAGCACTGAGTGCCATAACCTAGCATTGTTCATTCATGGCTAGCAGTTGGGCCTCTTTCTTGTCAAGAAGAGCACTCAGTTTCATGTTCTCATCCATAAGTTTCTGCACTTCCGCTTCTTTCTGCACTTTTTCGCTCTCCAGTTGTGTCGTCTTCATAACTAGCCTGTTAATAACATGATATATAAAACACACAAACAAACGACAACGCTTATTTTATAACCAATAATATGTTCAGAACTGCGAGAGCCGCATTAAAATGTGTACTGTTTATTGTATAAGTTAAATAGAATGCTGCAGATGCTAATATACACATTTATATGCATATGTGAACATTTTTATGTATACTTTTTGTAAGTTTATGAGAGAGTAGATAAAACTAAAGAAAGAGTTGGAGAAGATAAATAAACATCTGTTTTTCAATTTCACTATTTTCATTCAAGTGAAACGTACACCTCATATGTGGTTCTCACATTCTCAACATATTGTTCGTGCCTTGTGTGTGTGTGTGTGCATATTGTGTATATATATACACATACAGGGATGATTTCTATGCTGAAGACATTCTTTGCGAGAACAGAAATAACAAAACAAATCATTTTTTGAAATTTTTAAATTGAAAAATGGTTGAAATACATTGTTTATTCATCTCTTCAAAAATTCTAAAAACTATATAAAAAAATCGTTTATTTATAGATCCTACACGTGTATCATGTGTAGGTATATCTCCTACACAACCTACACGTGTAGGTAAACGTTTAAAAATGAATAGACTATATGAACAAATTGGTTTAACAACTTTTCTATGTACATAGTATAGACATTTGTATCTAAAAATTAGAAGTTCTAAAAAATATGAACCATTGATTGAATAAAATTGAAAATATGGATTTGTTCTCGCAATAGTTTAGTCTTCTGTAATGAACCTCTCCACATACAGACTATACAGTATATTATATCTATATATATGTGTAGTCTTCAATATGTATGTATGTGTGTATGTGACTATATATGCATGTATGCATGTGTGTGTGTATAATGGCATCATCCTTACCGTTCAAAAAGCCTCTCGATGGTCTGAAACTGCTTCTCGGAAGAAACAAGCGTTTCCCTAACACTTATGAGACTACTAACATAAGACTTCAACGATTCAAAATCCTGTTTGACCCGAGTAAGCTCCTGCTCGTTTTCAGCCGCGCGTTGCCTCTGTCTAGACGTTTCCTCAACCAGATCTTCAACCCGTTGTTTCATTTCATTCAAAATACAATTTGTCTTCATTGCAAACCCATCCATTTCATCCAACTTCTCAGACATGGTTTCAATCTGTATCGCCTTCCTTTTAATCTCTTCTTGGCCCGTACTCACTTTAAGTTTCGCATCACTCGTTTCAGACTCGGCCACAAGTATCCGTTTTATTAAAAACTCCATGACATCAGTAACCGTTTGCACACTGTTTAATATTTCACCCATGTATGACCCGTCTTGTTCATCAACAGACCCACATTGGTTACGGATAGCAATCAGTGTTTCAACCTCTCGAGAGTCAAAATTCGGCAGGTTGACTTTGTTTGACCAATTGGATAATGGTGTACCGGTTCTGTCAATGAACCCTTCATTATCCGAGTGTTTGATGCCACAAGAAGTGAGGGCTAAATGAGGAATTGTCATTATTCTTGCTTTTGATTCCAAATATCTCAACAATGTTGTTGTGGTTTTGACTCGTCTCCAGAGAAGGTTTAGTTCTTTTTGAGAATCTTTACCGGATTCGTGTGCGTATGAAGATATTTCAGCAAGTTTTGTTTGTAATTCATCCACTTGTGATTGTCCTCGTTCCAAATCCTCCTTCCAAACGGTTTGTGTTTGGGTTAGTTGAGAGTTGAAGGTTTCTTCTTCACCCGCCATCACTAATCTAAATAAGAAACAAACGTATGTAAGAACGAAAATCTATATCGGGAACTCAAAACTCACAAAGTTTGAAGGTCGTTGATGCGTGCATTCAATGGCGGAGGATACTTAGGGCCCGGGGTGGCCCCGGCCACCCCTGTTTTTTTACGCAGCAGTGTAAATTTAGCCGTTTTCGGCCAAAATTTTATTTACGCAGTAGTGTAAATTTAGTCTTTTTCGGCCAAAATTTTTTATACGTAGTGTAAAATTTAACCATTTTCGGGCGAAACTTTTTTATTCGTAGTGTAAATTTAGCCGTTTCCGGCCGAAATTTTTTATTAATAGTGTAAATTTAGCTGCTTACGGCCAAAAATTTGAGCACGGCCACGTTCGTTTCTGAAATTTTGTATACATTTTGAGTCCGGCCCCTCCGGTGTCTTAGTCCAAGCTTCGCCACTGCGTGCATATTTACAAATGTATCTAAGCTACCATATATGCATATGAAACTAATAAAAATGAATCCATTTCAAACAAAATTAAAACCCGAATAAAAAAAAGGTAGGAAATGAAAATCTTGAAATAAAAATAAATCAAAATCTTGGCACAAAAGCCCTAATTTTTGCGTCATACCAAACCCCAATTGAAATTAGCACAAGCACACAATCAATCGTATTGAAGAGGTACGTCCCAGTAGAGCCCAGTTGGACCCGCAGGACTCACCTTGAAGAGAGACGTCTGCGAAGAAACCAACTGGATCCGCAGGACCCACCATGCTCAGAGATGTGACGTCCTTACGCGCAGTACGCAAGCTGTTCCCACAGGAAATGCCTCCCAATGGCGAAGTACTCCGCCTGTTCCCGCAGCTGCGGATACAAGCCATCAAGGAAGGCCACCCGCGCAGCAAGGCTACACGCACAAGGCACTTAGCTCTCAAAATAATTCAGTAGTCACCTGAAGGAATGAGCAAAGCCGGGAACAATCCCGCACAAAGGCGGGAGGGGGAATACTCCCGCCCAAATGAGCCAGTCCGTACGATACTGGAGGATCTCTTGTACTGTACCTGACGAGGTATGGGCAAAAGATCTGACCAGAGATACGACAGCTCATTGACAACAGTATGGCGAGCAGCATGCTCTTGTACTGTATGTCACTATTAGCCGCTACCTACTCACCAACTCCTGTCATACCACGTGCATAGCCTGCAGTTGGTGGAAAAGGAATAGTACACAGCAGGCCTGGTCACTGTCAGCCGCTGCCTACCCACCAACTACCATCATGGCACGTGCGTAGGCCACAGTTGGTAGAACAGGAATACTATTCAGCCGGCTATACCCTCTTGGAAACCTACATTCGGCTATAAATACCCCAAATGGTATGATCATCTCATCTTATCTTGTATCTTATATCTTATACCTGATATCTGCTCTAGCAATCTCTTAATATACACTTATATTCAAGAGCAATCTAGTCTGATTCTCACGCCGGAGGGTGGTCACAAGGAGGTACGCCCCCCCCCCCTTCTTAGTGACGAGCTCACGGTGTCTGTTTTGCAGGTTATCAGAAGAACCATCTTTGCCGAATCTAACCCCTCGTGGGAAACATCTATTTAACCCCCAGATTATTCGTAATCTGCCCGGGGTCAATTAGTGTTTCTTCATTGGCGCCATCCGTGCATAAAAGCTAGAACTTCATTTCTTTTCAGTTTTTTAAACTTCTGGAAAGATGGTTAAAGAAACTCCGGTAACCACAACCCCAGCTACTGGGGGGAATACCGGCGACTACACAGTTTTTACGAACACTACCCCGGTTACCCAAGCTGGGGCAAGTGCAGTAAATAATCGCTCACTGGGATTCACCGATACCCAGTTAGAGAGACAACGAACGAGGCTCCCCCGCCAAACACTCGATGAAGTTAAAGCGTGGGCGGAGGCACGTCAAAAAGAATTCCAAGCTGAGTTGGATGAACGCTTACGCTTACTCCAACAGGCTGATGAATTCGTAGAGTACTTTGACGATGATTCGGAGGAATCCGATAGTGACGCAAACCCTCGTCATCGGGCGAAAGGGAAGCGTAAGGAAACGGACTCCCAACCGAGAAGGCGTTTTGGAGAAACCTTCAAACCAAAAAACGCAGGTGGAAACCCACGTGACTTCTCCAAAACGTTTACACCAACTGCTGCAAAGGCGGGAACGTCCAAATTTGCAAGGGACATTGCGGAAGCAATCGTCCCGAAAAGTGCCAAACAGATGTCCAACATCGGCACTTACGATGGTATATCTGATCCAGACGATCATTTGAACAGGTTCATAGCGGGGGCAACCGTCAGTAGTTGGACAGAAACTACGTGGTGTTACATGTTCCAAATGACGCTTGTTGGGGCAGCTAGAGCGTGGTTCGATCGTCTGCCGGTCCACCACATCTACGATTGGGAAGACTTCCAGCAGAAATTTAGCCAACACTTCAGCCAACAAAGAAAGTATACCGAAGAGCAATGGACAATCCTCAAATGCTTTCGAGAGGAAGATGAATCTTTGCCAGACTTCATCACTCGCTTCAACTCAAAGAAGCTAAGTCTGGGTAATATTAGCGAAGATCTTGTTCGCGCTGATTTTATCCAGTGCGCGAACGACCCAGAGCTCATCCGCACCTTAACGGGTAAAGATGGCATGCCATCCACATGGGATGCCATCATGACAGCAGCTAAGCGCTTTGCGGAAACGGAGAAGCAACTGGGTAGAGATCTCCCCCAGAGCACAAACCTTTACACCCAGAAAACAAGAGAAGACAACGTCCTTACCGCCCGACTAAACAAAAAGCGGAAGCTAGGAATTTGGCAGTAGGGTCGACAAGAGAAGAACCCTACGCACCTGTAGGGTCGACAACAGGCCGATAGCCGTCAAACCCATCACCTGAACCCAAGGGAAATCCATCCAAGAGGTCAGGCAGATGGGAAGGAGGCAGAGGTTGGCGAGAAGCCCCAAGCATACCTGAAGGATCGGCCGTCGTTGCCGATGACGGAGGAGGCATGGTGAAGGCCGCCGCGGTAGTAGAAACCAACGGAGGTGAACTCATCGTAGGTGAACTCACAACCGTGGTCGCCGCTGCGGAGGAGCCCGCAGAAACAGTCACCGCCGGCTCAGTGAAAGATTCAGTAAATATGGCACTGACAGCCGGCGGTGATGTCATCACAGTTGGAACAGTTGGCCCAACTAGGTGAGCAACTGAACCAACTGAAGCAGGCGCAGCCGCCTGGGTCATCGCCTCTGGTAGGCTGACCAAGCCTACCGTCATGGGTCCGGAGGTGCTCCTCCCCGCTCCACCCTGGAATGCGGTAGCATCCACGCCTGCACAAAGAAGATAAGTATAATGATGGAAAGCTATGAAGTTAAAAGTAAAGGAAGTTTGTACTTACGGGTTTTCTTGAGCCTAAAAGTGCGAACAGGCGGGGACGAACCCGATGGAGCCGGCCTCTTTACGCCGCTCACCGTCGTCATCCTGGGCTCTCCGGAGGTGACAGTCGTCGCAGCCTCCGGAGCAGTGGTCTTATCACCACCAGGGTTCCCCGCCACCTCCTCGCTTTCGGTCTCTGAATCAGACCGAGGCATCGGATCGGCAGTGGAGGCCACCTTCGCCTTCCCCTTCCCGCCGGCAGCCTTCTTTTTCCGCACCAACGGAGGACCATCTGCGGATTCCTCATCAGAACACAAGATTAGAGGAATTCCAGCAGAGGTTTCAGCATTGAGGGGTCGAGGGTTGAATAACTCCTTACCTGGCCGCCTGGCGCTCAGGATCTCGTGGCCTGGCGGGTAGACCTCCACGAACCGATCCGCCGTCTGTTCAAGGATGGGCAACTCGTTCTCATCTAGAGCACGAGTACCCATCCGAGCGGGACTATCAGCCTCCCGCGGATGCAGGAGCGACTGCAAGTCGTTCCCCTCTGAAATAAAAGAAACAAACAGTTAGAAGACAAACCTATATAAACAAAGAAGACGGAGCATACCGTAAGGGACAGAGTTCAAACCGTATTCAAGGACGATGGGAACCTGTGACGCCTCCTTCCACACCCGGCTCATCCCAAGCATCACCATCCCAGACTCCGCAAAGCGGTATACCGGAGTCTGGACCCGGGAGATCTTGGCGAACCACTCCGCCTCCTGGTAGTTGAGGGCGTGAAGGGTGGGGAGTGCTCTCCCATTCTTAAAGGTCATCGCAAGGGGGATGACGCGAGCGGAGATATAAAAAAACTCACGCTTCCACGACCAAAGACTGCGCTCGGTAGCGCAGATCTTCAACCCCTTGATCCGATTGACCAAGGTGTACCACCCCTGGATGCACCTCCAAGAATAGAAGGTCATCAACCGGTCAGCATGGGGCTCCACGCCCAGAATGAGGCACACCCACTCAAAGTGGCGGATCTTGGCGATCGCCATTAGGTGTACCTCCGTCAGATGCACGCCGTGCCTCTCAAAGACACGGTATACAAACTTCGTCAATGGGAACCTGAGATTCCCATAAACGAAGAATGCAGCGTACACCCCTATCTTGCCCTGGGGGGCATCGTACACCGTCTGGTGTGGCTCCGGAAACTCAGGCTCGAACGACTCGAGCATGAACTTCCGGACGACGTACCGATAGAGGTCGGCCGGAAGAGCACACTGGCATTCGCCAGCAGTGCTCTTATCGTCTTTATCAGACGTAGACGTCGGGATCTCGACGTGCACGTCAGATTCTTCGGCAGCAGCTTCAAAATCGTAAGTAGAAGACAAGGTTTGGAGGTAAAGAAGAGTGATTTCAGGAGAATGCTTGGCAGAAAGTATTCGTCGGAAATCGTTTACAAGAAGAGAAGAGTGAAAGTGTGAATTACAAGACCCTCTCCCCCTTTATATACTCATCGCAATTAATGCGATGAATTTAATACGGAAGAGAGAGAAATCGCAGGTGCAATGAAACTATGACACGTGGCAAAGTGCAAGCTGGCAACAGCTGTTGAAAGGACGCGTGCCATTAATTTCGCGGCCACACGCCCTAAAAATCGCGCCCACGCGTCTGAAAAAGCGTCTGGAATGACCATGTACTGTCACGTCGCCATAACTTCCTGCACGTCCTGACACAGTCAGAAGAAACCGTCGGACGACATTTCAACAGTTTGGACTGTTCTTATCCTTTCACCAACTCTTCGAATTTCAAAATTTCAAAAAGATTCAAAAGTAAGCGGGAAAATACCCCTTACCTTGGCAACCAAGTAACTATAAGACAGGTGCGAGTACAGTGTTAAGGCAAAACCCTTCACATACTTAGCACCCGCAGGGAATTGACGCCAGGAACACCTTGGAAGTAAAGTAACCGTAAGACGAGTGCGGGTACAGTGTCAAGGCAAAACCCTTCACATACCTAGCGCTCCGCAGGGAATTGAAACCAAGAAGGATCTTCTGGGCCATGCTTGCGGAAACGGGAATAACATCCCCGCATAGCGGGAACGTCAAGAACTATATTGTTTGAAACTCCAAGATGGAATTGGTGGTTTTAACATAATTGATCACTATGTTCAAAACTACCAAAACCTCATGGAGAATCCACACAAGTGGGACTCAACGCTCCTGACTTGCGAGGAGGTTACAGACCTACCCGCATCATACCCAAAGATCAAGCAGGAAAGTCGGGAATTTCTGCAAGTGACATTAGGACTTCCGCGGGAAGAATCCCCATGGAAAACCTTAAAACTTAACCCTTTTCAAAAACCCTTTGCTTAAGTCCAAAAGTTCACCTCACTTATTAAACATTCATGAGAAGAACATTGGACTGGGGGACTTGAAGAGGTAGGTCCCAGCAGAGCCCAGTTGGACCCGCAGGACTCACCTTGAAGAGAGACGTCTGCGCAGAAACCAACTGGATCCGCAGGACCCACCATGCTCAGAGACGTGACGTCCTTACGCGCAGTACGCAAGCTGTTCCCGCAGGAAATGCCTCCCAATGGCGAAGTACTCCGCCTGTTCCCGCAGCTGCGGATACAAGCCATCAGGGAAGGCCACCCGCGCAGCAAGGCTACACGCACAAGGCACTTAGCTCTCAAAATAATTCAGTAGGCACCTGAAGGAATGAGCAAAGCCGGGAACAATCCCGCACAAAGGCGGGAGGGGGAATACTCCCGCCCAAATGAGCCAGTCCGTACGATACTGGAGGATCTCTTGTACTGTACCTGACGAGGTATGGGCAAAAGATCTGACCAGAGATACGACAGCTCATTGACAACAGTATGGCGAGCAGCATGCTCTTGTACTGTATGTCACTATTAGCCGCTACCTACTCACCAACTCCTGTCATACCACGTGCATAGCCTGCAGTTGGTGGAAAAGGAATAGTACACAGCAGGCCTGGTCACTGTCAGCCGCTGCCTACCCACCAACTACCAGCATGGCACGTGCGTAGGCCACAGTTGGTAGAACAGGAATACTATTCAGCCGGCTATACCCTCTTGGAAACCTACCTTCGGCTATAAATACCCCAAATGGTATAATCATCTCATCTTATCTTGTATCTTATATCTTATACCTGATATATGCTCTAGCAATCTCTTAATATACACTTATATTCAAGAGCAATCTAGTCTGATTCTCACGCCGGAGGGTGGTCACAAGGAGGTACCCCCCCCCCTTCTCAGTGACGAGCTCACGGTGTCTGTTTTGCAGGTTATCAGAAGAACCATCTTTGCCGGATCTAACCCCTCGTGGGAAACATCTATTTAACCCCCAGATTATTCGTAATCTGCCCGGGGTCAATTAGTGTTTCTTCACGTATCTAAAACTGAAAAACCCTAAAATAATCTTGAAACCCTAGTGAATTGGAAAAACCCAGATCGTAATCATGCAAAATATAAGATAAGAAATGAAGGAATTGAATTGGGGAATTAGGGTTACCTTGGAATTGAAAAAATTTGGGGATGGATGAAGCAGCAACCGGGAGGATGATTTTGGTTTTGATTTTATTTATTGCGTCTTCTTTAATCAATTTGGGGTTTCTTGTGGTTGTGGTATGGTCGTCAGCATCACAGGAAACGAAGATTTTATTTTACAGGAAATAATAATAATCAAGAATCAAGGATTTAAGAAAGGTTTTATTTATACAAAGGGTAAAGTTAAGAATGTAAACGGGTTAAAAATAGAATGGAGAAGGATTTGATGCAAGATAAAAAAGACATTTTGAAAGAAAATTCAAAAAAGTAATAAAAAATTATAACTCAATGTATAAATAAAATACGAAAAGATTTTAAAAACCAAAAATTTCTCTCCGTTATTACCGTTAAAAAAAACCGATAAAAAGACACAATTTTCGAAGAAAAAGACGCAACGCCGAAAATGAACAAACAACAGAATGATAAACAAAAAAAGACATAATATATCGTAAAATATAAATAATGCCGAACAAAATATAATGACGTGTTGAGTAATATAACACAATATCAAGAAAAGAAACGCAATGTCAAGAAAAAAAAAGACACAATCAATTACGAAAATAAACACAAAACACAATAATAAACAAAAAATCACAATGATCTTTTCACTTAACATTGTGTCTTTTTCGAGTTTTGTTTTTTAAGAACGAGGAAGACGGCGGAAACATTTTTGTGTTTTTACGTTTATCATTTTTTATTAAAATTTGAGTTTATGTTTTTTATTACTTTTTCATTATTTTTTTTGTTGGGGGGGGGGGGGGGGTTATGGCTATAAATTCTTCTCATTTTTGTCCCCATTTGAATAATAATCTGACCTTATATATATATATATATGAGATGGATCAAATACAAATAAAATCTCCGTACTAAGCATACAAACTGAACAAAACCACCACACCACATCTCCATCTTCTTCCTCATTTAACCACCAGACCCCGTCTCCATCTTCTTCCTCATCCACCATAAAATCACTGGACTCCATTCACTCCACCACCTTTCCTTCAACCAAGGCTCCGTTGCCTCGCCGCCGACACCAACCACATCTCTCGTATCTACAACTGCTGACAAATCCGGCGAAATTTTGACTCTAGTGGCGGCACGCCGTCGTTTTCGGCTGCAACATATTCGCTCTAATTGGCGGCGGCTGACCACTAAAGCCGATGTATCGTTCTAATCGGAAGTTACATCCCTACGTCTCCGGCAAGACCGGGTTATTATGATGATGTTAGAGAAGAATCAGAAGATATATGTTTACGAATTCGTCGATTTAAAGCTTTTTATGGCATATTGAAACAAGAAAGTGTGTGATTTGCCAATCGATTTGTAGTTACAGATTTTTGAAGCAGACAATTTGAGAAAGAAGAAGAAGCAGATTCAATAATTACTCTACTAATAAAATAATTACTCTAGTTGAAACAAGTAAAGTAATAAAATTACTCTATTTGTAAACTATAATTACTTTATTTGTAAACTGTATAGAGTAATTAAATTACACTACAAATATGATTTCCACTTATTTACAAAAATGTCATCGCCTCAAATTTTGTTATAGTTCGTACGTTTCGCACACTTTTTCTATTTGTATGTTATCTTTACTATATATATATATATCATCTTATATAATAAAAGAAGAACTATTAGGACACTTGTCCCCCTCTCACAAGCCGTGTACATGTGTCAAGCAAAAAGGCTGTTTGCTGATGAGGTGGCAATCAAAGAGGCTGTAGACGCTTCTTCTTTGTCTTTTCTTTTTCATCACGGAAGATACACATTATCCCAGGCTCTTTACTTCATCATATTCTAAATTCAAATTTCAAACTCTAGAATCAATGGGATATGATATCTTCTTCTTCATCTAAAGAAAAGCTTACATTTACAAAGTTTCACCTTTTTAAGCAAATTCAGATTTGACATTAATTCTTCCTATCAACATTCATTCAAAAACCACTATCGTCGCATGTGAATGGCTATTTTCATCTGCCTCTCGCTTCCATCAAACGACGTTTTACGGTTCAAATCCAGTCATCAGTGATGTTTAGTTCATCTGCAATCACGGATAATTGCTCTTCCTTTGTTTGATTTAAGGCATGTGACTTTTTTATGTGGCTCTGATTTACTCAATTAGGGTTTAACATATCATAACCGATCAATAAATTCTATCACAACTGTTGGTGGTTGATTTGATCAATTTTGTTCCTTTAGGTCAAAGGTGATTCTTCCAATCAGTTATAAAACCGTCGATTTTTCTTAACAAGGAAGATGCAATCCAGCAAAGGGCATTATTAGATGATTAGGAAGGATATAAAAAACCAGGTTTCTCCCTTTTAATTGATAGATTTTCAAAAATTGTTGGATTCTCTGTTTAAAGTTGTGTTCTGCCTTATTCATTGTTGTATCCAATTATAGAGCTACAAATATTATTTTAAGGTTTACAATTGTCTTTTACTTTTGTTTAATCTATATTGATTTTGGTGGTATCAATTTTCTTTATTTAGATGTGTCAAAAATTGGGTTCCAATACATAGAAATTGAGAAGTTGTGTTGGTTATTTTTAGTACACATTATGATTGGATTAGAGTCCATTGGAACTGTAAATGGCACTACTTGCAACTTGCAAGTAACACAATCAGTTGTGTTTTGAGGAGGACGTACTGTAGGACATACAATATTACATTGTTACAATGAATGACTTTAAACTTCCAATATCTTGGATTATTTGCACAAACTAAATAATGTTAAATTTGGACACCCAAACCGTTTAATCATCACACCACTTGCCATTTGCTAATTTTAATTTGATAAAACTTACCTATTTAAGCCTGATCATCTGGCCTATAAATTGAACCAAACGAACATGAAAGCGGGCATCTTCATGTGTGTTTGTTTATTTAACTTTGATCAAACACGAACGTAGAATCGAACAAAAACTTTTGTTCACGTTCATTTATTAAGAAAATCGACATGCTTGTGTTCGTTTTTTCTTTACCAGGTTTGATCAGTTTATCTAACTTCCTGATAGTTTATTCTGATGCAAAAACAAGCAAACGCCCAAAGGTGACCAATATAGTGTGAACTATAGATTTTTATACAATAAAATTATATGTTAAACGAAATTAGTTTTAAAGTGTTTTTCTTGTCACAATTCACTTACCCTGGATATCCTTTATATAAAACAAATGACTCTTTGTTCATATATACTCAAATCACTACACGTAAAAAAAATTACAGAATTTTTTAGGCACCGAGTCGACTATTTACACATGTGTAACGGACGTAAAAGTTAGTGTAACAACTTACATCTTTATTCTCTCTCCTACTTTGACTTTTTTGCCAGATTTAATTTCAATCATATATTCCAATCCATTTAAATAAATGTGTGGCATAAAATAGAGTTCTTAAGTTCTTACAACTCAATATGGTTCTCAAAAAATCCCTCCCCTATATATATATATATATATATATATACACACACACACTAGTGGGAACATGTAGTTCTCGAAAATGCAATTTTTAGCTATTTTGTGCGATTTTAAGAGTTTCTAAGGATTATTTGGCATGATTGAAAGTTAAGAAATTATAAGCTAAGTTAAACCAAGTTAAATACCAATAAATACAAGTTTTTATCAATACAAAATATACTAATTATATTCCCGAGTCGGGTAAACGAATACGGTTATGAATATGAAAAATCCGAAATGTTACATTTCGGTTCTCACATCTTCTTTTTAAATTATAGTGTCCCGTTTAGTTTAAAGATATTTAGTACTCTTTTAGATGCTTCAAATTAAACTATGTATATCTAGTGTGTGTTGCAATTTGAGTAATATCAGAACGAGTATATACTTGAACGTGCATAAGGCTTCTTCTTGATGAAGTATAGGGAAATAATCTCTATGGTCATATTATCCTCTAAAGTAGAGCAATATTGTTTTTTACATGTGTAAGAACCAAGTTAATGTAAGCTTATGAAACAAAATAAGCATCCCTTTGTGGCGATCTCAGAATGTTATGATATCTATCACGTAAGAGATATCTCTAAGATCTATCATATCAAAGTATGTATGAACAATGCTCTGTCTTAAGTAACATATACATGTCAAAAGAATGTCATTTATAAAAGGAAAAGTTTGTTTTCATTTCTCCCACTCATCTTGAGGTAGGTACATTAATCTACTTGGTTCTTGATAAAAATTATTATATTAAGATTTCATCACATTTTGATATTTGCATTAACCCATACATGGATTTTATTGACTTATAGAACAAGTGTTCTTTGACCTTCAGTTTAGAACTTTCAAGTTGTTTTATGAACATGTAAATATTTAAGTCAGTTGTTAGGAAAAGGTGTTTTAATGTTCATCTAATGTAGCTCTTTAACTATTATAAGCTACTTGAAAAGTGATATCCTCAAACAAAACTTCTGTAATATAGGTAAGAAGATTCTTAGATGATTTATTATCTTTTGCATATAAACTTTAACAATCAATCATGCTTCTTAATGTCTTTAACATTTTGTATTAGGATTTAGTTTAGTTATGAACAATCTTAGGTTATTCAACCAAATCTCAAACGTTATTCTTACTTACGGAGTCAATTTTTCTAATAATAGCTTTATTCCATTCAAAAGATTTATTGATGCTAATGGTTTAATAAGAGAAGGTAGAAATCAGTAAACTTTCCAACATCCATTTCAACTTTAGATAGGGAGGTTACATAATCATTAAACTTAGTAGGTTTTAAAACTTAGGTAACCTCCTAAACTGATTATTGGGTTTATTAGAATTCAGTTTTATGGATTAGCTCTTTGTTAGGTTGTTATCATTTTCAGCATTTTAAATGTGTAAGAGTTGGTGCATTATGGTGTACAAGAGGTGTAATCGGAGTCAAATTCAGAGTAAAATTAATGACTAACTTCCCCTCACATCTTATACTTTTGACAAGTCATTATAAGGACTTTTACTACTCTCACTAACCTTAGAAACCTTTAGGAAATTGGCATAATTAGGGTTAGTATTTATAGGCCAATAGATTATAATAGAGAAACAAGTTAACAATATAAGTTGTTGTAGTTTCTCTTGGTGATGATTAGTTTAGTAAAAAATCTGAATATACCCGCATTTAAGCAACAATGAAACTTTTGTAAGAGTAGTATTAAATTCTAAGGAGATAAGTTTTGATGGAACGGTGTTGTGATGGAGCAGTGTCTAATACAAGAGGTGTAACTGAGTTAATATCAATTTTTCACTCCCCACAATGATGTTGTGATGGAGCAGTGTCTAATACAAGAGGTGCAACTGAGTTAATATCAATTTTTCACTTCCCACCTCTTACAAATCTGCAAGTTATGTGGCGTGGGAATTTATCATGCATACGCTAGACTTGATTTGATTTTCTTAGCATCCATATACCATAAGAAATTTAGGGACGTATTTAGAAGAAATCGTATTAAATATATATGAATGGATCTCTTTAAGACCGTGGACACAGAAGATTGATTAAATACAAGTAGATAGCCTATGAATGATAAATGAATTATGTATGAGTATTTTTGGTTGACTCATACTTATTCCTTAAGCCAAGTAATGTTTAAGGAATCTGACACATGATTTATAATCGACATAATAGAAAAACTCGTCCACGTTTACATGATTTTTAGTGGATTTCCTTTATAAAGATAAATGCTAAAAAACATCTTTTACTTATAAAAACTCTACTAAGTTACGTCTGTTGGCCTTAACCCAATTAAATTTTCCTGTTAAATCTGATCATGCGCATAACACATGACGCTAGTTTTGTAATTTACACTATTTATTTAAAAATAAAAATTAAAAGAATACACATATTTAAGAAAAAGGGCATTTACATATATCCCCCTACTAACTTGCTCAATTGCATACATACCCAAACTCTAACCTTTAATTACGTATATCCCCTTCCTTAAACAAACATATTACATATTTACCTATTTAATTAAAATTGACTCATAAAATGACAATTTTACCCTTTAATTTACTAAACAAAAAAAAAATAACATGTTTATCCAATTTTATCTATTTTTTATTTCTCCATAGTAAATGTATGATATAGAGTAATATTCATTGAACTCACCAAATTTATTTTAGATTCAAAACTGAACTTACTAATTGGTTATGTTCGAAATCAATTAACGAAACAAACTTTCAACCAAAAATCATACATGCTAGAAATCAAGAACGTGGATGAAACATAACCTGCTTCACACCACAGTCAAATCCATCATCACTGCCTTCGCAAAAATAGTCGCTGGAACAAATTACACCAAGTACTCAGTCAGCCTATAAAGATTCTACCGATACAGAGGGTCTCAATTGTCGTCTGATACGGAGACGTGTAAAATCAAACCTTATAATCATCAATTTCATATTTCTCAATCATCTCTCGAATCCTCTTTATTGATCCTCCGCCCTCATTTTTCGGCCAATCTAATTGTCGGATCTGCAACCCTAGTAATACACACTTTCCACGTTTCCTTCGTTCTGTCTGTAACACACAAGCATGATTCTTCATTGTCGTAGAGGCTTCACAGTGGCTATGTCGTGTAAAAGATTCTTGGTAGTGGCTTTGGTGGAGTCAAATGTTTTTTGGTAAGGTAAATCGGATTAGAATTGTATGTGAAAACGGTATGTTGGTAATTTTATATTAACAGGGGATATATGTAATTAAACTTTAGGGATTTGGTTTATATGTAATTGATCAAGTTAATACGGAGATATATGTAATTCTCCCTTAAAAATAAATAAAATTCTCTTTCTTTACAATATCCACCATCACTATCCACCCCACCCCATCTTCAATCTCTCTATAAAAGATTCTTGGTGGTGGCTTTGGTGTACCACCACTACTATCACCACCACCGGCTACCTGTAACATCTCGGATTTTTCACACTCGTATTCGTTAACATAAAATCGATTTGGGAACTTATTCAGATCCTTATTATTAATAATATCAAGTATTTTTAAGTAATTAGATTTACATTTTCATTTTATACCCCTTATACTTTCTAAGATGTTCATTTCTTGTTTTAAGCATAAAAGGTTCAATATTTAACCAATTTTCAAAGTACAAGGACCATACTTGCCAAAAATCAAATTTCTCACTCCTATAGCCGGGGCGCTGCACGGTGGCACCACCAAGGGGTGGCCACGCGGCGCCATGGGATGCCTGATAAGATTTTATGAGTTTTATTCTTTCCTAGTTCGTTTTTAGCATGCAAATCGCTTATTTTTGGCATAAATCGAGTAAATTGAGGTCCAAGAAAAGGAATATAACTAAAATACATGTCCATGTTCATTACTTACTGATCAAGCACGAAATCTACAGACTATTTCATTGATTTGGTCATTAATTTCATATTCGGTTGCTTAAACGAGTGAATTAACCGTATTTGGTTCGTTTTAGTGTTCACTATATAAATAACCCATTATAACTTGCCACAAACTTTAACTAAACCCAAAGATAGCCTCTCCAGCCGTCACCCTCCTCTGTCCCTCATAAAATCCTTCGGTTTTTGCATTATTGTTGAAGTTATAAGCATAAGCATTTGACTTTGCTTATTTTTGGACCTTTGACTCTTCGTTTTGGTTGATTCTTCC
Organism: Bidens hawaiensis; assembly: GCF_021521415.1. Lineage (NCBI taxonomy): Eukaryota > Viridiplantae > Streptophyta > Magnoliopsida > Asterales > Asteraceae > Bidens > Bidens hawaiensis. Next base: position 486,217 of record NW_027504856.1, read on the forward strand.
ACTTTCCGGGTAAGTTGTAAACTGAGAAACGATTCATTCATGTTCCGTAGTCAATAACCTTCAATCAATTTTGGTGGTTGAAGGGTGTTGACTGGTCAATTTGCTTAAAACCCGTTAAAGGGCAAAACAGTCAACAAGTTTGACTATTCGTTTTCTTATACTTCTGGTCGGATTCAACTTCGGTGCAGAAGAATTTTATTCTCGTAACAAAATTTTAAGGCTACTAACCAAAACCCGGCTTCCGACTTGCTGTTCGGATTCTGGTCAGCACCGACTCGTTTAAATCTTAAATTTAACATAACCGGAGTTCTAAACATCCGTTTGGATTGATTCTAGCGGCAACGAGTTCGGTTTTACTTATATTATCCTATCTCAACGTTTCAGGTTTTGATTATTTATCTCGTTTGACGTGTTAGTGGACGACTCGTTTAATCATTAACACGTGTATTCATATTTTTTTCACTTACCTTCAATCTAAGGTGAGTTTTATCATTTCCCTATTTTACTAAGTTTTCTAAACGTTTTGGGGACATATGCGTATTATTCGTATTTCATATTAGAGCATTCTCATCCCACCCCCTATCTCCAAACCAAAAATTACACTAAAACTTACTTTATTTTCTCTCTCCATTTCAATTAAATAATACTTTTTATACCTTTTATCATTACATTTTCTCTTTCCTTCACTCACAACCACTTTCAAAATATATTAAAAAATTATAGGGGATGAACAGTAACTTTTCAAATATACAGAAAAATCACTACTTTTTCTAAAATATAAAAACTCTTCACTCACAACACTTTGAATCACTCTCTAAATTATAAAAACACCCCTCACATAATATGAGGGGTTGGATGAGAATGCTCTTATATATATATATATATATCTCAAAGATAGCAAACGTGTAATTGTGTGTGATTAATCAAATATACTTGTTACATGTTTACTTGTGCTAATATTCATTCATTCGTATTTCGGAGGGGTCCAACATATTCCCATGTATATGGTAATCATATTATTGACCTGTCACACCCTCAAAATCCACTAATGAAGTTTTACCGTCAGAGGGTGTGAACTAACAGGATCGGAATCATCAGTTATAATCAAACCATAAAACAAAGTTTCAAAACCATGAAAACGTTTACGAGTAATTAAATGCGGAAGCGTAAAAACCTTTAACCAAAAGTTGCGTCACGCAGGACGACTTAAAACCAATGATAACCGTTAAAATTAAGTTTGCATAACAAAAGCGTTTTCAAGCAATGCATGTTCCTAAACCGCGCGCCCGCCTCGGCTACATGAGAATAACATACTAAAAGTGTCAACACAAGGTTGGTGAGTTCACAAGTTTAAATAAAAATAAAGCGATTAGCGTTTGCGTTCAGCGTGTTGCGTTAAGCGTTTTGCGTTACAGCGTTTTGCGTTACCAGATAGTGTTATGCCAATTATATATCTATAGGTAGCTAGCCTATAAAATAAGTATCACTAAGTGTTCGACACCGAAGCTGACTGTTTATCAATTTGCCTTGCCACCAGGTCATCCAGACCATGGTATGTGTTTAGCCAAGATTACACCCGCTCGACATCCAGTCGAGTTTAGCGTTGGGTGGGGTTTGTCAAACCCAGTAGTACTACTCAACAGTGACTCGCTATTATCCAAATATTAACCGGTTCGATGTTATGAAGGACTTTTAGTTTATGCGTTTGCCACTTAGTCTTTACAAGTGATATATAATCTATATTAACAAAATCTCAAATGCGTTGCGGAGTATGTTATCTCCCCCAAGTGAAAAGCGTTTAAAAAGTTTAAAAGGGGAAAGTGAAACTCACTGTTTGCGAAGAAATTCCCAAATTAATTCACCAAGATGCGCGTCACAGAAAAACTCTCTCTAGCGTTCTAAAACAACAAAGAGATTTTTCTAAGTGTCGGAATATTATCGAGTCTCTAGACCCGGCACATAATACCTATGCACATAACATGTTTCGTGTTTCGTTTGTGAATCGTGTGTGACTTTAACAAATGTATTTGTGATACATTACATGTGTAAGCAATTATTTACGTGTCACGTATTCATAAAGTACATCACTAGCAATTACTCCTCGTAAGGGCAATTTGGTCAACTCATAACAATTAACTAGCAACTTTTCCCCACGAGGGCAATTTGGTCAAATCATTACAATCAATTAGCTATTATTCCCCGCAAGGGCATTTTGGTCAAAACACGACAATTAATTTGCAATCATTCCCCTCAAGGGCAATTTGGTCAAAACACAATGATAAATTAGCAAGTATCACGTTTCATGCATTTTCACAAAACTCAGCAGCTAGTTTCACCGAGACAGAAATTCTACTTGAAAGATCGTACTATTCCACCGATCATAGCATCTCAATAAATTTACCAAAAATCATCACAGAAGCATATATGTCTTAGGTTTCCAGAACATATTTTATTATATTTTTATTCCACATAGTTTTCTCACAATCATCAAATCATTACAGCAAACTCATAACAGTCAAATTCATGCGCAACAGAATGTTATTTGAAATTCCCGTTAAAGGAAAAATCCAATAAATGCAAGACCACTTGGGTTAGGTTCCTAACTCAATAAGTCAACTTACAGAAGTGGAACCAACCCAATTGGTCTCGTAGTTCATGAGATATAATATTTACAAAACAACCTAACAGCAGGTCTAACAGCTCAGCTTTGCACAACGTTTTTGTAAAATCATAAAAGTTAACCTTTACTTGTCCAAAAATTACAAATTTATATTCTATAGAAACTAGACTCAACCTAGTTTACTGTAGTATCAATAATCTCAACCAATTTTCAAATTTACACTTCGTTACAGTCACTTAAACATCAAATACACATTCTGTCCAGAAACTGTTTGCATCCAAACTCAACATATTAACAATCTATGAACTATCATGCATTCATATAGGACTCTAGACTCCATAAACACCATCCATGCACATCAATTACACATTACATACATGATTAGGGTTTTTTTTGAACTCAAATCAAAGACACAACGATTAACGTGTAACAATATAAATTCTAGTTATCAAATCATCATTCAATCAACAACAATCATATTAGTTATACACACACACAAAATCGGCTGCCTAGGGTTTACAATTAACCCAATAAACATCAAAATTAAGTGTAAAGGATGCATAGGATAGTCGGTTATACCTTCCTAGCACCTTAATCTTCGATCAAAACTTGAAATTGATGGTTGAATGTGTGTGTAAAAGTGACGGCAGCCAAGGGAGGGGGAGAGGGGTTTCCGATCGGGATCTTGGGGAAAAGAAAAAAAATGGTTAGGGTTTATTATAACATAGTATTTATAGAATACTATGTTACACTTTGGCCCTTCCACTTTCAATTGTTGTTTTTCTAACTTAAATAACTAGTTTACGTCTTGAGTTAACGTTTATAACCATGTTATCACACAACACATAAGTCTAACACATAATTATCACATAATTACTGTTTTGACGTTTTTCGTTTATTCATCAATCGTTTGCGTCAACTCGTTTGCGTTTCGGTGCAACTCCCGAAAGACTACACATGTAGTAAGTGTTAAGCGTCATTTAAACCCTAGTTTAAATGTAATGAAGTGTGCGTTATAGATTCAGTGATCTTAAGTTTGAATTGACGGAGTTGAGTTAACGGAGTTAACCTGAAGTTGACGATTGTCACATGACCAACGCCCGATTCGCTTGGCAACGGTCTAATTACTTGCTTATGGTTTGATTTATTTATCGTAATTTACTACGATATGCTTATTTATCACACTATATCATATCATATCATTGCAAAACTGGTGATAATCTCACTCCACTTTATGTTGACAAACTCTATTGTATTTTCTATGCATATTCGGGTTATCTTATAAATTGAATATTGAAGTTTGGACACCTAGACAAGACCTTAGATTTAACGAAGACAGTTATTATTTAAATTTATGTTGGATTATATTTATTTATTTGGATTATTTGTCATATTTGGATATTGTGTGCAGTTTTTGAATAAATTAATTAACTTAATAGATATTGTCATTTTTATGTTATTATAGTACCTTTGAGCTGTGAACAATCGGCTCACGCCCCGGCATTTCCGCCTTAGATTGGGGTGTGACATAATGGTATCGAAGCTGAAGGTTTTAAGATAGGTCGTTAGAAATTGTCCTAGTCATATGGTTAGGACCATGTACGTGCTTATCTGAACTGCCTTATGTGCTATTAAAATTGTTTACAGCTTATTTAAGTTATTTGTTTTATTTTATCTTATTTATTTAATGTACACACACACAAATTCCGAGGCTACGCCTCACATTCAAAATACTTTTCTAAATCTTTTATTTTTGGTAGATTATCTTTTATTTTGGGGAAATTCCTTACGAATTCCCAAGTTTTGTTTTTACTCCCTCTCCTTAGGGTATGGGAGTATGATAACCGTAGGGGTGCGAGAAACTGTGAGTCGGGTCTTGGCTAAACGGTTCCAAGAACCAAATGTAAGACGCAATTCCTTACCTGGAGGATAACCTGACCACAGTACTCGAGCCTCTAGGCCAAAGAAGAACAAGATGTCATACGACTGGAACCCAAAGTGGTTAACGTAACCGGCTAAACGGTTACATTCCTTTTATAAAAACAGAATTCATGGTGGTTCGTGGCTAAATTCGGGAAAACTTCCAAAATGTATTTTTAATTATTTTATATACTTAGTTGGGTGAAAAATCCATGTAAATCCATGGGCACTCAAACTATCCATTTCTCAACCCATTTTTAATTTGATTTTTGGTTGGGATGTATCGTCCGGGGTGGTTCCCGAGATACTCCAACTACTCATATTTGATTCTTGATTCGATAATTAGTTGGGTCGGTTAAATGCCTTGTAACGCTCATGGGCCGACCAACTCCGTTGACTTGATAATTCGTTAATTAGTTGGGTCAGTTAAACGCCATGTAACGCTCATGGGCTGACCAACTCAATTGTTTGTTATTCGTTATATTTTAATTGGGTCAATAAATTGCCATGGAACGCTCATGGGAGGCCCAATTCACAAAATTTATATTGCTCTATTTAGTTGGGCCATTCAAATTGCCATGGAAAGCACATGGGAGGCCAACTCATTGGATATGTTTTGTTATTTTATTCGGGATCTCAAGCTACCATGGAAATGCCACACCCCAACCTAAGGCGGAAATGCCGGGGCATGATCCGCTTGCTCACAACTCGAAGATACTATCATGAATATAAATGACAATATCTAATTAATTATTTTATTCAAAGAATACAAACAATATCCCAATATAGGAAAACAATTCCAATAAATATATATAGCAAATTTAAATCCATGTTTGTCTTCATTAAAACCCTAAAGTCTTTCTAAGTGTCCATACTTCAACTTCAAATTAATAGCAACCTGCATATGCGTTGAAACCAGAGTTTGTCAACATAAAGTTGAGTGATAATATCAATAGTTTTGCATGTCAATATAAATAAGCATAACATAGTAAATGCGGTAAGTGTAATCAAACCATAAACAAGTATGTAGACTGTTGCCAAGCGAATCGGGCGTTGGTTAATAGCATGAGCATCCAATACATGGGAATAGGATGGACCCCTCCGAATATACGAATGAATGAATATTACCACAAGTAAGCATGTAACACATATATTTGATTAAGTCACATACAATTACACGTATGCTATTTGTTTGATATATATATATATAGTATATAGTATGATATACGAATATGTATGCATATGTACCCAAAACGTTTAGAAACTTAGTAAAATAGGAAAATGATAAACTCACCTTAGATTAATGACAAGCGAATATAAATACGAATAAGCGAGTTAACGAATAAGCGAGTCGTCCACTACACGTCAAAAGATATAAACAATTCAGAATCTGTAATTTTTAGATATGATAATATGAGTAAAAACGAACTTAATGCCGCTGGAATCGACCCAAACGGACGTCTAGAACTCCGGTTATGTTAAATTAAATATTTAAGCGACCTGGTACTGACCAGAATCCAAACAGCGAGTTGAAAGTTGGGTTTTGTCCAGTAGCCTTAAAATCATGTTACGAAAATAAAAGTCTTCTGGACCGAATGTTGGTTCTGACCAGAAGCATGAGAAATTGATTGGTCAAAGTTGTTGACTATTTTGCCCTTAAACAGGTTTGAGTCCAATTGACCACCGAGACTCCCTCAATTGGCAAAATTGATTGAGGGATTTTGTTCTACAGATCAAAGTATACAATATTAAAGAAGATAGCTTACCCGAACGATGAATGAAACAAGAGATAATCGAGGTCAAAGGGTCTTGAAGCTGAAAAGTCAACGAAGCAATACGAACTTGTTAAATTCTTGAAGAAACCGACAACAGGGAAAGAAATTTTGTGGATTTTAGCTATGGGGGCTGGTATTGAAGTAGTAATTTAGGGTTTTATGATATGTCTTTTTTTAAATATTAAGGGTTAAGACTTGTTTATTGGGAAATACTTATTTTAGGAAACCGAATAATTAATAAATGACAGAATCGGTTATAATAACATAGAGATTTCGAGTTTGACAACAAGAAAATGTCTTGGGATCTGCAATAACATTTCTTGGAGTTTAAGTTTCGTTAATTTAATTAAAAATAGGAAAGAATTGGCAAAATTAGTCCCCGTAGTTCCCAAAAATGCTATTTTTAGCCGTTTTTAAGCGATTTTAAAGGTTTCTAAGTGCTATTTTAAAGGAAACCTTACTTTTGAAAGGAAAAATCCGAGATGTTACAGGAAAGCCCAACCCAATATCATTTTACTTTTGAAATTTTTATAAACATTGTTTATTTAATTAAATGCCTTCAAATTATTCTCATTATTTTAAATCCCAACTCATCATCGATTCATCACTAGCACAATTTTAATACTTTTCTCTATTACCCCACATCAACTCATTCACACAACTTACCCATCATCTTATAAAATTTTCATTGTTGGTCCTTGTAGAATGTCTTCTCAACATCATCGTCGTAACAAACGTCGTCCATCGGCTGCTCATGATCGCCGTTTGGCTGCTAGAGTCACTAAGGAATTTACTGTTGCTTTGCCCGAAGTTGTGTCCTACTTGCAAAGTATTAACTCAAATGGATCCGCTACTTCGGCTACACCGAACAACTTCCACTACAAGAACTTTACGAGTGTTAAACCACCTTTTATCTTGACGAGGAGAATGCTACTAAGCTCCCACTGGTTTGAGAGGATGGAGAATATCTTTATTCACTGTGAATGTCCGGACGACAAACGGACTAGGTTCGCCTCGAGCGTCTTGAGGAACGAGCTCTCACATGGTGGAACTCCTTTAAGGCCCTCCAAGGTGTTGAAGAAGTTTTGGCTATTCCTTGGGAGGAACTCAAGGATGCAATGAAGAGAGAGTTTTGTCCCGAGCATGAACTGCAAAGGCTCAAGACGAAGTTTTGGGGGCTTAAACAAATCGGTGGTGATAATTCAACCTACTCAACTATTTTAAGGAACTGAGCCCAATTATACCTCACTTGGTAACCCTTATGTCCCGCGGTAGTCAAAAGTTTATTCGTGGATTGCCGACAATTTTCCGTGATGCCATGGTTAATCGAGACCCTCTCTCAATCGAGAAAGCTATTGCTCTTGCTGCTTCACTTTCTGATGACCATGCTAGAGATGGAACCTTACCTCGCAAGGACTCTAAACCTACTCTTGAAAACCCTAAAACCGATTCCTCAACCAATGCTAAGGCCGAACCCAAACCCACTCCTTGCAATAGTAATCCTTCTCACCACAAACGTAAATCCAACTACCAAAACTATGCTGTTAACCAAGCCAATCTGCAACCCTCCAACCAAAATGCTCCTAACAAGAAAACCTACACCGGACCTTTCCCGTTATGCTCCGTTTATAACTATCATCACCTGGCTCAATCTCCATGTCGCGCATGCACCAACTGCATCCGATATGGTCACCTTGCTAACACTTCCTGTGCACTGCCCGGTACTTAAACTACCTCACATGCTCAACCCGGTGTTCCTAACACTCGTGCTTGCTACAATTATGGAGATCCTAGTCATCTTCGCAATGCGTGCCCTCGACTTATCCATGCACATAAAACTCAAGCGATACCTGCACCCTACGACAGTACCAATGCTTATCAAGTCCCAACCCATCAACCATATATCCTTCAAGCTCCTCCCGTAAACCAAGATCCCCCCATACTTACCTACCAAACCCCATATCCGCAAGTTCAAGTTTACCAAACTCTCATCAACCAAACCCCACTCATGCAAGCTGTTCAAGTTCAACCTATTCAAGCTATCCCAAATCCATCTACCTTGACTGCTCAAGTTATTATGGATCCAACCACCTCAAGTGCTCCAAGTCAAGTGAATCAAGGCAACCGTAACTGAAGATTCTTGAAGAATTTGGAGATTTTGTTGCTTTCATTACTTCTATCTTAAGTTATATTGTCATTTCTGCTTATGCATTTTATCGACTCTTTAGTTATTTGTGGTGTTGGATAATTTCAATTTGAACTATTTTGCATGTTTTATCTCATGAATAAAGTTTCTATTTGTCAAGGTTAATTTCTTATATTTTAGTACCTTATCTTATTCTCTTATTCTTATTCATCACGATTCACTATAGCGTCTATTTCAAGGAATTCATTTTCTTTCAATCTTCCAAATTCTACTTTTATAAGCAAAAGATATATTAGAAATTACAAGATTTTATTAATCCAACTTGAACATTTATTAATTATCTTTTGGAATTTATCAAAACGTTTGCTTCTTTTGAAATGATGGTTTTCAATGTTTTATAACGCACATGATGGAACGGATTATGCGGACCATCCGACGATAAGAGTAATTATGGTCCGGAACATAATTATCCAAATCCTCGCATGGAATTCATAATACGTACAATTGTATGTCATGATTTAGAACCTAAGGTAGTTTGAGTAACGGTAAGAATGTTAAGATGATAAGGACATGGTGGATACGCCGCTGGTACATCCTATATATAAGTGCCCTTATCGGATTGTCATTTGAAACGTTGCTTCGATTATTAGAAGTTATATGTTATGATATTTTTCTTTAAAAGTAATTACTTTAAAAAACGATTATGTTTTAGTTTTCCTTAATTTTGGGACGAAATACCCTAAAGTAGGGGAGACTGTAACATCTCAGATTTTTCAAACTCGTATTCATTTACATAAAATCGATCGGGAACTTATTTGGATCCTTATTTTTAATAATATCAAGTATCTTTAAGTAATTAAGATTTACATTTTCATTTTATACACATTATACTTTCTAAGATGTTCATTTCTTGTTTTAAGCATAAAAGGTTCAATATTTAACCCATTTTCAGAGTACAAGGACCATACTTGCCAAAAATCAAATTTATCACCCCCTATAGCCATGGCACTGCACGGTGGCACCACCATGGGATGGCTACGCGGTGCCATGGGATGTCTGATAAGATTTTATGAGTTTTATTCTTTCCTAGTTCGTTTTTAGCATGCAAATCGCTTATTTTTTGGCATAAATCGAGTAAATTAAGGTCCACGAAAAGGAATATAACTAAAATACATGTCCATGTTCATGTTCATTACTTACTGATCAAGCACAAAATCTTCAGAATATTTCATTGATTTAGTCATTAATTTCATCTTTAGTTGCTTAAACGAGTGAATTAACCATATTTAGTTCGTTTTAGTGTTCCCTATATAAACAACCCATTATAACCTGCCACAAACTTTACCTAAACCCTAAGAGAGCATCTCCATCCATCACCCTCCTCTATCCCTCATAAAATCCTTTGGTTTTTGCATTATTGTTGAAGATACAAGCATAAACGTTTGACTTTGCTTATTTTTAGACCTTTGACTCTTCGTTTTGGTTGATTCTTCCACTTTCCGGGTAAGTTGTAAACTGAGAAATTGCTTATTCATATTCCCTAGTCAATAACCTTTAATCAATTTCGGTGGTTGAAGGGTGTTGACTGGTCAATTTGTTTAAAACCGTTAAAGGGCAAAAACAATCTACAAGTTTGACTATTCGTTTTCTTATACTTCTGGTCGGATTCAACGTTCGGTCAAGAAGACTTTTATTCTCGTAAAAAAATTTTAAGGCTACTTACCAAAACCTGACTTCCGACTCGCTGCTCGGATTCTAGTCAGTACCGACTCGTTTAAATCTTAAATTTAACATAACCGGAGTTATAAACATCCGTTTAGATTGATTCCAGTGGCAACGAGTTTGTTTTTAATTATATTATCATATCTCAACGTTTCAGGTTCTGATTGTTTATCTCGTTTGACGCGTTAGTGGACGACTCGCTTAATCATTAACTCGTTTATTCATATTTTTATTCACTTACCTTCAATCTAAGGTGAGTTTTATCATTCCCCTATTTTTCTAAGTTTTCTAAACGTTTTGGGGACGTATGCGTATTATTCTTATTTCATATTATATATATATATATATATATATATATATATATATATATATATGAAAGATAGCAAACATGTAATTGTGTGTGATTAATCGAATATACTTGTTACATGCTTACTTGTGCTAATATTCATTCATTCGTATTTCGGGGTCCAACATATTCCCATGTTTAGGGTGATCATATTATTGACCAACGCCCGATTCGCTTGTCAACGATCTAATTACTTGCTTATGGTTTGATTTATTTACCGCAATTTACTACGTTATGCTTATTTATCATACTATATCATATCATTGCGAAATTGATGATAATCTCACTCAACTTTATGTTGACAACCTCTATTGTATTTTCTACACATATGCAGGTTATCTTGTAAATTGAACATTGAAGTTTGGACACCTAGATAAGACCTTAGGGTTTAACAAAGACAATCATTATTTAAATTTATGTTGGATTATATTTACTTATTTGGATTATTTTGTCATATTTGGATATTGTGTGTAATTTTTGAATAAATTAATTAACTTAATAGATATTGTCATTTTTATGTTATGATAGTACATTTGAGCTGTGAACAATCGGCTCACGCTCCAGCATTTCCGCCTTAGGTCAGGGTGTGACACTACCGACAGTCACCACCACCCACCATCTGTTGACGCATCCAGTGTCCGGGTCGCGCTGCACTGGACGGACCCACCGCACCATACTTAAACTCAACACATTTCTTTTTCCAGGAATTAGTGACACTTATGGTGAATTTTTTTTATATATAGCGGACTAAAAATGTCTAGATTTATATGATTAGGAATCACAAATCTACTGTATACCTATATCATTTCTTTTGTTACATACATCTATCTTACTCAAAATTAAACTTGCAAAGCATATAAAAGTTCGCATTACATAAATATCTAATATTATGCCTTACATACATTTATACAGTTACCTTTTCTAAATACGCAAGTACAATGTGGACCAAAGGAGTACCCATTAATCCATTATATGTCAACTAAGCCAATAATACACCATATCACAGGATACATATGGCACCATCAAACAATGTAACACAAACATTCATTTCGAAACCAAACTTAAAACCCATTAACTATTTCAAAATAAACCAATCACATAACTAAGTTATGAAAACCAAAACCTACATACATGTAGAAAACACATTACATAACTACCATAAGATCACAACATTTCAACGAAACAAAAATAATGTTTAACGACTACCAAAACCTAATATCATTTAATATAACTATAAAATCCTTCAAACACCAAAATGTCATTCCTTCATGAGAGCTTCCATTATGCCTTTTTTTTATAGATGTTTATATCAGCTAGCAGAATCTTGCATGTGTATTTCATCCTTAAACTTGTTGGGTTTCTAGGGATAATTAACACTTAGTTAACCATTTTTCTAGTCACAATTAAGGCGGAAGCGTGATATTTACAAACTAAACATATCTATCCATATGTTTATATATGTATATCTTACAAGTTTATATAAGATATGTTCATGAACAACCTTGTTCATTCAAGTATTAAGATTACCAATAATCTATTTATTAGAAACCCGAAGCAAGGATCAAATGATACGGAAAAGCTAAACTATCAAAGCTATAAACACTTACACTCTTAACCCTTTAAGATTGTAGTTGATGTTGAAGAAGATGATGATGTTGATGCTAGACTTTCAAAGGAAAATCCTCAAATGGAATATACCCCGAGCCTCCAACACACACCGAGCTAGGTTAGGAAGCTTGAACACGAAAAACCCGAGACCCGAGCCTCTTCCTTTTTGGCCGATTACAAGAAAAGAAAAAGAAAGAGTGGTGGTCTTTTTGGTTACTTGAAAGTTTTTTATATTCTTGATCATTATCCTTTTTATCATCATATCCATCATCCATGATGTTAGGTATTAGGTTAAGTAAATAATACTCAATCTATACCAAATACATGACAAGATTTGACCAATACATTGGGGTGTGGGGCCCACCCAAAACCGGCCCCAATATTATTATTATTATTATTATTTTTTTTATTTTATTTTATTTATTTTATACATTATAAAATATATAAACACCCCATCTTTTATAAACCATTTTATAAAAGAACATATAGTTAAATAATCATTCCAATAATAATTATTTGAATAAATAAATTAACCAATTAATTTATTTAACACTTTCAAGTAAGTATTCAGAAACCCGATTTTCTGAATGTGTCGTGTTCTGTATTTGTCATATAGATCTTATCTTAACAAATACATAATTGGTGTGTGTCTAACTCGTTATTGGGTATGACCCGACTTGGATCAAACACGGCTAGCCACATTAACTTAATTATGTGTCTCGGGCATACGGTATTCCAACAATCTCCCACTTGCACGTGACTCATAAGAAGTTAATGCTAATGGTGAATACCGCCTAACAACAGGTCACCATCCCTAGTGTGTTTGACTAAGTGCCATTCAATAACATCATCCCCTTCAAGTCCATACTTGATATGATATAGGTAAGTCTTATCATTACATCCCTTTGTTACTAGATGTCCTGTCAAATCGAAGAGACACAGAGTGATCATTCTCTCAACGATTTAACTTAACAGGCCTTAGACATCTAAACTCTCAACACATAAGAGGAACAAATCCCATCTTGACTGCATACATCCTTGTTGACATCTTGTATGATATCTGAGCTCTTTCTTTTACGTCATCGTGTTACCGAAAAACAAAGAAGAGAGTCAAGTTATCAGACTTGATGAAAAACCAGATCCAATATGCATCTCAGGTCAAAGGACACAATAATACTCGCCTTTACTCAAGGATTACTTATGATCAGTTGCACTAACTCTATGCAGTGATCCTTGAGAGCGGATCATGTCCAATATTTGTATCCCACAAATATTTATAAACCTTGGTGGCAAACCTATGCCCTATATTCATCACATGAATATCAACCAATCCCAGTTCATAATAGTCTTACCTTCATGCCTGTTCCCACAAGCATGATCGACTACGGACGTTTAGAACAACATAAGTCATTCATGGATTAAACATGCAAATATAGAACATAACTCATTGAATAATTAAACATAATTAATTTTCATGAGATACCCATTATATTCGTTCTTATACAAACACTAAACACAGATTAAATCCACTCACTAGAATACCGAAGTCCTAATGCACAAACATGACCCTCATGCTTTGGCCTATCGAGGAGCTTCGTGAGTGGGTCCGCAATATTTTGATCGGTATGAACTTTATGAATACATATCTTTCTCTTTTCAACTTCATCCCTTATGTAGTTGAATCTGCGCTCAATGTGCCTCGTTTTCTGATGAGCACGAGGCTCCTTGATCTGTGCAATAGCACCTTCATTGTCACAGAATATCTCTAGGGGCTCCTGAATGGTAGAGATAATCCCTAGATCCATGATGAACTTTTTCATCCATGCAGCCTCTTGGGCTGCCATTGAAGCGGCGATGTACTCAGATTCTGTAGTGGATAACGCGACAACATCCTGCTTCGAACTCTTCCAAGAGATAGCGCCTCCATTCAAAATGAAGACATATCCCGACTGTGACCGAGAATCATCTCGATCAGTTTGGAAACTCGCATCCACGTAACCCTTTACGACGAGTTCCTCCTCACCAGACCCATATATTAAAAACATATCCTTAGTCCTTCTAAGGTATTTTAATATATTCTTGACAGCCATCCAATGACTGTCACCTGGGTTGTGCTGGTATCTACTCGTTATGCTTAAAGCATACGAGACGTCCGGTCTAGTGCACATCATTGCATACATAATAGATCCTATTGCCGAAGCATAAGGAACATGCTTCATCCTATCCTGCTCTTCCTTAGAGCTAGGACTTTGGGATGAGCTTAACACGGTTCCTCTAGGAATAGGTACCAAACCTTTCTTAGAGTTTTCCATCCTGAACCTTTTCAGGATTTTATCAATGTACGCACTTTGATTGAGTCCGATCAATTTCCTTTGTCTATCCCTATAGACCTTTATTCCCAAGATATATGTCGCTTCTCCAAGATCCTTAATTGAGAAACGACTACTTAACCACGCTTTAACGTTTTCCATACTTGGTATATCATTTCCAAATAAAAGTATATCATCGACATACAAAATAAGGAAAATGATTATACTCCCACTAGCCCATTTATACACACACGCCTCATCACCGTTTTGGACGAAACCAAACGCTTTGATTTCTTCATTAAAACGATGATTCCACATCCGTGATGCTTGTTTCAACCCGTAGATTGATTTCCTTAACTTACAAACTTTATCAGGATTAGATGGATCGACAAAACCTTCAGGCTGAACCATATGGACATCTTCCTCAAGATATCCATTAAGAAAAGCGGTCTTGACATCCATTTGCCATATCTCATAATCAAAATGAGCTGCAATGGCAAATAATATCCTGATCGACTTAAGCATCGCGACCGGCGAGAAGGTTTCATCATAATCAATCCCTTGAGTTTGCGTGAAACCTTTTGCTACAAGTCGTGCTTTGTAAGTTTCTAAATTTCCATGCATGTCGGTCTTCCTTTTGAAGACCCACTTACATCCAACCAGTTTGGAGTTAAGTGGACGATCAACCAATTCCCAAACTTGGTTATCGTGCATGGATTGCATCTCGGCGCTCATGGCTTCAAGCCACTTGTCACAATCAGGTTGTGACATAGCATCTTTGTAGGAGATCAGTTCATCCGAATCGACCAAGTAACAATCATCCACAAGAAATCCATATTTCTTGGGAGGTCGACTAATCCTATTAGATCTGCGAGCAACGTGTGTATGATCAACCATTTGATCACCTTCAACATCCTCGTGTTGAAAGCTAGTATCGACCAACTGTGTATCATCCAGTGATTCTTGAACCTCTTCAAGTTCCACTCTCTTTTCACTAGGTCCTTCCATAAGGAACTTAGTTTCTAAGAAGTATCCTTTGCGTGAAACAAACACCTTTTGTTCACTAGGATCATAGAATATATATCCTATATCATCCTTTGGGTATCCTATGAAGATACACCTGATGGATCGAGCCTCAAGCTTATTTGGGGTGTCACGTTTAACATAAACTATGCATCCCCATACCCTTAAATATGAAAAGGATGGAACCTTTCCATGCCACACTTCATAGGGTATTCGATCCACCTTTTTGGTCGGGGCCATATTCAAAATACGAGCCGCTGTAAGTAGCGCATATCCCCAAAATGATGGCGGTAGTGAGCTTCGTGCCATCATTGATCGAACCATGTCCAACAGTGTTCGATTCCTCCTCTCGGATACTCCGTTATGTTGAGGAGTACCAGGAGGAGTAAGCTGTGAAATAATTCCACAATCTCTAAGATGACTTTGAAAAACATCACTTAGGTATTCGCCTCCTCTATCGGAGCGGAGTACCTTGATTGTTCGGTCGAGCTGATTTTGTACTTCATTTTGAAATTCCTTGAACATTTCAAAGGCTTCATGTTTGTGTTTCATTAAATACACATACCCATATCGACTAAAATCGTCGGTAAAGGTAATGAAGTACCTTTCACTATTCCTACTAGTTGGCTTGAAGGGTCCGCATACATCCGTATGTATGATACCCAACAAGTCCTTAGCCCTTTCATTTGTACCTTTGAAAGGCTCTTTGGTCATCTTGCCTTGAATACAAGATTCACACTCATCAAACGAACCTAACTCATTTGTTTTCAAAAGACCATTCTTTTGGAGAGTATTTACACGATTCTTGTTTATGTGTCCAAGACGACAATGCCAAATGTAGGAATCACTCAAATCCTTTTTGAGTCTTTTAGTGGAAGTTTGATATAATGAGCTATTTAAGGTATTGTCATGAACCAATTCATAAATACCGTTGTTTGGTACAGCTTTAAAATAAAAGATACCATTAGATGATACATGCATTTCTGATTTTACAAATTTAAAGTCAAAGTTACATTGTCTAAGAAGGTGCACAGAAATAATGTTCCTAGTCAAACTAGGAGCATACAAAACATTTCTCAAAACAACTTCCAAACCACTTGGAAGCGATAAAGTGAAGTCTCCTCTAGCGACCACGTGCACCCTTGCACCGTTGCCCATGAAAAGACTCACTTCGCCCTTCTTTAAGTCTTCATTCCTTTTGAACCCCTGCAACCAATTGCAAATATGAGTTCCACATCCGGTATCCAATACCCATGTGTTAGAAGAAATAAGATTTAGCTCAATATTAATCATAAAGACATTACCCGAGGTATGCCCCGCATTCCTCTTGTCTCTTAGCTCCTTTAGGTAGACCGGGCAATTGCGTTTCCAATGTCCGGTCTCCCCACAACCAAAACAAGGATCATCCTTATGACCCCTCGGTTCCATAACCTTTTGTTTCTTTGCCACAACCGGTGATTTGCCCTTACCCTTAAGATGCACATGAGGACCCTTTCTTTTTGCTACCTTAGCCTTAGGATTGGGTTGAGATCGATTCTTGGATCTACCTTCATTGATCGCAAACACGGGTAAAACCCTTTTACCCATGCTCGCCTCGGCTGTTTTAAGCATTGAGTGAAGTTCTCCAATGTTTTTGTCCCACCCGTTCATGTTATAATTTAACACGAAAGTGTCGAACCTTTTCGACAAAGAGTTAAGGATCAAATCCGTTGCTAACTCTTTTGAGATGGGACAATTGAGCTTAGCGAGGCGATCAATGTAACTTTTCATCTTAAGTACATAAGCTGAAACTGGTTGATTATCATCCATTCTACATGCATGCAAGGCTCGAACCGTTTCGAACCTTTCAACTCTTGATTGCTTAAGGAACATTTCCTTAAGTTGAGTAATCATGTCGTACGCATTATGGTTTTCGAAATCCTTTTGGATTTCGGGAACCATAGTCGCCAACATGAGGCATGACACTTGAATGGAATCTTCCGTAAGTTTGACCCAATTCATATATTCGACCTCACTTCCCTCTTCCGGTTCTTCGGGGATAGGTGTTTCCAAAACATGATATAATTTTTCTTGTTTTAGAACAATCCTTAAATTTCGGAACCAATCCGAAAAGTTATTGTGGTTAAGACGGTCTTTAGCGAGAATAGATCGGAGAGATACGTTTTGGACGTTAGGGATTATGTTGTCGTCGACGTGTGCGGCCATCTGCAGAATTTTAATTAAGTTCATTTTAGTGTTTTACATATTTTAATTATTAATACCCTTTTATATATATACCAAATATAATTAATAATTAAAATCTAGAATCCAACGATAAACCCGACTCCGGTTAGGTGACCTTTTTCCCATTGTCGGTTTATCAAGGTAGTTATTCATAACAATTGCAAACCCTTTTGCAACTTCTAGAGTTTATGGGACCGGTTCGAAATCATATTTCGTGTCGGCATGTTTATCCCATCAACACCTATTAGACCCCATGCTTGGGTGACCCTCTTCACATGGTTCTAATTTAAGTTGTCCTACTTGTATCAACTTGTAATATTAACATACAAACGGTTAGGTGACCTTTTTCCCATTTATATGCTAATATTACCTCAACATATTAATTTACTCTACGCGGTTAGGTGACCTTTTTCCCACTAAGAGCTTACTAATATGTTAAGCGTTAATACAAAAGGATGGTGTTTAACTTGTTATCCTTAATTTCAAAAAGGGATTTTTAGTTTTAATAATTCTAGTTATAAAACTTTAAATCATGTTCTAACATGCATTTAGTAACATGATTATTTTGAAACCATTTTTCAAAATTCTAATTTATAATAAAACCATTTTATTATGGGCGTGAGACGGCTAGTTAATAAATCCATTTTATTAAACTATGTGTCACGTAATTACCGATAATTATTAGAACCCGTTTTATGCTTTGTTAATTAATTCTAAGTGACGAAGTTGATATCCTAATATCTAACAACCACACAATCAAACAATCAATTAACAAGCATACATAATTATACTAGACACGAGCCACTAATTTAGACCACACTTGTTAGCCGAAACAAGTGTGTGTCTTAGGTCCAATCCTAAGGGACACATGACACATGGATGTTGTAGCTCCCACTCGATCCCGCATCCAAATGCTTCGAGCATCTTCTTCAACCCCGTTGTGATCGATTGGGCTTGAACTTGGGCCTTAGCTTCCATAAGCTTCCATTTGGGCTCAATTGGTGGGCTTAGGTCCTTTTGGGCTTGAATCCCTTTAATGGGCTTGTGAGACCCATTATCACCATACCCGGCCCAATTAGGCCCAAACTTCCAATTTTGCAATCTTCTTTAATTTTACAAAATCAAATGTCCTAATACATTTTTTCTATAAAATAAAGATATTACAAATAACCTATTTATTACATACCCATATGAATAAATAATTACAAAATTACAAAATTGCCCCTAATTAATTATTACAAACCGAAACTTGAATAATTAACTACAATCACAACATCAACCACAAACAAACATCCACTTTGGTCTACGGCTCGGTCTAGTTTTAACAAACATAACCCGTTATGTTTTAGGAACCCGTTCCAAAAACCCCTTGACTTTATCGGGCCTAGCCCAACCCAATTTGGGCTTGACCCAATAACATGATTATGGGCTTCGGCCCACATGTGCAAAACACATGGGCTTCGGCCCAATTAAAAAAACTCACGGGCTTCGGCCCATTTAACCAAAAATGGGCTTCGGCCCATAAAGCTTTTTCCCTTTTATTTCCGGTTAGCCCAATAACCATATCCAAGTGGGCTTCGGCCCAAAATCACCCGATTTGGGCTTTGGCCCATATAATCGGTTTTATATATATTTTTTTTTTTTTGAAAAAAGCCAAAAATATAACAAGATTAAATACAAAAAAAAAATTATGCATGTTAATTTTTTTTGTATAAAATCTTTCAAGGGGAAAATATAAAACCGAAAACCCGAAGCTTAGTTTCCCGTATCCCGGCTCTGATACCATTTGTTGGGTTTCTAGGGATAATTAACACTTAGTTAACCATTTTTCTAGTCACAATTAAGGCGGAAGCGTGATATTTACAAACTAAACATATCTATCCATATGTTTATATATGTATATCTTACAAGTTTATATAAGATATGTTCATGAACAACCTTGTTCATTCAAGTATTAAGATTACCAATAATCTATTTATTAGAAACCCGAAGCAAGGATCAAATGATACGGAAAAGCTAAACTATCAAAGCTATAAACACTTACACTCTTAACCCTTTAAGATTGTAGTTGATGTTGAAGAAGATGATGATGTTGATGCTAGACTTTCAAAGGAAAATCCTCAAATGGAATATACCCCGAGCCTCCAACACACACCGAGCTAGGTTAGGAAGCTTGAACACGAAAAACCCGAGACCCGAGCCTCTTCCTTTTTGGCCGATTACAAGAAAAGAAAAAGAAAGAGTGGTGGTCTTTTTGGTTACTTGAAAGTTTTTTATATTCTTGATCATTATCCTTTTTATCATCATATCCATCATCCATGATGTTAGGTATTAGGTTAAGTAAATAATACTCAATCTATACCAAATACATGACAAGATTTGACCAATACATTGGGGTGTGGGGCCCACCCAAAACCGGCCCCAATATTATTATTATTATTATTTTTTTTTTTTTATTTTATTTATTTTATACATTATAAAATATATAAACACCCCATCTTTTATAAACCATTTTATAAAAGAACATATAGTTAAATAATCATTCCAATAATAATTATTTGAATAAATAAATTAACCAATTAATTTATTTAACACTTTCAAGTAAGTATTCAGAAACCCGATTTTCTGAATGTGTCGTGTTCTGTATTTGTCATATAGATCTTATCTTAACAAATACATAATTGGTGTGTGTCTAACTCGTTATTGGGTATGACCCGACTTGGATCAAACACGGCTAGCCACATTAACTTAATTATGTGTCTCGGGCATACGGTATTCCAACAAAACTGACTAAGACCTTAATCTGATCTTATCTCCTAGGTCACATTCACATCCCCCCCAACCCTAATGAATGTCTCCATATGCCTCCTGGTAAAGAGCAAAGACTCTGCATAATCATCTTTTGTGGCACATTTTAAATTTAGCCACTTTGGAGATACCGTCTCCAGATGATCAATAAGTCTTAAGTCACATAAAATTCCTTATGCGACCATCATGCATCAGTTAGTTTACAACATGAACACTTCAGCTACATATAAAAAATAACCAATCTGTATTCAACTCATAAATGGACTTATCAGTGTCTCGACTGTACTAATGCAAACACCATTATACACGTAGTCTTTCTTCTTTATTGCTTTCAACCTACGAGTCTTTCTTGATATATCAACGTTGTCTACCACAACAACTGAGAGGTTCTTTATATCAAAACACACCAAATAATAGTGATCAAATGACAAAATCGAGAAGAAAAACATATCATATGGTCTTAATTTGATTTTTGTTGCATCGTTGTTCAGTTTGTTAAAAAATTGCGCCTTAAATAAGGACACGCATCTGGTAAAGTTGTAATCATTAAATGCAAAATTACTTTCATTCTTTTATAGTCATCGAAAAACAACAAACCATGAAAGTTAAGAGAATTAGTATTTTCAAATACTTATTGCAAAACATAGCTTTGCACTTGAAATGTAAACACTACACCTACATCAACTCATGCAATCATTACACCACTTATACACCAACACACAACGTTACATATACATGTTTACTTTGCATCTAACTTACAGTCCAAATTTTACTTACACATTGATTCAACTAACATTGGCAGACCATTGGAAACTAAGTCCCGATTGTCATCACCCCAATTTTTTATCAGCACATAAATAACTAAGCAGACTCCAGAGTAACCATCCTAACACTCAAGACCACATTATATTATCAAAATATATATTATTGTCTACGCTAAACCAATTCGATGTATTATACCTTACACACATTCTTTAAACGCATACATCCTATCTAGACCATATTAAAAATAATGACTTACAAGCTTGGTGGTTCCCAGATACAAACGATACGGCGATGAACTACCTCTTTTTGCCTCTGCAACATTCAATCCGAAAGCCAAACAAGAGATGATATTGCTATCAACATTCATGCAGGGATGCAGACTCTCAAACATGCCTCTTTCTCTAAAGAGTCCCTCTTTTGTTACAAAAATATTCTCACTACATTAAGTTTTAAAATTCATTGTTGCCTAATATAACTAAACATAAAAAAACAAAAAAACATTTCTGACAAAACAATTACGTTAACGGTCCGCCAAACCTATGAATATATCTCCATACTTTGGTTTCTTCCTTTTGTTCTTTTTTGTAATATCAACTGGTCTATGCATATGAGGTGATCTGCGATGATAGCTTAGATGTGTTGTTCTTTTCTCTTATTCATGATTTTTTTCTTTTCCTTTTCCTTTTCCTTTTCCAGTCACCATTCTTGCCATCACAATGAGCAGTACGTCTTCCGTATCATTATCTCTCCTTGGTTCTTTGCATTCACTGGTGTGGTCAATTCCAGACCAAAAATGTCAGGAATAACTACCAATTTTGTTGTGGTTGGTGTCTTCAAAAGAGACCTGTCGAAGTCTTGTGTCAGCCCCAAACTTAATGAAGGCCCAACACAAGCTGATTTATCCTTTCCACCGATTTCTATGCCAGTCGCCTTATCTTCACTATCGCACAACTCTTTCATAATCTCTGGATCAGTCTAAATTCTAACACTCTGAGCAAATCCCTACACCAAGTTCTTAACCCCCCTACTTCCTTTAACTTTGTGCCTTCCTTTCTTGTACCATATAATTCAACACTAGGGACTTCAATAATATTTTGTTTTGCTCTGTCACCTTCTAAATCTCTCGCCCTTTCATCACTATTCTATTTTCCTCTATAACCTTCTACATCAGACACCCCTTCTAATGGAGTTTGGAGCATTTTGTTGTACTTGTCAGCAACTAGTTTAGCTCACGATTACCTGAGTACTCAATAAATGCTCCCTGAATTATGTCCTCAAATTCCTTCCTGCTAGTGCTAATCAATGTAACCAGATGATCCAAATGTTTCAACTTTTCCTACATCAATAAATGAAGGTACAATAAATAATATATTCAAATTGACATATTATTAATACACCATAATTCGAAATTATATAAGATTTTTGCTACTACTCACCTTTAAACCAGCTAGTAAGCTTGGATGATTATTATTGCCAACTCCATCATCACCATACACTTTGTCTCCCTCACCGGCCAAGTCTCTAATTGTCCCTCTACCAAACCCACCACCTACAATTTTGTAATGCTGCCTTTCCTTCAACTTAACCAAGGTCCAGCCCGCTAAACCCACATTTGATACTGTGCATGGTATGTTGTCGAGTCAACATAATATAACTGTAAACAAAAAAACATTTACATCGTACACAACTTTATTAGACATAGCAAATACACAAACACTTAAATACAAAACGATCCCACTTCAAATAAAATAATAAAACAAACCAAACACTAGTATACAAATCATACTAGTTTATACCATAAATAACTTACAGTCAGTATGGTTGGTGGCCCCAAAAAGTAGTTCTTTCGACCATCAGACTTCCATTTCTCTGTACACTCACTTAAACTTTGGTACACCGTCTCACACCAATTAATCCTGTTGAAATCAATCTCCTCTTTTAAGAACGGTAGAAATGACATTAAACATTTCCCATTTTTCGGTGCATTCTACTATGGTTGTGAGGAATAACATCACAAAATCAACCTTAAGCATCCAATCAACTTGATCATATTTCAAGAGTCTTTTGTATATATCTGGTGCACTGAAATCACCTTTACCGTGAGCAGCTCTCCATGCTTTACTAACAACTTGATCCGATCTCGCATCATCAAATTTCTCAATGGCAACCCCGTCAAACGGTGAATCCCTTCCTTGGTTATCCTTAGTCCACCTTGGTTCAATTTTAGTGTCATCATTGTGGAATCAAGATTGTCAAGGACAGAATATCCCAAATAACCAGGGATTCCATCAATTTGAGAGAAAGAAATTTACCGAAACCCATCTCTTTCACAAACTCCTTTTGTGGATCAGACAGTTTTTTCATTGTCTTCCATAATGATTGCGGCGATGACCTTGACCTAGGACTTGGAACATTGTAGTCTCCATATTTAGCCTTCTCTTAAACATCTCTTTATTAGGTATCACCATTTTAGCATTATCCACCACCACACCAGGCTGCTTCACAAAGTCATCATTGTAGTCCATTACCTTTTTAGGAGACCTGACCACTAAATTTAATCCCCCTTCACCGTATTGTAATTCCCCTACAATTAGATACCACATATCTCAACAAGTCATTCACGTTTATTAGTAATTAAGTATATTATACAAATTCAACGAAACCTAATTACCTTTACTTTTCTTTTTCAACGGTGTCAACTGTCCTTTATTCATCACTTCATATGTACATATGTTATGCACATCTAGTACATACAACACAAGGAAGACATAAAGTTATTTGAAATATGTATGATGCATAAAACCATCCAGTATCTTTGTAAACATCAATAAACAAATGGAACCACCAACATACCGGTTTAAATAGTATTGCACCAAAGTTTACATCGACACAGCTTTTACCTGCTACACATCCTAAACAACATCCAACATTGTCATTTTTTATAGTTTGCTAACACTTTGATGTTGGCTAATACCCACAACTTATAACCAACCATCAATAAAAGATGGTCATAATGTGTTAAAAAAACAAACCTTTTTCTGGTTTATATTCTCGTCTTCTTCGTCAACATCAACTAGGTTCGAAGCATCATTTCTAAACCTACAAAAGCTTGTTTTCTTCGCCATCCTTTCACTCTTCCTCTCTATCAAACACAAATAACAAAAAAAAAAATTATTTATAACAAACTGCATGCTTGTGTATACAACACAACACTCAAGAAACACTAAGAAAATAGCATTGTATTAAACTTACTCCAGGCATTGTGATGGAACGCATTTGCGTGTACGGCCTGCAAATTTAAATCACAATCAATAATTAAATCCTTACCAAGCACAAAGAAAACACACATATAGAATTTGTATATGCCCTAAACTCATGGCATCCTTACGAGGCATGTTTATGGTACTCTAGTTCGAATCATACACCATAATGAAGGTTTAAAGTAGCATCAACTAGTTACATTACACCACATATATTACGAGCTACATCCATTCAATCTTTGTAAAAACACACTTGAACTTTTTGTTGGGAAGATCTTCACTGCACATTTTAACATCATATCTGGTTTTAGCAAACACGAAAGTAAGTATACTAAAATATCACTTGTATGAAAATTTCATTCTAAAAAATACCATAAATTATTATTGCCTAGGGGTACGATCACTGTAACATGTGCAAAAATCCCCAATTAAGATTCAAAATAGAAAGCTACACAACCAAGATGAGCAGTCACTTATTATGCACACACAAACTTACAATTACTCGGTGTGGCCTTTCAACCCAACTGGTGTTGGAAGTTAAGTTAAACTACATCCAAGTTTATGCATTATCAGCTTTAAATTCTATTTTCTAGTTTCTACAAAATTGTATAACACACCTTTAATTTCTTGCTTACGGATCGGTGACTATAATAAACGAGAAAACCCCCAATCGAGCTTCAGAACACATCGATACATCGATGGCTTTTTATACATTCACAAACATAATCAAAACCCTTTCAGCTCTACGATTGTGCGTATCATTTTGATTGTACAATACAAATTTTATGTCGGGCGGTTAGGGAGTGAAAGTAGGGGGAATTCCATACGTTACTTATTATAATAAGGCTACATAGTATTTCCAAGTTTGCCTTTTTCAATAGAAAATGCTTAGTAAAAGTTCAAACTATTATTATTATGGGATTTTTATTCCTTTGTTACATATTTCTCCGATGTTAAACCTTAAATTACATATTTCCTCTTACACAGTAAAAACTTGATAAATTAATACTCGATTATTTAATAAACTCTCTAAGATAATATTTTTTGCCAGTCCCGACTCGAGGATAGGGTGCTAAATTAATAATTCGCTAAATTATAAGATAATACATTTTTGATAATTTTTTTAGACCCTATATAAAATATAAATTAATAATTCCTTATATATAGCATATTACATGAATGATTTATGAAGGTTTTTTGAAAAATGACTCAATTGTCTTTTGTTTTTTGTTGAAATCAATTTTCCCTTGAATCTCGTCTCTAATTTTCCTTAGCATGGTAAGAACTTCTGGTGTTGTTTTCTCATAGCTCAACAAGAAATTGTTCAATGTGATTGCCGCTTTAATAGCTTCGTTTCGCGAAGGGGGCTCCATTGTAGAACTTTCATCATCTTCTTCATCGATATCATCTTTATTAATTCCAATAACGCTTTCAATAATTTCTTCATCAGTCAACAACTGTGCAACTACATTTTCTTCTGAGTGAGTCAGAACATTCTACTATAAATTAATAAAATATTAATTAATATATAAATTAATAATTATTAATTTATCGATTAATTAATAACTCTTTTAATTAATAAATTTTGGTGGTCCCAAGTGTATTATTTTATAGAGTTTCTACTGTAGTATTGAATTACCATTTTACCCTTTTACAATTATATGTAAATGCCCCTATATTTATTTGAGCTCAACTGAATTTTACGTAATTTAATGATTCAAGATTACAGAAAACCGAATTACCGTGAACGATACGAAGATGGTTGGTGATTGAGATGACCGACATTTGAGAGTGTGGAGTGGGAAACTAAATAGCAACGTGCATAAGATTAGGGTATGCTAACTTCAAAATCAAACGGGTCATAATATATTAATTGTGAGCAAATCGGGTTATTAGAAACATGACGGGTCTGTGTTCCTTAGCAATTTATATTTTATTTAAAGATTAATTATCTGGAAATTGTATTATTGGTAATTGAAGAATTGGCATCCTATGTAGAGGGGCTAGATAAATGCCATGTAGACAATATGTTTTATTTTAATAGTAAGTTAGATTAGATTAAATTAATCATCTATATCCATAGATGCTTTGAAGATAATTAATCAACAGATGAGGATAATTACAAAAGAAACTTAACCAAAACAACCCTCTTAATTATGTTTCAAATAATTACAATAAACGCTAACTAATATATTCTAATGCCCTGGTTCATTACACGAACAGTTGATGTATTTTTGTATGTATATACAATTAGTTTAGTGTCACCAAATAGTGGATGGTGATGGATGGCAGCTTTACTTTAATGATTCTTATCATTGACTTGATGATGTATTTTTGTAAAGTAAAGTTTGCGATATATTCAATCCTTAATGAGCTGGAGATGTCTAGATATACAAGTTGCTAGTTGTCATTAACAAAAGTCGACGTTGACGAACCAATCTTCGTCTGCAATGGCTAAACAAGTCTTTCTTATCAGTTTTTATTCGAAAAGACAATTCCCATACAGATGGTCTTGAACATGCTTTTCTCTACTTTTTTTCTCTACTTTTTCCACAAATAATCTTGATTCTATTTGTCATTTTGCATGACTCGATTCCACCGATTGGAACTAGTAGTGGTGGTGAAAGGGAGTCGTTTTCAGCTAGTTTTAGATGAGATCGATGACACAGATGTTTGGAATCGCCATCAAGGCTACTCATTCTTAATCTGCATGATCTTCGAACATGCAAATTATCAATTTATGTCTGCCTTTATCTAGTCACACTTATCTGCTTAAAATTGCATGCATATTGGCATAATGGAGCTCAATGGGCTGTTAATGTTCACGGGTTGACAAGTTGAACCTGAGTGTTGAACATGAACCAGAAAGTATTGTTAGACAAATGAACCCGAATAAGAACACCTTAACCCACATGCTATTTAATTTAATTTTTGTTTTTTTTTTCATATTAATACGCTAAAGTTGCATATTACGACTAAAAATATAAACACATATAAAAGAATTGTTTTTAAACTATAATGGTCATCTCACACTCACTTTTAAAACCAAGTTAGCGTGCATATATTTTTGGGATTAATGATGTCGTGTTGTGTAAATAGTTACCTCTTAACCATTCAAACTTAAGGCTACCTCTTAACCTTTTAGAGATTATGAAGGCTACCAAACAACCCTTAAGTTAGGACGTAAAATACATTCTAAAAAAGTGAAGTAGAGAATTAAACAAGTCAACTCATATACACGTAAACCCACAAAATTTTCACAAAATTTGATGGTTTAAGCCCAGTCACTAAACCTAAACCCATAAATTTCATGTTAAATAGGTGTTGTGCAGATATTCACACTCCTAAATTAAGATGGCATAAGGAACAAGTTAAGGGATGCAGGGAAGATCGGGTCTTATTATCCAATCCAGCCGATTCCGAATCGACCAATTCCGGGATCTTTTGCAGCGAAGGCCTGTCATCGAATTCTTCAAACCTGGGGCATGTCGATCCTGAATGAAACTAAAGATCATTGATCCTACTATCAAGAAATCCGTCATACAAAGGCCTAACTCTGGCTCTCTCTACGGGTGGAAGGAAGGGCAACAGCCTTGTCAAGGCGCGGGCCAAGCCCACTCAAAGTGAAGCGATTTATACCGAGCAAGAACCTGCACTAGAATAGGAAAAGCCAGACATTCCTTCTTTTCAGAATTCCAGTCCTGCGGGCCTGCCCGAACTGCCAGTGATTTAAACAAAGACGCGGGTGCGAGTCTTCCTCGGTTGAAGTAAAAAAAGTCCTCCTCCTTTATCTTAAAAAGGTTACATTTTAGCGTTGGAAATGACCCATGAAGGCATAGGTATTGATGACCAAAAGAGCTTAGAGATTACATTCTTTATATCGTAACATAGCTAAGTGCCCATTAACTTTTGATATCCTAGTAGATAGATGCCTTATCTTCATATTTTACAACACTTTTATGGCTTTTATTTAAATATACAAGTAAATACGTTTATTAATTGCGTACATAAGCTGCCAAGTTAATTCTTTTGTACGGTTGCGTACGTTAAAGCTTACGTTGTTAAACCAGAGGACCAAGTTGTATTCGACTTGTTTAGGTTATAAACCTGAATTTCACTTTTGATATCGATATCATTACGAATAATGGTTAGACGTTTAGGCTTATTGATTTTCTCTCATATCCATGATGTTATTCTTGTAGCCGAATTAGATTTTTATAAATGAGTTAACATGAAAAAGTTTCTGTGTGGGCTTCCTCCCCATCCAAGGTTGAATCCTAGCAACAACGTTTATTCATGTTTTACCTATAAGGTTGGGATGTTCATCGATTTAAAATACGCTAAAGTTTGGGTTATTCGAATTTGAAGATTTAAAAACTGTACTCGAATTCGAATAAAAGTTCGAAAAATTATTTCGAATCAGGTCAAATTTCGGTTTAATCGACTTATTCAAATAAGGAAAATAATTTACATAAATACTAAAAGTTACGGAAAACAGAAAAAAAAAACACTAAACCCAATATAACATATTACCCAACCCGACCCACCCGTTTTGTCAGGATTATGTGACCCTAAGAGGGTCCCATTTTTATAGTTCGCTTAGGGGCTTCAAAAAGGTTCAGCCGACACAAAATAAGCTTGTTTGATTTTCGGTTTCATGCACGTATTATCGGTAGCTAGGAAGTCAAGTCATATCGTTTTTCTTGTGTTACTCTTTAGGAGTCACTCGCTACCGTCGAATATGGTTGTCATGGCTTTTTATCTTGACGAGAAAGTATTATCATTTCATTTCTTTTGCATTATTGGTATGTAAGCCCACAACTTTAAGCATTAATAACATACGGTTGCTCATTTGAATGAAACATGGTTCGACTACGTCCATTTCAACCATTTTTCGTCTTTATTTCCTTTCTAACTTTTAAATAAAAACGATGTTATGATGTTTTAGTTCATTGACTGTTGATGGCTGAATTTGACGAGCAGCACTTTTAGCATAAGGCAAAGACATTAGTTGTAGTGATGGGACAATAAATTGAAGAAAACACTGCACTTAAGTTATCTTCAACACATTGGTTGATATCATACAATGGAAAGGGTTAGATAGGTTTAGTAATTGATTAAACTAGTAACGTTTTTGTGTGTTGCAGCGGGAGCGTTGATACATGTTGGTCCGTGCATCGCAATAGAAACGTTGATAAAACATAAATAAGTTTATCCGCTTGCTACGGCGGCTCGATTTTAAATAAAATTTATATTGAAACATACATAGAAATAAGGTTGTCTTTATAAAAAGCTAAGTTGTAACTTGTAATAAAGATAACAAAAATATTATATTATATTTGACACAAGTTTGGCCGCGCACTACGTAATCTAGGTATTGAATAAAAGGTATACATGTAAACATTGAAGTTTGTATTCAAAATTTAAATCATGTAACATTACAGTGTGATAAAAAAAAGTTAAAATATGTAATATTTGACCTGGATTAATCAAGTAACATTACATTGTGAAAAAAAAAGTTAAAATATGTTATATTTGCCCTGGATTAGAGCTTCAAACGAAACATATCCTAGAACGAAAATAAAATTAAGAACGTCACAATGATATATATTTAAAATTTAAGAAAACATAATACTTTCTTTACATAAGCTCTTAAGGATAAGACACTTGGGACACATTAGTGAACCATGACCCGGTATACCCTTGATTCCACTTCCTACGACTAAGAATGATACACCCTTGTGGTACACCTTTACCAAAGACTACCACCGTCTAACCTTATACCAATTTACGACCCATCTCGTGCACTGTATCTTGGTATACCTTTTCGCAAGGAACTTACACATCATACATCACGCATGGTACCATATGTAGGATTATGAGGCATTAGCAGTGATTGGTAAGAGCATGAGTACTAAGGATCATGACTATGCGGCGCTAGTCGGGAGAGAGTTAACGACTAGGCGCTAGTTGGGAGTGAGTTAACGGCTAGGCGCTAGTCGGGAGTGAGTTAACGAGTAGTGATTAATCAGGATTGATCGTATTGGAATTTATATGTACTTTTTTAAATATACATATATACAAAATTTATGTAACTTATTTTCAAAGTTGACCGATTTTGGCCAAATATCGATTAATTAGGGATCTATAGGCACCTATGCGGGATTTTTACAACCATGATTTAGGAGATTCTTTAATCACGCAAATCAATACCAAATATTTGAAGATCATTTTTGCTTGTTTTGTACCTAATACGTTTGGGTTTACTCGTTAGTTCGGTTCTCACCGGGACGACCTAAGTGATTGTAAAGTGTATGTGTCTAGATGTGTTTACACGTTGAAGGCACCATTGGTCAAAAGCTTATGTCGCTCTTCTAGTGAGTCTATGCAGGACAAAAATGGTGACCACTGTCATAAGCGGGAGAGTCAAGGCGCCACACGCGGCCTAAAAAAAGACCAAATAACAAATTAACAATAAAGGCGACATGGGTTTATTGTTGTTTTGGAGCCTAAACATCAACAAGCATACTGTTCTTGTCTTTAATTAAGTAGTTTGTTACTTGCAGTTATTTTTGGTGTTAAGAATGTAGGAAGGGCTACCCATGTAACATTTAACTAGAATAGACCTGGTGTATTAACTTAAATGTAATTTTGTAATATATTAAGCGGCAATTAAATTAATTTCATATGTTTGGTTATGTATCATATTTATTTTATTTGATTGATTTCACTTAATATCCTGTTTTTTCTAACATATATTTGAAGAGTAGAATATGAGATATCTAAAGACTTCAATTTTAAAACAGGAAGATACTGAGTTCAAGTCACAACTATGACAAAATATTATTAACAATAATAATAATAATAATAATAATAATAATAATAAGAGGGGTCAAAGTTGGGCCAGATGATTTTATTATTTATGATGGGTTTCCTTCTAAAGATAGAATGGAAATGATCAAATGGAGTAATGGTCACTTAATAACCAACATATTTTTGATCTTGATAGATAATCATGGCTATCAACAACCTAAATAGAAATGGAAGTTTTCGCTTTTTGTAGTGTTTGAGTCTTGGAAAGAACAAACAAAGCATAAACTCAAAAGGATTTTATGAAAAAGTTCTAAATCATTTTAAATTTAGCTTCCACAAAGTTAAAAAGAAAAACCCTTGCTAATACAATGGTTGACTTTACAGGAATGTTAACAGAATACGATACATGAAATGGCAAATGTAATAGAAAATTTTTTTGAAGTTCTCTCTTAACGCTTTTATACTAAAGAGGGATAGCTTAAAATACAAAGTAAAAAAAAAAAAAGATGTGTGAGAAATAATCTATTCCATCTACCTATATTCTAATAAAGTAGAATAAATGTGGACACTTGTCATGTTTCGGTTAATTCTTACAATTTTTTTCCCTTTAAAACTAATATGCCCTAATATATGTAATAAATCAATAATTCTTCACTTTCTTTTTACACTATATTTATATAATATCTATATATTTTTATAAATATAAATATTAACATATTATTTTACTATATATTTCAAAATACTTGGTGAATTCCAAAAATCAACAACAAATTATGTTTCTCAAATGAAAATTGTTTCAGGTTTTTTGTGAAAGTTAAATTTGATTTTATGGGTCAAAAGTTGGTAAATAGATTGTTTGATACAAGTTAACTATATTTAGGTCAAAATTTGTTACCGGTCACAAATGAAAATTTTGAGTATTTTTAAAAGTTTGAGAATGCAAAATAGATTTATCGTCAAATTTGTTATGGGTTTAAAGTGTTGACTTTATGTCAAAAGTATGAAAGTTCAAATTTTAAACATGATTCGGGTGTCATGTTTATTTTTAAGGGCATTTTTTGAAATAATCAAAAGGTTCGGGATTTGTCAAATTGACTATTTTTCCCTCAACTATTAAAATTTAAGAAAAGATTGCGAACACTTTCGACATGCCACACCCATGCCTATCAATGCTTCTAACTTTTATCAAATTTGAAATATTTATGGTAACATTAATTTTTCCTTCAATGGTGATCAGAACTTTGTATGGGAAGCATGCCATACAAAACTATGCTCAAATAAAATAAAATACTCACAGAATTGAATGGGTTAGCATGTTTTTTTTATGTTGTCATTATGACAAAGTCGAGAAGCCCTCTGAAACTTATCAAAATCTTTTTTATGGTGTAGATCAGAAAAACATAGTTTTTGAAGAACATCCATTGCTACAATTTAATATCCTACTTTTCTTTGATGGGTGGTAAGTTGATAAATATATCAATAAAGGTAACGCCTCTTTTGTATTTAGGCTGAGTGGTTAGAACTACTATAGTATGAGAAGTCTTATTTTCGAAATTGGTTCGTAACCAAAATTCTTTCAATTATACATATATGACACTGAAAATGAATTTTTCAATAGAAAGAATCATTCTCGGGTACGATTTTGCACGGGCATTTTTTTATTAAGTTCATTAAAAAAACCATTTTGTGATATATAAAAATCAATTTATATACACATTGTATAGATACAAGTATAGATGTAATATATTTTTTTATATACGCTATGTAATTATTTGTTTTACTTATAATTTTACAATTTGAATTATCCCGTGTGTGACACGGGTTCTAAAACTAGTTAATTTTATATATTTAAACTAGTAGGGCAACATCCAAGGAAAAAACCTAAAAACTGCAGGAAGGTGAATATTCAATAACTATAGGTGGCGTTTGGTATGCAACAATGACACGGGGTGTTAATACACGTTTTGTACGTCCCAGTCTTTATCAGGGCATTAATGTAATTAGTTTAAAGTATAGGGATCTTAATGTAAATATGGCTAAATGGGCCATTCGCTCTAATGTAAGTTACATTCAATACCCCATAACGAATGTAACACATTCGTCTAATCTGTAAGCACATTCGTTAACCCAGATTAACGAATGAGATAACGAATGAGGGCTACTCGTTATTGTTGGTACATGATGTCAGTAGTTCAGTGTCTAGTGTCTGTAATCGAGTTAGTTGGATTTGTATTTTGTTTTAAGCGAAGTTAGCTCACAAGTTCGCTGATATAGGCGAACTTGTGAACCAAGCGAAGTTAGTGACAACTTCGCCTAAACATGTTAGGCGAAGTTGTCGTGCTTTATAAGTGTTTAGGTTACGGCTTATGATAGAATAGATAGTTAACGAGTTTACGAGTTGTGTAATCGGTGATCAGTGAATCACGTGTTTCCAGTTGCAATACAACGTGTCTTTGTTTATTGTAACGTGTGTTTGATCGTGTTAACGTGTATCGTCATCTACGCTCGTATCGTCTTACGTAGGGATTCCGCACCTACGTAGAACGAGATATTCCGTGTAGATCCGGCTGGGAACCTACAATTGGTATCAGAGCTTTTGCTCGTGATTGTGTGGTTCGGGATTATCACGCGGGTGTAGAAATCGTTCCGTTCGACTATTCGCGGGACGAGTTTACCGAGTTTTTGTGTCCTACTCACCTCCCACCATCATAAACAACCCATTACACCTTCACATACCTCGCAAAACCCAGAAATCAAACCTGCAAAATCATCGTGTTCATCAGGCGAAGTTGCCGCTACTGTTCGTAGGGTTTCGGCGAAGATATAAGGTTAAGCGGAGTTATCCACAACTTCGCCTACCTCTCAAGTTCGCTTATCTCAAGCGAAGTTACCCACAACTTCGCCTACCTCTCAAGTTCGCTTATCTCAAGCGAAGTTATCCACAACTTCGCCAAATCAGGTGAATTTAGAAAAGAGAGCGACGTTACGAATTCAAGCGAAGATAAAACTTAAGCGAAGTTAACTTTAACTTCGCCTACAGTACTGTTAAGAATAAAATTTTTATTTTTCGAGTTTCTTTGTGTTTTCGTTTCGTAAAAGATGACTTCTATTAATATTATGGAACTGGTGAAGATGGAAGTGGAAGCGGGTTCAGCTACTAAGGCACCGAAGATGCTTAAGGGAACCGATTTTGTAGCGTGAAAAGATCGGTTTGAACAGTATGTTAAATACCAAGATGCTAAGATGTGGGTGTGCATTCAAGATGGTTACATTCCACCAACTGCCTTGTATGAGGGTCGTGAAAAGATAAAGAAATACAATAAGATGGAAGAAGAA
The DNA here is from genome assembly GCF_021521415.1 of Bidens hawaiensis. Taxonomy (NCBI): domain Eukaryota; kingdom Viridiplantae; phylum Streptophyta; class Magnoliopsida; order Asterales; family Asteraceae; genus Bidens; species Bidens hawaiensis. The sequence goes on from NW_027504856.1 coordinate 520,891, forward strand.
GAAAAGAAAATGTATGAGGCTGAAAGCAAAGCTCATGCAGCGATAACAATGGCTCTTCCACAAGAGATTCTTCACACCTTCAGGAAGTATAAAACTGCTAGAGAACTTTGGGAAGCGCTTGAAAGCCGATTTGAGGGTAATGTGGGGATTCGTACATCAAAGATTAAACTACTTAAAACCCAATTCTCGGTGTTCAAGTACTTGAAGAGTGAATCACTTGATGATATCATCACTAGATATTATCATCTGATGACCGAACTAAGCAATTATTCCATTGCTTACAAAGAAGATGAGATCGTGGAAAAGCTTCATGATGCTCTCCCACTGAAATGGGAGATGTACACTGTCTTGATGAGAGAAGACAAAGAGTTTGCCGACTATGACTTGGAAACAGCAGTCAACAAACTACGAACTTTTGAACTTAACATGGTTCGAAAAGAGACACCAACTGATCAGGTTCAGGATCCAGGAATGTATGGTGCAAAAGTTAACTCAAGTTCAAGTTCGAAGTCTGAATCATCTGCTTACTACTCAAAGGGAGACTCGGGCGCTAACTCAACACATGAAGGTCATGTATCTCTCAACATGAATGGTGATGTGTGTTTTGTAGCTGGTGGATCAAATGCTTCTAAACCTTAAGCAACCAAGAGTAGTTTTTCCCCAAGTGTTTCGAACAACAACTACTCAAAGATGCCCATGAGTGTTAAATCTGTTGAACAGCAGTTTGCTCTCTATGCATCTTTCATTGCTTCATATGAAAATTACATTAAGGGTAAGATTGTTGATCCTGCAACTTTGGATGAAGACTATGATCAGATCGATGCTGATGATCTGGAAGAGATGGATCTGCAGTGGCAGATGGCGATGATTGTGAGAAGAGTTAAGTGGTTTATGAAGAAGACATGTAGAAAGTTTGTTGGTGAAAGACCAGGTTTTGACAAGTCAAAGGTGCGATGTTATAACTGTCAACAAAATGGACACTTTACTAAGGAGTGCACAAATGAACGAGTTAAACGTAGTCAGAACAGGTCTACACAACAGAGTGGGGGTGGTAATGAGAATAGAGCCATGATATCCAGACAAAACGGGGAGTACAACTGGAATCTGCATGTTGAGGAAGTGTTCGAACATGCCAATTTAGCGAACATCGAAACTGCAGGAAGTGAGAAAGTAACTGGAGAAAATGAAGGTTTCATGGCAGAAGTGGCAGACCAACTCACCGAGGTAAGTACTAAACTCCCTTGTACGAAATGTGAAAATCTGTCTGAACAATTGACAACTATAACTGATCAGTTTGTTAGTTTGGATGCTCAATTTAAAACATTGAAAGAAGATCATCATTTCACTAAAGCTAGAGAAAATAGTTACAAGGTAAAAATAAAAGCTAGTGAGAAAGATATCAGAAGTCTTAAAGTAAGTCTAGCTGAAAAAATACAAGTAATTGATCTTAGCTATGAAGTGTTAGAAGAGAAAACCAAAGTAATAGCTGAAAGGGATAAACAGATAGCTGATCACCAGGTGAAAGTGGTGGAACTAAACAGAAAACTTGAGCAATTTAGAAATTCCTCTGCTATACTTGATCACCTCGTTAGTGATCAAGGTTCCCCAGTTAAAAGGGGAGGAATTGGATATCATGAAGTTCCACCACCTTACAATCATAACTATACTTATGATCCTAGTAATCAGAAATCTGTTGATGTTGATTTTGGTCAGACATTCCGGTTAGGTTACTATTAAAGAACCAGAAGTTTGTAAAGGCGAAACAAGTAAGCCTGTTTCGAGTGTTAAGATTTCGGTTCCTAGTCCTGTCTCATCAAACTCGGACAAGTCATCCGAGTCGAGTGAGACAAAAGAAGAGGCAGTATTACCAAAACGTGGAGAGGAACATATATCAAATGAAAAGAATTCTCCACTAAACCCGTATGTCCCACCATATGTGAGACAAACGGGCAGTAATGCAGCCTCAACATCTAAAACAACTATTGAAAAGAAAGTTGAACACAGGAGTTGTTTCAGATGTAATAAATTAGGACACCTAATTGCTGATTGCCCTCTGAAGCAGAGATTCAGAGGTATGAGGCCTTCAAAAACTGAGAACATAACTAATAGTAAGTACAATAATGCTAAAAATGAAAACTCATCAAAGTTCAGAAATTGGACTAATCCAGGTTTTCAAAGAAAACGATCTCAGTTTTTCACTGCTAACAACCAAACCATAAGTAATAATTCATTTAATTCACGAAGGTTTGGATGGCCTCATAGTCAATCTACAAGAAGGTATCCTTTTAGGACTTACAGAAATTATCTGATACTAACTTTGGACAGCCAAAGTACGGGATGTATCGACCCAAGACCAATAGGTCTTGGGTCCCCAGATTTTAATCCTCTGCTTTAATCATGCAGGAACAGTTGAACAGGGCTGCAAACAATCTATGGGTTGTGGATAGCGGCTGTTCCCGGCACATGACGGGTAACAAGAATTTGTTACACGAATGGAAACCTGTTCAGGGAGGAAGAGTAAGTTTTGCTGGAGAGAGTGGTGGAAGGATTACTGGAATTGGGACGGTGACTAATGGTAAAATGACGTTAGAGAAAGTGAATTTCGTTAAAGAACTGAAGCATAATCTGCTGAGTGTATCGCAGATCTGTGACAAAGATTACACTGTGCACTTTACCAAGAATGAAGCGATCGTACTGTATCCTGGCTTCAAGATACCAGAGGATTGGATAGTAATGAAGGCTCCAAGGGAAAAGAATACGTATGTTATGGATATGAGGTCGACTGAGATGGCAACAGAAGAATCTTGTCTTCTGTCAAAAGCAACTGAATCGGAGTCCGAGTTATGGCATCGAAGAATGGGGCATATTCATCTTCGGAAAATGAACTACATTGTCAAGAATGGGCTGGTGCTGGGTGTTCCCTTGAAAAATTTCAACTTTGAAGACCAATGCTTATCGTGCAAAAAGGGAAAGCAACACAAGAAATCCCATCACACCAAGAAGGTTAATTCAATAGTCAGTACCCTAGACCTACTTCACATGGATCTCTTCGGTCCCGTGAATGTAAAAAGCCTAGGTGGAACATCATACTGTTTGGTGATCACTGATGATTTCTCTCGATATTCTTGGGTATATTTCCTGAAGACAAAGGATGAAACGGTGCAGATGGTAATAAATTTGATTACCAAGGTTGAGAATATTATGGGGAAAAAGGTTAAATACATCAGGAGTAACAATGGGACAGAGTTCAAAAACTATCAGATGGAGATTTTCTGCTTACAGAAAGGGATAGACCACCAGTACAGCGCTCCGTATACTCCGCAACAAAATGGGGTGGCTGAGAGGAAGAACAGAACGCTAATTGAAGGAGCCAGAACCATGCTGGCTGATTCGAAACTTCCTGTGGTGTTCTGGGCTGAAGCTGTTGCTACAGCCTGTTATATCCTTAATAGAGTTTTAACTGTTAAAAGATTGAATAAAACATGTTATGAACTTATGCATGGGAGAAAGCCTAACTTGAGTGGTCTCGAACCATTCGGGTCCCCTTGTTCGATATTAAAGACGAACTCAAAATTTGGTGAAATAGCCGACGAAGGTATTTTAGTCGGATATGTTGTTGGGACTCCCAACAGACGAGTCTTTAATACATCGACCAGCAAGGTTGAGGTGGTGTGTAACACTGATATCACAAGTTACAAATCACCAAAACCAAGCACGGGACCCGCTGGGGCTTTCGACTATGATAGGCTTTTTAAATCTTTTAACATGCCTTACTTGGATTGTGCAGAAGTTGATGAGAGAATAGCTACGAAGATGCTTTATGATGAGGAAGAAAATGTTGTGCAAAGACCGCTGTACGATGAATGTCAACCTTCCTCGTCAAATGCTGTCGATACCCCTGCTGCCTCTACAGAAGAGGAATTCTTCAATCCGTTTCACTCTCAACAACAATCACCCATTGATGAGCTACCTTCGAACCTGGAAGACAATCTGCAAGTCAGTTCGGTTCCGACTACGAGAGTTCACAAAAATCACCCTTTGGAGAACGTGATAGGTGATCTGTCCGATGGTGTACAAACAAGACAAAGCTTGAATGAGCACACCTGTGTTTACACAAGCATTAAAGATACAGGCATCATTAACGAATGCTTGTACACCTGCTTCATCAGCCAGATTGAACCAAAGAACTATCAAATGGCTCTCAAGGACAGTTCGTGGGTCGAAGCCATGCAAGAAGAGTTAGCCCAGTTCAAGAAGATGGAGGTATGGAATTTGGTTGCAAAACCGAAAAATGTGCATGCGATTGGCACAAAATGGGTTTTCAAATGCAAGAGAGATGAAAAAGGGATAATTATCAGGAACAAGGAGAGGCTGGTTGTAAAGGGTTTTAATCAGCAAGAGGGGATCGACTACAATGAAGTATTTGCTCCTGTGGCGAGATTGGAAGCGATTCGACTGTTTTTGGCATTTGCTGCACACAAGGAGATGAAGGTTTTCCAGTTAGACGTGAAGAGTGCGTTTCTTAACGGTAAAGTCGATGAGGTTGTGTACGTTGAGCAACCTCTGGGTTTTCCTGACCCAGACTTTCCTGATCACGTGTACAAGCTAAGTAAAGCACTGTATGGGCTACATCAGGCCCCTCGTGCTTGGTACGCAACTCTATCCGATTACTTGCTTGAAAATCAATTTGAAAGGGGAAAGATCGATAGCACACTGTTCTTTAAGAGAAAAGGAAGCGACTTTCTTCTGGTACAAGTCTACGTGGACGACATCATCTTCGCTGCATCAAAAGTCGCCATGTGTCAGGAATTTGAAGCCGTCATGAAAAAGAGGTTTGAAATGAGTGCTATGGGTGAACTAACTTTCTTTTTAGGACTGCAGGTTGATCAGAAGAAAGATGGGATGTTCATTCATCAGACTAAGTATGTCCATGACGTTCTCAAACGCTTCAAGATGGAGGACAGCACTCCATTTGATACTCCAGTTTGCGTTAACCATAAATTGGGTGCTGATTCAGACAGTGATGCAGACGTGGACCCCACCCAATATCGGGCAATCATAGGTTCTTTAATGTACTTAACTGCTTTTAGACCTGATATTATGTTTGCAGTTTGTCTTTGTGCACGCTTTCAGGCAAACCCAAAGGAATCTCAGTTGAAGGGTGTGAAGAGGATATTGCGGTATCTCAAAGGCATGCCTAAGCTGGGGTTGTGGTACACGAGAGGAGGAGACTTGGAGTTGGTCGCCTACACAGATTCTGATTATGGAGGATGCAATCAGAATCGGAAGTCAACAACAGGTGGATGTCAGTTTCTTGGAGGCAGATTAGTGTCATGGCAGTGCAAGAAGCAGACCTCAGTCGCCATTTCAACCTGTGAAGCAGAATACATGGCAGCATCGAACTGCTGCTCCCAGGTTCTTTGGATACAACAGCAATTGCACGATTATGGTCTGAATTTCACTCATACTTCTATTTGCATAGATAACACTGCTGCTATCTCAGTAACTAACAATCCCGTAAAGCATAGCAAAACTAAACACATTGGCATCCGTCATCATTTTATACGGGATTGTGCTGAGAAGAAATTGATTGTGCTCGAAAAGGTTGATACGTTAGATAATTTCGCTGACTTGTTTACTAAAGCGTTTGACAAAACTCGTTTTCAAAACCTTGTTGAGTTGAATGGGATGATCAATCCCGAGTAACCGTGTTTTTCGTCTTTGTTTTTAAAAAAAAAAAAAAAAACGTCACTATCGCTTAGAATTATGTCGGTTGCCTCAGTTTGAAGGACATATCTTCGGATATGTTTGGTCCTCATTTCTACTTGTAGAATATAAGGATAGCCATTAACCAGATGACTGAAAGTGACCGGGGCGGTTTATGATGTGTTTTTAATTCTTTCGCTGAAAATTAGTCGTTCATAGTTAGTTAGAAGGACACATACTCGTATGTGGTCGGTCCAGCTGATCCATTGGATCTTCAGGATAGCCGTTTACCAGAAAACTTCGACTTGATCGGGGCGATAGAAGTTAAAAATTTTTATGGGAGATGAAATTATTTTTCAAGTCTAGTACTTCGAAGAAGTTCCTTTACTATGTTTAACAGAAAATTGATCCAACATTGGAAAGTGATAGATATACTGATTCTGTGTGCTTAACTAGTGAAGTTATTAGGCCTAAAAGACTTTAGAACAGTCATTGTATGTCATGGTAGCTTTTTATGGTGCGTAAAAGTAGAAGTGATACTAACTAAATCTCCTCGATTTTACGTGGAAACTTCTTAAGAGTTGTGCATGTTTCCATATATATCTTTCCGAATGATAGGCAGAAAATCGATTACCCAGTCATACACGAGCCCGTGAGTGTTCTGATTCCCGAGAAGATGGTGTGTCAAGAAACTGCAGTGATCCAGATTCGGGACTTGCAGTAGTTTACTTGAAGCTGTGTAAATGTTTATAAAAAAAAAAATTGTGTTATTGAGACATTCTAGAGCTTATAATGTTAATTCTTCTCAATCAAGATGCAAGAAAGACAATGGGAAGAAGACTCTACAGATCGACGAGTACTTACTATTTAATCAGACACTACGAGTCGAGGTCAACTCGGGGTGACTTGGGGAAAGCCAAATAAGCTTTGAGAAAAGATAGGAGACATCACAATCTCTGAGGTGTTGCCCATTTAAGTTTTGAGCTTAATGGAACCTAACCCGTATCACAGAAGCGATGAAAACCATTTTAAGTTACTTACCTGCTTACAACCTGTCTCTTTATGTCATAATACAGCTGAACATGGATCTGTGTGACAGTCACTTAATTAGTATGATTCCTGTTCGGATCTTTTCTAAAACGTGGTAGTCCCTGTCAAGACTGAAATTTGATCCCGTGTACTTTATTTCTAAGTTTTATTCCACTTATGTCGTTTTATAACTTTATATCTGGTTACTTGGTCTTGATCGTATCATTTAACTCTTTAAAGGATGTTTTAAAACTTAATTGCAAATTGTTCAAATTATAAAGGTTTGTTTTGTAAAGTTTAATATCGGCGAAGTTATCCATAACTTCGCCTGTATAACCTTGACCCTATATAAAGGATTTTTAAGGTCAAACAGTTCATTACTTTCAAACAACCAGCAAACTTGTCTTCCGGTAACCCGGCGAACTTATCGTCACCCTAAGCGAAAATATAGCATCGATCAATCTGTGTTTTCTTTCTCAGTTTCTAATCCGAGTTATAGGTGTGTAGTGTCGATAGTATCATCTAATCACTGTCCTTAACGTTAATCAAAGTGTATTTCGACCCGTTTCGTGACCTCGGACTTTCGAAACCTTAACATCCGTTTTTTTTAAACTTGTTATTACGTGGTCGTAAACAACTTAATCGTCTAAATCGTCATCAAATATTGTGTTTAACAGTCCGCGATCTCCAAATTCACCAACTACACGTCGAATTGAAAACCTTAACTGTTGCCGATTCAGATTCGGCGAAGTTACAGTTTAGGCGAAGTTATCCGTAACTTCGCCTGACAATTAATTATGTAACAGCTTATGAGGCGATGTTGTGGTTAGGCGAAGTTATCATTAACTTCGCCTGGCGAAGTTACTTAACTGTTATCCGGCGAAGTTCAAGTTGAGGCGAACTTGTTCCCAACTTCGCCCCACCTCTAACTTCGCCTATACAGAATACATCATAACCTCGCTCATGGTAACAGGCGAACTTGTGATTTGCCTTGACGTTTCTCTAACTTAGACTGTTTGTTGCAGAAATGGCAGCTGTAGCTGGAGCAGGCGGGGCAGGTGGTGATGAAGGTGGAGACAACAACCGACAGTTTTTCCCGGGGCATAACATGTACATCACATTGGACCCGGATGCGAGCGGTGTTGATGATTTCCGCGAGATCATCACGTTTCTACTACGCTCGTGTATATTCCACGCGATTATCACAACACTGCCGATATCCTTGCCAAACATTGAGGATTTTTGGCAGACAGTGGAGTATGACTGTCGCGTAGAGCCCCCGGTTATGCGAGCAATGGTCAACAATCAGATAGTTCAGTTCTCATCTGAACAGATCCGGGCGGCTTTGCAGTTTGGAGAAGAAACGAGAGACGATCCGACAGATTTTGTGGCTCCATTCCGAGATGGAGCGTTTCTGAGAATGGGATACTTTGGTCCCCTGGGGGACACTCAGAGACGCAAGGGGTTCTTGCTCGACCAGTGGCGCTTTCTCATGCATGTGATGATAGTGTGCATGTCAGGGAGAAAGGCTGGTACTGATGGGATGGGCGCGACCATGCAGTCGGCGATGACTGCTCTGACTTACAATAAGCGTTACAGCTTTAGTCAGATGGTCTTCTACGAGATAGATCGTCAGAGAAGAGCGGTGGCGCGTGAGAGATTTCTTATGTATCCAAGATTCATTCAGATGATCTTGAATCACGCTGCTCCAACGCTACCTCAGCGCCGCCCAATCAGATATGTAGAAAGTGTCAGCAAAAGGATTTTCGCCCAGTGCAGATCTTCCAGTGCGAGGAGTAAACCTGAGCTCCGTCCTCGACATACTCCATTATTCGGGTACTTGATCAACCCGGAGTATGTTCCAGCTCGTGGAGACGAGTTTCGGGATCCTCAACCGCAACAGGCTGGAGCACCTCAAGCTATACCTGCTGCTCCTGTTGTGTCACCGGAGGAAAATGTAGACCTTAATGCTGCGTTTGGCGGTCAAGGATTCTTTGATATGGAGAGGGTTGACCCTGAGGAAAATGTGCAAGTCTCAGTTGAAAGGGTTTCGAGTGTGAATGTGACTAGGACAGCTACAACGGTGGCTGATTCTGATTCTGATGATGATGTGGCGGAAGCGAGACGAATTTTGGTAACTCAAGAACGAATTCATGGGAAAAGGAAGAGAACCGATGATGACAGCGAGTCAGATTATGAGGAAGAAGTACATCAGTTGGTTCGCAGATCAAGAAGGGAACGGGCAGGTGCAGGTTCGGGAGCTGGTGAGAGCTCAAGGGTGGTACGTTTCACCCCACCCGCACTGTCCGGTATGACTATAGTTCCATCATCGTTACCTGTTACAAGGCCAAGCGCCATGGATGTTCCCGTGGTGGCTACCTTATCTTCCTTTGGCCTCCCACCCACTACATTCCACCTATCGGCTCCGGAGATTGTATCTTTGCCACCTCCAACTCTTACTCCATCGGTGGTCGTCGCAAGATTTATTGAGTCGACAGTTGTTGCTACTACAGGGTTGTCGGTTACGCTACCACCTGCGGTTACGTTTACACCTACTTCTGAGGTCCCGGTTACATTGGAAATCCCTTCTCAGTACACTCAAGATATATCACATCTGAGGTTTGATTTCGATGCAACCTTATCCGACTCGGAAAGAATAGCAGCGCTTGAAAGGGTTGTGGCAGAACAATCAAGGGTAAATCTTATCCAGACCCATGCTATTCAGCGCCTCGTTGCAGAGAATCAGATACAGTCGTCCCTGCTGATCGAACATGGAAAAATCATTGATGCTTTGAAGGAGTTCTTGGCATCTCAGGGGGAGATGAGCTGTAAAGGCGATGAGCTGAGGACTAAGAAGCGAAATGATCGAGACGATGATCCCAATGCATCGAAAGGTGCAGGTGAAGAGTTGCCAAGAACTGAACAAGCTCTTGGGACTTCCACATCTCAGGGGGAGTCAACCAGTGCAGCTGGCGGTTCAGGGGGTGATGAGGTGGTGGTTGTGGATGCTGAGGAGATGATGGATGATGAGGTTATAGGTGATGAAGATGTGTTACCGGTTGAAGAGATAGAGAATATTGGTGCTGAGATTGTCATAGATAGTGAGATTGAAGAGGGAGAGATTGTAGAGGAAAACGTTGAGCACGAGATTCCGGAAGTTGATAAGTCAGATATAGGTCAAGATATGGGAAGCGATGAGACGGAATGGGAAGAGCAGCCAAGATGGAAAGAAGGCTATGCTCAGTGGTTCGTAAAAACTAAGAAACCGGCGGTCCCTACTATGTTCAAGAAAAGTTACAACATCAGGGGTTATGCTGAATCGAGAAAGGGGATTATATGCTGGTTATATGATGAGCAGTTGAGGCTCTTTGTGATTAAAAGGTATGATGGGGTTCAGTACTTCAAGAGGCTGTTGAGATCGTTGAATACATTGCCTGAGTGTGAAGTGAAGGACTTAGCCAGATTGGGGTTGATAAACAGGAGTGATGATAACATGGCTAGGGTCATTGGAAAGATAGTCTGGAAGGAAAGCATAAAGGAGAAAAAGTTCGATCTGTTGAAACCACAGAAAGGAAAACTTATTGAAGATAAAGATAGAGGGATGAGAACAGATGGCAAGTCTTGGATGATCATGAAGTATAAGCCGATCCGGTGTTTAAAAGAAGTGCCGATGAAACAAATGCCCAAGGATGTGCTCAAAGATCTGAAGTGGTGGTACGTTGATTGTGAAACAGCTGAGGCAGTAATGGAGGATGAAGATGAACAAGAGCTGATGAGAGTATATGATCCTATGCATTTAGTGAACTTGTCTCAAGCTGATCTGCAGGTGCTGAACGAGAAGAAAATATTTTATATTCCTGCTTGGAAAGAAGAAGCGAAGAAATATCAAAGAGTTGTTTCGGTTTGTGTACGAGAAGGCGTTCATGCTTGAAGATGAAAGATACAAGATTGTTGAAGATTACAAGACACGTGCTTGAAGATAGAGATATGAAGCTACTGCCAAGGAGGAGTCTGTTGGTACATGATGTCAGTAATTCAGTGTCTAGTGTCTGTAATCGAGTTAGTTGGATTTGTATTTTGTTTTAAGCGAAGTTAGCTCACAAGTTCGCTGATATAGGCGAACTTGTGAACCAAGCGAAGTTAGTGACAACTTCGCCTAAACATGTTAGGCGAAGTTTTCGTGCTTTATAAGTGTTTAGGTTACGGCTTAGGATAGAATAGATAGTTAACGAGTTTACGAGTTGTGTAACCGGTGATCAGTGAATCACGTGTTTCCAGTTGCAATACAATGTGTCTTTGTTTATTGTAACGTGTGTTTGATCGTGTTAACGTGTATCGTCTTCTACGCTCGTATCGTCTTACGTAGGGATTCCGCACCTACGTAGAACGAGATATTCCGTGTAGATCCGGCTGGGAGCCTACAGTTATATGTTAAATGTATTAACGAATGAAGAGTTCATTCGTGTGGTTTAATGTAACGAATGACACATTCGTTAACTGTTAAGTTAACGAGTGTGGTCATCCCCTATTTATATGCTGTAACTTATTCATTAATGTAAAGTTTTCAAGTTTGTTTATCAATTCTCTTTCGTTACTCTACCAATTCACATCATTCATATCAATCATAACGTATATCAACCTTAATCGTATACCTAAACATCATGTATCGTCGTAATCATAAGTTCTAGATCCTAACCAAGCTCTTTCAAGTGGTATCAGAGCCTTGGATCTAATCTTCGATACATAATCGAGTTAAAACCGTAATCAATTGATCAATTTCGAACATGAATTGATTGATTTTGTGATTTAATTGAAGTTCAAAACCAGAGACTGGTTATTCGTCAAATTGAACCTGATTGAAGAATGTTTGTGACTTCGGACATGGCTAGATAGGTTCGGATTTGGTGTTGGATTGTTTTGGTATAAGTTTTAAGTAGTTTCAGCAAGATTCGGACGAGTTTGAAGTTGAAATTGGAAGTTTGAATCGTTGAAGACTGATTCGTTATGATGAAGTCTTATTCGTTAGGATGAAGACTGATTCGTTACACTCATTCGCTAAGACCTAACCTCTCATTCGTTACAATTTCAATCTCATTCGTCACGCTAAGATCAAACCTTATTTGTTCAAACTTCTTCGTTAAGCCTAATTCGTTAAGCCATATTCGTTAACTTTCATTCGTTAACGAATATCTTAGACATTCGCTAAAGTAATCAACTTTTAATGAATTCGTTAAAGTATCTCAGTTTAACGAATATTCCATTCGTTAAAACCTATTCGTTATTAGCTCATTCATTAAAGGGTTAACGAATGTGAAGAGATTCGTTAAAACCCATTCGTTACTAGCTCATTCATTAAAGGGTTAATAAATGTGAAGAGTGTCATTCGTAAGGAACCCATTCGTTACTTACTGACTCAATCATGTGAACAGTAAACTTTGTTAATACCTGAAGTTTATAAGTTGGTTTATCATGGCTGCTCAGAATTCATCTTATTATGCGTTAGCGTCATAGAACGTCTTATTGCAACAGATGCTGACGATGGATAACGAGATAGGCAGTCATAATAAATGTCCCAAGCTGTTGAAACTATCGGACTTTGCCCGTTGGGAACCAAGATTCCGTGCATATCTGGGATCTGTGCATCCTAGCAGTGTTCGTTTTTTTGATGATGTTTATGTTGCACCACTGATCGGTAATGACAACACGAGTTGGACTCCGAAACCGTTTAAAGAGTATGAGACACATGAGTTGAAGGACTTTGAAAGTGAGACGAAAGCATATTCTACACTCACTATGGCTTTACCGGAACATATTTTTCATCAATATAGTACAATCAAAGTCTGTGCTTCATTGTTTACTACCTTGAAAACGAGAAGTTTGGGCAATACTCTCGAAAGCAAGAAGACCTTAGTGAAATTCCAATTCAGAACCTTTATTCTGATGAAAAATGAAACTGTAGAAGAAATGATCAACCGTTTCAGCCACTTGATTGTTGAGATGTCTTCTGTTGATCTTGAGCCAACAGAACAAGACAAGATTGATACTTTGAAGAATGCTTTACCTACAGACTATTCAATTTTCCTGTTTGTGCTTAAAGAGAAATGATTCTTTCAGAAACTTGAACTGACTGCTGTACAATTCATTAATATGATCGAAGAAAGGGAATTCGATCTTAAATGTCAATCTACTTTGAAAGAAAATCAACATCAGCAGTCGTCAACTCAAAACCCGTTACTTTATGGTGGTGCGTTACCGGCAAATAATGTGACAAGCTCAGTGCCTATTAATGCATTCTTTGCTCAATCCCAAGAGGATCCTAACGTAAACAGTCCTCATAATGTATGTTTTATGACAAATGGTACAACTGGCAACTCAAATGCTCATACATCAAGCTTGCCCAAGGTTAATCTACAAGAAGCTGAACAACAGTTCGCTTTTGTATGTGCGTTCATGACTTCATATGAACAACTGGTGGGAAGTAAAATTGCTACGAGCGATCTCACAGATGAGGACTATGATCAAATCGACCCAGATGATTTTGAGCTTATGGATTTGAAGTGGAACATGGCCATGATTGTTTGAAAGGTTAAAAGGTTCATGAAACGAATGGGAAAAGATCTTCCCACGTTGAACAAAAGGGTTGGGTTTGATAAGTTAAAAGTCAAGTGTTATAATTGCAGTGGATTTGGCCACTTTGCCAAAGAGTCTGACAAGCCGAAAAAAGATTATTCTGGCTCAAGCAATTTTGACCGTGCTTCTATAAAGTCTTCATCTGGAGGAGATAAAAGTAACACTGCTGGCTCTGGTGATCAAGACAAATCTCTCATTACTCAAGCTTTATTGGTAAATGACGGAGTTGATTGGTCTCAGTGGTTATTGGGAAACCAGGCAAACGTTGCTATCGTTGAGCCTGTGGAGAATTTTGAGGATGCCAGTAGCGATAATATGTTGGAGAGTAGTGATTCATCTTACTCGGAGACTGACAGTGATCAATCTCTGTCATCTCAACCAAAATCAACTCCTGAGAAAACTGAATCTTATGCCTACATGGTTAAGATTGATGAGGTATGTCATACACCTCAAATTAATGTAAATGAACCTGCATCAATAATGGTGGATTGTTCTGAGTGTGCTGTGTTAAAAACCAAACTTGAAACAGCATTAACTCAAAACAATACATTTACTAATGATTACTTCACGATCAAGGAATGCTATAAGCAAAAGACAAAATTGCTTGAGCAAGCTAATCTGAAAATTCAGAAATTATCAGATAGTAATCATGATCTTAAAGCAAGGTTCATTGTAAAATTATTGAAGTGGATCAACATTTAAAGGAGATTCTTCGTCTCCGAACTTGCATTTCCAATCTCGAACAAGAAAAAATGGAATTAAATCATAAACTTAGTAAATTCGGAGATTCTTCTTTTCTGTTGAATGAAATAATCGAGGTTAACATTCACATAAAAAGAACGAAAAAGCAGGTTTGGGATACGTCGAAATTCCTCCTCCATTTAATCAGGATTACAGTAGCATTCCTAAGGCAGAAAATTCTTTAAATATGTCTACTGATAAACCTGAAAATGTTGAGTCATTTGAACCGACTCGTGAACCAGTTAATATTGAAAGCAAAAAGGTGTTTACTAAAAATGAAATGGATGGGTCAATTGAGGAGCTGATTGAAACAGATGTGATTGTTAAAAATAAGGACATTCCAATTGACAATCACATTCTCTGTGAACCAAAAGATTTTGAAAAAGCTGTTTATGGTGCAAAATCCTCAAGTGTTTCTTCAAACAATTCACGTGTTTCTAAGGATATTCTTAAAGTAATTCCAAAGAAACATGTTAATGTAACTTCCACAGACACGCCTTCAGTGTCTGATGAGGAATTAATGCAATTCATTAATCCTCCACTGAAAACTTCAATAGGAAAAGTATTTAAATTAAAAGGTCTCTCAAAAGTATTCTCAGGCAAAGAAGTTCCATTGAATTTTCTTAAACCAGAATTGATTGAAAGTGTATTTCAAGATGAAACTATTGAAATGACTGAATTTGAGAAAAAAATTTTTCAATAAAAAACTAGTAATGTTCAAAAACAAAAAACAAATGTTTTCAAACCTATAAAATTCATAAAATCGTCAGGTTTGGAAAATTCATCAAATTTGACAAATCTTGAATTTTACAAAACAAAGAAGGGTTTAAAACATGAGTCATCGAAGAAGGCCAATTGTGACCTAAATCTGTTGATCTTAAAACTTTGATATCACTACCGACCGGTACATCATCACAACAAAGTTTAGACTCTCGACTGTGTTTCAAGTGTGGTGAACCGGGTCATGTTTCAAGACGATGCAAGGCAAAGATCAACAATATCAAAGATTATTCAACTTGCAAGACTAAATCTTTTTCAAACACAAAGGAAAATCAAGTTGATGATTCCATAATAATGTATTCAAACATCAATCCGAGGAAAGTAATTCGGGTTGATGCTCTTAAAGTATTAAACACATGTGTTGATCGTGCTCAACCCATCTGTTTAAACATAAATTCGGAAAGAATCCGTGATGGTTATCTTAAGAAGAAAACTAAGAAAACTACCACTTATTCTCAAGTACCAAATACGTGTGTTAAATTATTAAGTTCTCCAAAAGTTTCAAAGGGAGCGCCCAAGACTGAGGCTTGGGCTGCCTTTTTGGACTAATCATTTTACTTGTTTGTGCAGGGTACATCTAGGTCCGTATCAAGTCAAAAATGGATATTAGATAGTGGATGTTCTCGGCATATAACCGGCAATCTAGACCTTCTGAACAACATTAAAGATATTCAAGGGGGTTATGTGGCGTTTGCTGGTAATCAAGGAGGAATGATTACAAAAGAAGGGGAAGTTTCAAATGGTAGAATAACGTTTGAAAAAGTTAATTATTGTGAAAAAGTGGATCACAATCTGTTGAGTGTTTCACAGATTTGCGACAAGAAATTCACCACCATATTCACCGACAAGGAATGTGTTATTCTTCAACCGGGATACACAATTCTAGAAGACATGGTTGTCATGCGATCACCTTGATCAAATGATATTTATGTACTTGACATGAGTTATGATGTCAAAGTTTCGCCCTCATCTACTTGCTTCGTGTCTAAAGCAACAGAGAAAGATTCTATTCTATGGCATAGACGCATGGGACACATTCACTTAAGAAAAATGAACTTTTTAATGACTAATGATTTAGTGAATGGAGTGTCCCTCAAGAACTTCAAATTTAATGATCATTGCGTCGCATGCAAGAAGGGGAAACAAAAGAAGAAATCTCACCCGACCAAATCACTAAACGATATCGTTACTCCTCCAGAACGACTTCATATGGATCTCTTTGGTCCAGTGAACCGTGCTAGCATCGCTGGAGATTTTTATTGTTTGGTTGTAACGGATGATTTCTCTCGTTACTCGTGGGTATTATTTATGGGATCGAAAGATCAAACTCCTGTGCTAATTCAGAACCTTATTACAAAGATCGAATCACTTTACAAACTGAAAGTTAGACGAATTCGTAGTGACAATGGAACTGAGTTCAGGAATAATGTATTGGATTTCTTCTGTATTCAGAAAGGAATTCATCGGGAATTCAGTGCACCTTATGTTCCTCAACAGAATGGGGTGTCTGAACGAAAGAACCGTACGCTGATTGAAGCTGCACGTACAATGCTGGCTGATTCAAAGCTACTTGTTCAATTTTGGAACGAAGCTGTGAATACCGCTTGCTACACATTGAATCGCGTACTAACGGTGAAGAAGCTCAAGAAGACTAGTTACGAGCTTCTACATAATTGTAAGCCGAACTTAAAGTATTTGGAACCATTTGGGTGTCCATGTACTGTGTTGAAGAAAGATGTTGGAAAGTTCGATGAGAAAGCTTTTGAGGGTTATTACTTGGGTTATAACTCTCCAAAGAAGCGGATTTTCAATCTTTCTTCTGGTTGCGTGGAGGAATGGTATCACGTTGATTGTCAAAGTTATACGACTCCACCAACTGGTACAGGTCCTGATTGGATGTTCGACTACGATTGATTATTTAATTCATTTACATCAACAATTAATGACATACCTGAAGATCTCGTTAGATCGTATTTGGAGGACCAATGTCTCCCAAGTCCAAGGTTTTCTTCGTTTGATGCAAGTGACTCTCCGAATGTATCTGAAACGTCAAACGATGTTTCTGAATTCTCCGATGATGCTGAGTTTGTTGATTCATCATCTGTAATGGTAGATGAAGCTCAAGAGACTACCGAGCCTATTCTAATCAGTGATGATTCATCATCTGTCTCTTTAGACACTGCGGAGGAGAATATCACCAATTGGGGTGATAATGTATCTGTTCCTGAGAATCCTACTTTACGGATTCACTCGCAACATCCACAGGATCAAATAATTGGTGATGTGAACGACGGGGTTCGCACAAGGAACCAATTAGCTAACATATGTGATGATCAATCTGATCATAATGTATCTCCTACTGAGGATTCGATTGTTTGTGCTTATGCGGATTTGCACTCTTTGGGTATCCTTAGTATCGCACAATACACCTGCTTTCTATCACAGATAGAAACGACAAGTGTCGCAATGGCACTCAAGGAACCATCATGGGTTGAAGCTATGCAGGAGGAGCTGCAACAGTTTGTTAGACTGGGTGTATGGGACTTAATCGACAAACCCGATCGCGTTAAAAAGGCGATTCCTACAAAATGGGTTTTTAAGTGCAAAAAGGACGACCGTGGGGTTATCGTGCGAAATAAGGCGCGATTGGTCGTTCTTGGTTGCAATCAATAGGAAGGCATAGATTATACAGAAGTGTATGCTCCGGTGGCACGACTGGAGGCTATACGAATCTTTCTTGCCTATGCAGCCTACAAAAACTTCAAAATTTATCAAATGGATGTGAAATCGGCATTCTTGAATGGAGCAATTCATGAAGAAGTATACGTGAAACAGCCTCCTGGCTTCGAGGATCCAGACCTTCCTGAGCGTGTTTATCGTTTAAACAAAGCTCTGTATGGTTTGCATCAGGCCCCGAGAGCCTGGTATAGTACATTGGCTGACCATCTGATTGAAAGTGGATTCAAGAGGGAACTGTGGATTGTACGTTATTTTACAAGAATATGGGTGATGATCTGCTCCTTGTCCAAATTTACGTGGACGATATTATTTTTGGTTCGACAAACGATAGTTTATGCAAAGAATTTGAGAAAACGATGCAGACAAAATTCTAGATGAGTTCGATGGGAGAAATGAGTTTCTTTCTGGGTTTGCAAGTTCACCAGTCTGACGCCGGGATCTTTATCCATCAAACAAAATATGTGAACGATGTCTTGAGCCGATTCAAGATATCCGATGGCAAAATTCCCTCTACTCCTCTTCCCGTGGGTCACAATTTATCACCGGATGAATTGGAGGATACCATAGATCCACCCTATATCGAGCTATGATTGGATCACTCATGTATTTGACTGCTTCTCGACCGGAAATTATGTTTGCTGTCTGTTTGTGCGCTAGGTATCAATCGAGTCCCCGAGTGACTCACCTGGCGGCAGTAAGGCGTATCTTACATTATCTGAGGGGAACTCCAGACATCGGGTTATGGTACTCCAAAGACGATAAGTTCGATCTCACCGCCTTTACTGATTCGGACTATGGAGGGTGCAAGATCAATTTCAAATCGACAACGACGGGATGTCAATTCTTAGGAAACTAGCTTGTTTCCTGGCAGTGTAAGAAGCAGACAACAGTCTCAACTTCAACAGCCGAAGCGGAGTATGTGGCGGTCTCGAGTTGCTGTTCACAGGTTCTCTGGATCCAGCAACATTTGCGGGATTATGGTTTGAAGTTTCTTACTACTCCTATTTTTATTGATAATTCTGCTGCAATCTCTATCTCCAAAAATCCGATTCAAAATTCAAAAACAAAACATATTGAAATCCGTTATCACTTTATACGTGATTGCTATGAAAAGAAATTAATATCAATTGATAAAATTCATACGGATTTTCAAAAGGCTGACCTTTATACCAAAGCTATTGACAAAACGCGTTTTCAATACTTGCTTGGTATAAACGGTTTAAAATCTTTCACAGAAATTCAAAAGCTTGGTTAGATCATGTTTTTTTTATGTTATTTCAAATTTTACTGTTTTTAGGGGGAGAAAATAGAAAAATACTAAAATATTGTGTTTTCGTTTGTACAGAAAAATTCTATAAACTCCAAAAACATTCAAATATTGAAAAATACAAAAAATTGAAAATTTTTGTTTGTACAGAAAAATTCTATAAACTCCAAAAACATTCAAATATTGAAAAATCCAAAAACATTGAAAAATGCTTCTTAAAAATGAGCTTTGAGGAAAAAAGGGAAAATGATAGTACATTGACTTAGCGGACCTAACACATGAATAAAGTAGACTAAAAAGTGCCGTAAGATCAATTGCATGACGTGTATGATAGGCTTAATAGATCGTATAAGTGCTGAAAAGATATAAACCTAAATGCTTGCCAAATCTTGTGGTGTTACATCTTGATGCATAGTAAATATCTGTATTAAGTATCAAAAAGTTTTAAGATTGTTGTGTGTGCATACGTTCATTTTTGAAGAAAATTCTGCTTTGTTTTATCTTTAATTTTGCAAAGAAATTCAACTTCATTTTTTCTTTATTTTTATTCAAATCTTGGATCATTTCCTATGCGATAAGATTATCCGACCTGAGGGCTAAGATTTGGATATTCTGCTTTATTTTCTTGGTGTTTCGTATAAAATCTTGGACTTTCTCCACGCGATAATACGGGATTATCCGAATTTAGAGTTAAGATTTTATGCAACTTCTGCTTATTTTTTTATCTTTTTATTTTTGTTAAAATGGAACCTTATCTGTGTGTAGTAATACCGATCTTAAGGGAAAATTTTAACTTTCTGCTTTATTTTCTTTTTATTATTTTTGTACGAGTCATAGATAATCAATTCAAAAGAAAACTGAAAAACGTACATGCGAAATTCACTGTATAAGAGATATGAAACTGTGTCTGACAGGTGGGTTCCACATAAGATTTATGCTTAATTGAATCTTATAAAGTATCGTAAAGTTACGGACGGATCTGTCTAAAGTTTAAAGTGGACAATTATATCTGCAATCACCTTTGGACTACGTGCATAATAATGTCAAAATTGAAGTGTAGTCTAGGACGTTATTAGTCAATATGATTCCCTGCTCAACTCACAAAAATATGTACTGCTTTTCATTTACTGTGTTTAGTTCTTTGCTACTTGAAAATTTTCAAAATATACAAAAAGATTTTTTTTACTATTCTTTCTGCTTTAGTTTTGATTTGCCAAGCTTACGAATTAAATCATTGAGAAAAGGCAAAAGAGTTACAACCCCGGAAAAAGTTTAAGTTAAATCGTGTTTAACGTATTTACAATTGGTAACAATTGATATTTTTAACGTAAAAATCCGTTTAAGTTAAGTATTACCGATCCACGGTGATCGGGTATTTTGATGTATGCAATTAAAACCTAACTTGGAATTAATTTTTTATTTAATTCATTGATTAAAATCCTAATTGGTTTTAATGATTATTTAATTCCTTAAAATGAGAATTTTGTCTCATTCGCTAAGGAACATGGTGATTCGTTAAAATGTTTAACGAATGTAAAGCCATTCGTTATTTAAACATAACGAATGAGTTTCTCATTCGTTATAAAGACATTCGCTTCCGTTGTGCATAACGAATGGAAGACATTCGTTTAAACATTTAACTAATAAGAATGGTTAATGTATTATTCGTTAACAATTTAACAAATGAGAGAAGATTCGTTAAAAATTTTAACGAATGAGATTCAACAGTTAACGAATGAGGCCATTCGTTAGTTCAAATTTTGAACGAATGACTTCGATTCGCGTGAAATTATTGGATATAATCCCAAGGTTAGACAAATGACGGTTTATTCGCCTAATTCCTATTACATTGTCTTCTCTAAACTAAACTCTGCCAAAATTTTCTCAAAATCCATTACTTTCATATTTGCCTGATTGATTGCTATTTTGTGATCAGCAGGTAAATACGATACTCATCATATATGTTTCACGAAGATCCATCGGTGGTTTAAGTGTTAAAATGATTCATTACATATGTGAAACTTAATTGAATAGTTAAAATCGATAATCTTCATATATGAGTTTACTTTGAATCGATAATGGATGAATTCTTACATGCATTTGGTTTTTGAACACAAACTAATAGTTAATTGTACAGATTGTTTGGAATTTCAACAGATTCTAACATGAACACGACGATTTTGACTATAAATAGTCAAACTTGTTTGTATTTTGACTCTCAGTTTAGTCAACCAGACACTCTTGAATGATTCGTTAGTTTTATAACAAATGAAGCATGATTCGTTATCTTTATAACGAATGTAGCTTGATTCGTTAAGAACAGTTAACGAATGACTGTATGATTCGTTAAAGTAACGAATGACTTGTTTAAAGTCATTACGAATCAGATTGGATTCGTTAAAATATAACGAATCAGAGTGATTCGTTAAATTTGATTCGTTACTTGTAACGAATAGGTTAACGATTAAGGATAATTCGTTATATATAACGAATGAACCTTTTCATGTATAACGCATGTCCCATTCGTTTACAGTTTTTAACGAATGTGATTATCATTTGTTAAACAGTTTGATTATTTTGGAATATTTTACTAATG
Source organism: Bidens hawaiensis (assembly GCF_021521415.1). Classification (NCBI taxonomy): domain Eukaryota; kingdom Viridiplantae; phylum Streptophyta; class Magnoliopsida; order Asterales; family Asteraceae; genus Bidens; species Bidens hawaiensis. The sequence continues at coordinate 542,379 of NW_027504856.1, forward strand.
TATATTTGTTCTAAACAGATATGGCACTGTCTTGGAATAAAAGCCACAACATTTGTGCGTTTTTAGAGCCAAACTTTAAAGATACTCCTATCTTTGGGGGTATGATAAGTTTTCTCATCCGTTCAAGAATCTACAAGGCCATTTCTACCCGTACAGTTGTTTATCAGAAGATAATACAAAAGTTTTGGAATACTGCTACGTTCAATGAAGAATATAATCATATAGAAGCGGTTATTCAGGACAAACGAGTGGTGATTGATATTGGCGTGATCAGAGACTCACTGGGATTTAATGACACAGTTGATGACAGATGTGAGTTCGATCGAGCATTGATCGAGTTCGATCGAACATTGATCAGAGGGTTATTTGGTCGCGTAAAGTATAATGGTGATTTGGGCAGATCTATGTACAACAAAGCGAACTTGTGTGAACAATACAAGTATTTGCTTCACGTATTGATTCATTGTCTCGGTGGACGTAAGGGTGGATTTGACGAGTGCCGAGCGATGCTTCAATCTGCGTTTGTTGCTCTTGTTCTTAATAAACCATTCAATTTCTCCGAATTGATTTATTATCATTTGAAAGAAAACAACACCAGCAGACATAAGTTCTTAATGTATCCCAGATTTTTGCAAATGATGATAAATGATCAGGTGTCTGACTTGGAAAAAGATCAAGTAGACGTGATGAAGCTCGATCATATGAATGAAGAGACGATGCGACGTTTGAGATCATACAGAGGTCAGAGTTTGGCAGATCAACCAAGGTTTAAACGTTTGATTGGTCATCTAGCAAATATTGATTATGTCGCGCCACCTAATGATCGTTGGGCTCATGACGATTCAGATTCAGAACGTGAAGGTGGTGATGGTGATAATGGTGGAGATGATGGTGGTGATGGTGGTCCAGGACCACAAGCCGAGTTAACTTATGAACAGAAGCGTAAGCGTAAAGGTAAAGAACCGATGACGGACAAAGAGGAGAAAAATCAAGAAACAACGAGTTAGAAGGGGTTCGGGTATTGAGATACCGAGTCAGCCGTTTGTGCCTTCTACTGCTGCTTCTACTCCTATTATTTCATCTATCGCTTCTCCAGTTCAAGTTCCACAGATTCCACGATCTCCTACTCCTATTACAATGGCAGATTTTCCTCGTTCTCCAACTCCTATGCAGATGCCTACATCTCCAATGCCTCAAACTTTGACTTTGGCTACTACTGTGAGGTCTGATCCTCATTTTGGAGACATATTACATACTGTATTGGCTCAGATGCCTACACCACAGCCAACGACATTTGTTACACCTGTTACTCTTACACCGTTGCCGAGGCCTGAGCACTCTTTTATGACATTCAGTCGTCCTCAGGGTCCTATGCAACCAGTGCATCCTAATTTCTATCACATGGCTCCTCATGCTCATTGGTTTCACATGATGAATCTGCTGCATTTACAACACACTTAAATGCAAGCAGATCGAGCTGTAAATGAGCTGGCACAACGAAATTTGCTGAGGCATCTTCTATCGGCTCAGCGTGATAATAAAGAACTTCGAGCCCTAGTTGCTGCTCATGGGAGAGGTTAGACAAACAGGAGGAGATTATTCTTCAACTAACATGCAAAGAAGATGAATTAAAGAAGTTGAAGAATAATGAAGACGATCAGGATGGTGCAGGGGATGGGGTAGATCAGCAACCGGGCGGAAGTTCCACACCGTCGGCGGGTAATAAGACTGATGCGAGTGTTGGTGGTGGGTCAGAAGCTAGTAATCTACAGATTGTTCCATATAAATATTACACGAGAGCCAAGCCAATAGACGTTATTTCGGCTAACATGCTTCTGTTTGTAGGAATGAATGGGATTGTATACAGTATGGTGAATGCTGATGAGATCGAAGAAGGTGAATTTGTTGATCATTCGTTAACAAAAGAACAAATTGCCTTGCTTCTGGATCTAAATGATGATGAGATTGAGGAATTGGGTAAGAATGTGGATGTGGATATGGAAGATAGTACTGATACAGGTATTCCTCACGGGAATGTACCTGATTTTGAAGAAGTGGAAGTGGAAGATGTTACTGCTGAAGAATATCCAGAGTTTTACACAGATAATAACAATGACTCGGGTATTCCGTTCTTTACAACTGAGCATTTTAATGCAGCAGAGCATCGATTACAGGAAGAAAAAGATAAGTTAAAAGCTACAGAATCGAGCCATGTGTCCACTACAGAGAAGAAGAGGAAACGTGCTTTTGATGGTATGTTTGAGCATAACGTTGAGAAGATGAATAAGATGATCGAGACTTTCAGATATCATGACCGAGAAGATGTGAAAGTTGAGAAAGCTCGGGAATCTGCATACCAGATGAAGAAGTACAAGCCTGCTAAAGACGTTAAAGGTGATATGGTCGCCTGGCAGTAGGATTCAGAACTTAAGGTATATATCGTGAACTGGGAGCATGGTATTTATTATTTCAGACGCCCACACGATATTTTATCTATGCCTCGATGGGATGTACGAACCTTAGCTAATCGTCCATTTGTTAATCGTGGAGACGATAAATGGGCTAGCTGGTTCTACAGGCAGTTATTGCATGAAACCCGCTTTGGTTTCAAATTCTTCCAGCCTTAGGTGCCAACACACAAATATATTGATGAAATAGATGCACGCACAGGATGGAGGAAGTTAATCTTAATAGTGAAGCTGCCGAAGACGATGAAGAGGGTTCCGATGAAGATATTCCCTCAGTCTATTCACCTCATTTAATTATTGGTATTATGATAATCGTACAAGTGAAGCGGTTATTGTTTATGGTCAGGGTTCACGCACGAAGACGTTACGTGTATTTGATCCGATGTGGCTGGTCAATCTATCTGAGTCTGACAACGACGCATTATTCACAAGTCAGATCATATTCGCTAATGTAAAGGATTATGATCTTGCAATGCAGTTTCAGAGGGTTGTTCGTGTCTGCTACGCGTACAAGATTCATAGCTACGTTGATTGGAAGACAAAGATGTTTCAACGCTAAAGTATGATAAAGAGCTCGAGACGAGTGGGAGTTTGTTAATACACATTTTGTACGTCTCAGTCTTTATCAGGGCATTAATGTAATTAGATTAAAGTATAGGGATCTTAATGTAAATATGGCTAAATGGGCCATTCGCTCTAATGTAAGTTACATTCATTACCTCGTAACGAATGTAACACATTCGTCTAATCTGTAAGCTCATTCGTTAACGAATGAGGGCTACTCGTTATATGTTAAATGCATTAACGAATGAAGAGTTCATTCGTGTGGTTTAATGTAACGAATGACACATTCGTTAACTGTTAAGTTAACGAATGTGGTCATCCCCTATTTATATGCTGTAACTTATTCATTAATGTAAAGTTTTCAAGTATGTTTATCAATTCACTCTCGTTACTCTCCCAATTCACGTCATTCATATTAATCATAACGTATATCGACCTTAATCGTATACCTAAACATCATGTATCGTCGTAATCATAAGTTCTAGATCCTAACCAAGCTCTTTCAGTGGAATGATTCATTGCATGGGAATGAAAAAAGTGGTGTTTGGTTGCTCAATGAAATGGAATCATCCAGCTCACATGAAATCCCATTCCATCAAAATTTCTTCCTACTCCTCTTTTTTTTTTTTCATTCCATTCTTCTTTCACTTTACCTTCTCAACACCACCACCACTTAACAACAACCACCACCACTACCATCGGCACCACCAACACCTGACCGCCACCACCAACATTGCCGCCGTCACCACCACCACCTTACCACCAGCGCCACCGCCGTCGCCGCCACCATCGCCACCTCTACTACCTTACAACCGGCGTTACCACCGCCACCGCGACCACCACCACCTTACCAACAATGCTAACACCTCCATTGCCGCCACCACCTAACAACCAGCGTTACCACCGCCACCGCTGCCGCCACCATCGTTGCAGTAACCACCACAACCATTGTTATCGCCTCCGCTTAGCCATCACCGCCACCACCATTGTCGCTGCCTGACCGCTACCACCGTTGGCGCCACCCTACCATGGCCATTACTAACAACGCTACCACCGATTAACCACCGCCACCAACGCCACCACCAAAACCATTGCCCCTACCGCCTGACCGCCACCCTGACACCGTCACCACCGCCACCACCATTTTTGTCACAGGAGCAACCACCAGCACCGTCGCCAATGTAGTTTGTTTTATTTTGGTAAAAAAAGTTATTTTAAGACATGCATGTTTTTATTGTTTCTATTTCATTCATACAATTTTTTTTGGATACTAAACAACATAAAGTAATAAGTTATTTCCTTCCTATAGGTTAACCAAACAAGACAAAGGAACGGTAATGATCTATTTCATTCTCTTGTCCATTTCATTCGTTCTCCCATTCCATTCCCCCTTCATTCCATTACTTCCAACCAAACATACCCATAAGGTAGCATTTGGTAGGTATGAATGATAGGAGAAATGGAATTAGTTATTTCAAGAGAATAGGAAAGGGGTGTTTGGTTGGTCAATGGAATGGAATCGGCGATTACACTAGATATCTCATTCCAACAAATCCATTCCTTCCCATCCCCTTCCTTTTTTTTTATTTCATTCCTCTTCCACCTCACTCTCTAGAAAACACCACCTGGCCACCACCACCGTGTCGCCACCACCACCTACCACCACCACCATCATGTAAGGCCCCGTTCCCGGGAACCCTACTTTCACACTGGTTGGATTTACTCATTCACATAATTCGGAAAATCAGAGTTAATTAAAACATTTCGCGGAATAAAAGTCAGCCATCATACATAACTTAAACACTTTGTCTTAAACAGAAATGACATAAGTCTAAACATAAAACATATATAACATGTGAATATTATTTTCTTTGATGCCAGTATTCATTTATTTGCCACGTGTCCCACTCTAAGCAACCTGCCTCATTCTACTCACCTGCGTGCATACTAAAAGTCAGGTACGCTGAGTGAGTTCTAGTTAATTAACATACATTTCATCCACTTACTTATTAATACGCGTCCGAAGATACGTATTAATTACTTACCTGTTCTTCTAACATTCATTCATACATACATACATACATACATACATACATACATACATACATACATACATACATACATACATACATACATACAATCTTCCATAATTTATTTCACTTTTCTTAATTAATACATACGCGTCCCTTCTATATTTTAAAGAGCCTTTCACCCTATAACCTTCGCATATATTATTAGGGTCCGCAACCCTTTATGCTTCGCAGATATTAGTAGGGTCCGCAACCCTTTATTCTTCGCAGATATTAGTAGGGTCCGCAACACTTTATTCTTCGTAGATATTAGTAGGGTTCGCAACCCTTTATTCTTCAATTATAATATAATTAATTATAACTACGTCATACTAAATTAATCATCCAATAACGTTCACATACATACACAATCATATCTACCATACACTTACCATTTAAGGTAAGTGTATTAATCTAACACGTCGTAGTTTGCACACAACCTTGAAAACATAACACTGAAAAGGGGCTAGAACTCACATTTAGGCGATTCCTCTCTGAATTAATAGTAATTCCTTTCTTCAACTGAGCTCGACTAACTGTAATAACGTACACATATTAGTTCTCTTTATTTGTGCATTAATTATTCTCTAAGTTAACGGGGTTAACTTTTAAGTTATTCGAACCGACACGTAATCTTCTTTATCCGTTCATATCAATTTATTATACTTTAACCTCACTTTATTGTTGGACCGACTTCCTTAGTTTGCACTCTTAACGATATTTATTATTGTATGCACATCTATTATTATACTTTAATCCTTATTTATTAATATTGTATATTTATGTTATATTTGCTTCCTTATAAGCTAACCTTTATTTTCTTTCCTTTATTTGAGGCGGGTTACAGGTCTTTAACGAGCCGAGTCTTGGGTTTTGTTTAAGTTTTGCATCCAAGTATTCTCTTCATTATCATTTTATTATTATCAATTAATAAAGTCATATTATTATTATTATTATTATTATTATTATTATTATTATTATTATTACTGTTATTATTGTTATTATTATTATTATAATAAAACACCTCCCTCATCCTTTCATATAACCCAACCTAACCTAGACCCCCTTACCCCACTCATCCTCTTCTTCCTTTTTCTTACCCACAGCAAACCACCGCCGCCACTTCCTTCCACTTACGGCCACACACTGCCAAAGGATATTGGATGGCTGGTTCGCTTCTCGTCGCTTTGCATCGCAAGAAATTCGCATCGGAGAAAGATTCGCAAGGAAGTGCGCATACTCATGTTTGCACGATAGTTCGCATAGCTGTGCGAACACTGGACTTCGCATGCCATAACTCCGCACGAGATTTTGCATGTCGTGCGAATGTTGAACTTCGCATACCATAACTTCGCACGAGATTTCACGTGTCGTGCGAATGGATTTGTGGCCAACAAATCGTACACCAAAGAACTCGCACGGGTTTGAGCTTCCAGATCTGGTACACTGATGTCGCACCTGGTTCAATTAGAATGCTTCTCGGGTTTCGTGCATGCTTACTGTTCACCAGAGATCCGGGTTCTACTCTCATCGGACTCAGATCCCGGCCGTAGCTCGGCCGTTTGTGGTCATCGTGAAAAACAAGAAACAACTCAGGGTTCTGTGGTTCGGGTTTTGATATTGCATATTTGGCTCGGGTTCTAGTTTTGACCGCATCTTCGGGATCCGGGTTTCACGGAACTCGTTTGCACCAATTTATTGTTCGCATTTTTTGTTTTCTTAAACACCTTCTTGTTATTATTATTATTTGATTGAAACTCGTTTATCCTAGTTTGTTTATGTCGGTTTGACTCGGTTACATGTTAATAATCTTAACTAGTAAATGAACGAAATGAATATAATATTTACCTCTTTGATGTGATTGAGCTAGATCTAGGATGGATGAAATTGGATTTGGAAATGTTTGGTACAAGAGGTTGGTTGTTTGTGTGTGTATGGATATGTGTGACAATGATTGGAAGATGATGATGGAATGATGAGGATAAGGATGGATTTAGGGTCTTTTTGAGGTTTAAATAGGCAAAGCCCAAAGGCTTTTGGCCCATAATCACTCTTAGGTCCAATAACCTCATATTAATATTATCCATGCTCTACATATTATTTTAATTAACTTAACGACATCACATGATACTATAACTAAAATAAACTCGTAATACTTTATTTATTATTATTATCGAAACGAGGACGCTACACATCACTGTCGTTGCCTGACCACAACAACCACTATGGCCACCACCGTCTGACCACGACCGCTGCCGCCATCACCTGACTACTACCACCGCCGCCACCACCACCACTTTCATCGCCATACAGCACCTCCTCCACCACCTGACCACCGCCACCATCACCGCCGTACCACCACCGGCCACCATCATCACAATCGCTGTCTTACCACCACCATCGCCGTCGCCGCCAGTGCCACCATCGCCATTGCAATTTTATTTATTCTTGTACTTTTTTTTTATTTTGAGATATAAGTATTTGTATCATTTCTATTTCATTCATACGTTTTTTTATTATTTTATATTTTTCTACAAAATAACATAAAATAATAATTCATTCCATTCCTATAGGTTAAAAAAACATGACAAAGGAACGGTAATGAGTCATTTCATTCCCTTTTCCATTTCATTCCATTCCTTCTCTATTCCATTACCTCTGACCAAACATACCCTAACAGTTGTCACACCCCAACGTAAGGCGAAAATTCCGTGGTGCGAACTGTTGGTTCACAGCTCACAAGGTACTATCATACAATTTAAATTTGACAATATCTAATTATTTATTTATTTCAAAATTTCAATCAAGTACACAAAGTTTAACAAATTACCAAACTAAAAATAGTACACAACTATCTTTTATTTCATTAACTAAGGTCTCTTTAAGTGTTTATTCGTCTTAGCTTCAAACCAGATGATAACCTGTAAATGCGTACAAAATAATATAGATTTGTCAACACGAGGTTGAGTGAGAAAAGTCACTAGTTTTGACACCAATAATAATATATAAATGAGCAAAACTGATATTGTGAGTATAAATCAATCAAACCTTGAGCAAATAAAAGGTGTCAGTTGACTATGCCTCTTGAACACGGGCTATGGCTACTATGACAAAACAATTGCAAATATGGGTGTCGGTTGACCATTACCTTGCGAATCGGGGTTTGGCTACTTGGATGGCGTATGATCATACTTTAATGTGATTATGTGATTATGATGGACCTCTCCGAATGCGATAAAGTAAACAATTAAACAATTTATCAATTAGCATTTAATTGATAACACACAACACTCACAGTTTGCTAGTGCGAATAATATATAATATGTAAATACTGATAAGTACGCAAGTGTCCCCAAAACATTGAAAAGCTGTAAATATTGGGGAATGATTTCTCACCTTCACGATTAAGCGAATAACCGAGATACATAATAATATATAATATGTAAATACTGATAAGTACCCAAGTGTCCCCAAAACATTGAAAAGTATGATCATATAAATACTGATAAGTATTTATAATATGTAAATACTGATAAGTACGCAAGTGTCCCTAAAACATTGAAAAGTATGATCATATAAATACTAATAAGTATTTATAAAAGTATGAAAATAATATATAATATGTAAATACTGATAAGTACGCAAATGTCCCCAAAACATTGAAAACATGTAAATATAGGGGTATGACTTCTCACCTTGACGATTAAGCGAATAACCGAGATATAGAATAAATGAGCAAAGTTAAAGGGATGATTGATCTAATCCAACTAGACCTGAGACTTATAAAAAATAAAATAGAGTCAAAACCAAGAACATAGCCGTTGGAATCAATCCAAACGAATGTATAGAACTCCGGTTATGAGGTTTTTAGTAAATAAGCGAGCTGGGAGTGACCAGAATCCGAACAGTGAGTCGGGAGTCAGGTTTTGGTCAGTACACTCAAAATCTCGAGATAAAACTAAAAGTTTTCTAGACCGAAAGCTAATTCCTGTCAAAAGATATAGTAATTGAAAAATCATTAAAATTGACTTTTATGCCCTAAATGGGTCGAAAAACAATTTACTGACGAAACCCACATCAATCAATAAAATTGTCTGAGGGCCTTTGTTAGTTAGATAAAAGCCAATGTTTTTCATGAAGACAACTTACCCAAAAATTAAATGGAAACAAGAGATAATCAAGGTAAAAGTGGTCTTGGACATCAAAGTCAAACCGTAGATAAAAGAACTTGAACAATCTTTATGAAATTGATAAAGAAGAAGGTGGATTTCAAGATTAGGGGATGATGGCTGATGTTTTCAGTAGTTTTAGGGTTTAGAGGTGTGTTTTGATTAATTATATAATGAATTATAACTTGTTTATGAAGTAATCCACTCGATTGGGAAACAAAGTAAGTTATTATTGAAAAAATCGGGTACTTTAACTAAAATAATTCGGCTTGGACAACAAGAAAATGACTTGGGATCTCCAATAACATTTCTTGGAGTTTAAGTTTCGTTAATTTAATCAAAAATAGGCATAATTAGTCCATGTAGTTCCCGAAAATGCATTTTTTTTTGCCATTTTAAGCGATTTTAAGAGATTCTAAGGACTATTTGGCATGATTGAAAGTTATGAAATTATAAAATAAGTTAAACAAAGTTAAATACCAATAAATACAAGTTTTAAATAGTTCAAAATATCCGAATTACATTCTCGAATCGGTTTTAACATCAACGGATACAAATACAAAAAATCCAAGATGTTATAGTCTCCCCATACTTTAGGGAATTTTGTCCTGTAATTAAGGAAAACTAAAACGCTATCATGTTATAAAGAATTAAACTTAAGGAAAATATTTTTGAATAAAATTTAAAATTTACCATAACATGAAACTTCTAATAGCCAGAGCAACACTCCAAATGAAAATTCGATAAGAGCACTTATATATAGGATGTACCAGTGACATATCCACCATTCCTTATCATTTTTAAATTTGTACAGTTACTCAAACTACTTTCGGTTCTAGATTACGACACACAACTGTACGTATTATGATTTCCATACGAGGACTTGGATAATTATGTTCCGGACCATAATTACTTTCATCGTCGGATGGTCCACATAATTCGTGCCATCGTATGAGTTACACATTTTAAAGACATAACTTTGTGAGAAAGTAAAAGGTTTTAATTAATCTTAAAAATAAAATTAAAAGATCATAAATGCATGAAATATTTAAATTAAATCAATGAGGTAAACCTTCGAGTTTGAATTTTTTTCAAGTAACTTTTCATATGATTGTATAAATCTTAAAATTGAAAGGAAATGAAATCCTAGACGTTGAGAGTGATGAACGAGGATTGGAATTCAAGATAGCCAGCGAACTTTCATGAACTTTACAAATAACTGAAAATAGCAAACTAGATTTTTTTTTCTATTAAGTGTAGAAAAAAATATCAACAACAAAAATTAAGTGAAAGATTAAATTAATAGTTTAATTAAAAACAATTCTTAATATGCGTAATGACATGTGAAACCTTTAAATATTTCAAACATTAGAAAAGAAATTCTTAAGATCAAGAGTATAGATTTGAACAAGATTAATAAAGATTTTGATGAATCAAGCTTTGTTAGATGAAAAACTTATGGAATTTAAAGAGAAAAATTGTTGGGACTTATAATTTAGACCGACGCATCGAATTATTATTATTATGGGTGAAAAATATATTAATATTATTTGTCTTATCCAAGAGACGGATGGAGTGAAGACCAAGGCACAAGACCACTATAAATAGACGATTAGGTCATGTGCTTCATTTTTTTTATGTGTTTTATTTGAGACTTTGTCCCCGGGGAAGAGCTTTTCCCTAGGTGGCCGAGCATTTCTGATTATGTATGTATGTATATATGTATGTATGAGAGTTCTTTGTGATAATCTTTTGATTAATGAAATCATACTACTACATCTATCTATTTGTGTTTCGATTAAAATTGTTCATCCTATTATTGATTGTTAATCGAATCGAACTCTCTACATCCGTCCATAGATATTTCAAGAGTGAATACATGTTGTTGTTTTGATCCTAGCTCATATTCGATCTCATTGAAGACACAATTTTCAAAGACAATTGTAATGAAATTGGGGGAGTAAAAATTCTTGAATTTCATTGCAAATTTCTAGCTTCAAACCAAGTGAAAAGACTCAAGTTAATAAAAGTTGATCAATATCAATAATCCAAGATTCTTTAGAGATGTTCCATTATTTGTAAGTTTTCAAATCTCCTAATACGGATGAGAAGATAGAGTCACTGCCAATAACAGTGTGAACGGATGATCAGTAGAGTTTAACCTCCTATGAAGACAGTCACTTGACAATCAAGAACGGGTTATGGTTGACTTGAATGATATCTTGATTTAGGGAATGGTTTGAAGATGATTTATAAGAGAAGAAACAGATGAAGAATGGAAGATTATTTGATGATCACATTGAGTTTATTTCGTTTTGTGATGACCTTGTTACTTGAAGTTGATCTTTGAAGTTCAAAGCCTCGTTCATACGGCTATAAAACTGTATTCAAATGTGATGTAGGAGAAATGATATGAAATGAACAACGGGAGAAGCTTGTGTTGTGTTTTGTCAAGATTATTAAAGTCATAAAACCCCATTTTTATGAAAAACGCAGCGGAAATTAGTTTTAAATCTTGTTAATATGATATGCATAAAACCAATTTTACACATGCAAAACCCAATCCTGGATCCATATATGAAATACATGCTATCAAACACATACATGACACTATAAGTTCATGCATGTCAATATTACCTTTCAAATCCAAGGAAGAGGAAAGAGATGATGATAAGATAGGCAAGAACTTGAATATGAAGCTTCTCAAGCTAGCGTACCCCAAGCTTTCTAACAAACATCACTTGTAGCTAGGATTTAGTAACACTTGACAACTCCTCCTTGTCCCTTGTTCTTGGCCGTCCAAAAGAGAAAAGAGAGGGAGAGGATTTTCCTCTATTCTTGTGTTGTGTACGTTTTGTTTTGAGAGAAGAGAAGAAAGAAAGAAGGTATAAGTTTTTCAAAAAATGGCACCACCCAAATCCACCAATGGAACTCTATGCATGTACCCACTAAAAAAAATAATAATATAAAAATGAAGATTCAAGAGAGAGGGGGGGGGGGGGGGCGGCCAACCTCTCACCCTTTTCAAAATCATATTATATATATATATATATTTTTCTTTTCCTTTAAACAAGTATTATAACATAAAACTCATAATATGTTATTTCCTACAATAAACATAACACAATCTAGGTAACATGCTTGGTAACCATTTTCACGTATTGTTACTTAACCATATTAAGTAACATTATGGAATGCTATCTCTGAAAATATAAATCATCCATATGATTTATTTATTTCATAAGTATATTGTATTTAGAAACCCCTTTCTAAATAACTCAAGTGTTAGTATTTATTTGTTATGATCATATCATATATAAACAAATATTATTGGTGTTTGTCTAGCTTGTTATTAGGTATGACCCGACTTGGATCATGACATACTAGCCACATCAATTATAATATGTGTCTTGGGCATACCGAGTCCTACAATCTCCCACTTGCTCAAGATACATAGAAGATTGATGCAAGTAGCAAATACTGCCTAACTACGGTTTACTACCCCTAATACGTATGACGAAGTGCCATTCAATAACATCATCCCTTTCAAGTCCCTTACTTGAAATGATTTAGGTGAATCTATCATTTATCCTTTTGTCTCAGATGTCATGTCAAATCCAGAGACACAGAGTGATCATTCTCTGTTGATTTAACTTGGCAGGCCTTAGACATCTTACTCTCAACGAATAAGAGGGACAAATCCCCTTTTGACTACATACGTCTCTCACAATCACCTTGTACCATAGCTGATCTTAGACTTATGTATTGTCATGTTCTAGAGCAGTGAAGAACTAAGTCAAAGTACAATATTCGGTGAATATCAAGACCCAATATGTATCTCAGGTTGGAGGATACTATGATATTCGCCTTTACTCAAATTTACTTATGATCAATTACAAAGATTCCATGTAGTAACATTTGAGAGCGGGTCAGTCCAATATTTATATCCCATAAATATCTATGAACCTTGGCAGCAACCCTTGCTCTATATTCATACCTTATGAATATCCACCAATTCAAGTTCATAATAGTCTTACCTTCATTTTTGCTCCCACAAATATAAGCGACTACGGACATTTAGAATAAGTAACTTATTCATGGATTTAAACATGCTAAAATGGAACATAACTCAAAATGTCATAATCATAAACCATCATATGAATGAGTCAAAATAACAATTGTTCCGATATCCAAATACAAAATTCGATCATATCCAATCACTAGAATATTGAAGTCCTAAGGCACAAGTGTGACCTTCATGCTTTGGCCATTCAAGGAGCTTCATGAGTGGATCCGCAATGTTTTGATCGGTGTGAACTTTGCGATACATATCTTTCCCTTTTCAACTTCATCACATATATAGTTGAATCTCCGCTTAATGTGCCTCGTCTTTTGATATGCACGAGGTTCCTTGATTTTAAGAAATCGCACCCTCGTTGTCACAAAAAATCTCTAGAGGGTGCTGAATGGTACGGACCACCCCTAGGTCGGCAGTGAATTTTCTAATCCACGCAGCTTCTTGAGCTGCCAATGAGGCGGCGATGTATTCCGATTCCGTTGTGGACAAAGCTACCACATCTTGTTTCGAAATCCTCCAAGAGACTGCCCCACCATTCATAATGAAAACATATCCCGATTGTGATCGAGAATCATCTCGATCGGTTTGGAAACTCGCATCCGTATAACCCTTTACAACGAGTTCCTGCTCACCCGAACCGTATATTAGAAATATGTCCTTAGTCCTTCTAAGGTATTTCAATATACTCTTAACTGCCATCCAATGGCTGCTTCCCGGATTATGGTGGAATCTACTTGTCATGCTTAAAGCGCATGACCATCCGGTCTAGTGCATACCATTGCATACATGATGGATCCAATAGCTGATGCGTATGGGATTCCATTCATTTTCTCTTGCTCATCCTTCGAGCTTGGACATTGAGACACACTCAATATCGTTCCTCTTTGAATAGGTACCAAACGTCTCTTAGAGTTGTCTGTCTTGAACCTTTTCAAGATTTTGTCAATGTATGCACTTTGGTTTAAACCTATCAACCGCCTTGATCTATCCCTATAGATCTTTTTTCCCAAAATATAGGCGGCTTCACCAAGATCTTTGATGAAAAAACAACTTCCAAGCCATGCTTTTACACCTTCCATGGTTGGAATGTCATTCCCAAATAGTAGTATGTCATCAACATACAATACTAAGAAGGTAATGATGCTCCCACTAGCTTTCTTATACACACAAGCTTCATCACCATTTTTGATGAATCCAAATTTCTTAACTTTTTTATCAAAACAGTGATTCCAACTTCTAGATGCTTGTTTCAACCCATAGATTGATTTCTTTAACTTGCATAGTTAGTTAGGATGTTGTGGATCGACAAAACCTTCGGGTTGAACCATATAGACATCTTCCTCAAGATGCCCATTTAGAAAAGAGGTATTGACATCCATTTGCCATATCTCATAGTCATAACGTGCGGCTATGGCAAACAATATCCTAATAGACTTTAGCATTGTTACGGGAGAGAAAGTTTCATCATAATCAACCCCTTGAGTTTGAGTGTAACCTTTTGCTACAAGTGTTGCTTTATAAGTATCCAAGTTTCCATACATATTGGTTTTCTTCTTGAAAACCCACTTACTTCCAACCGGTTTGGAATTAAGAGGTGGTACAAACAAATCCCATACTTGGTTGTCATGCATGGATTGCATCTCAACGTTCATGGCTTCTAGCCATTTGTCATGATCGGATTGTGACATTGCATCAGTGGTATGTGGTGGGTTCATCTGAATCTACCACATAGCATCCATCCATGAAAAATCCATATCTTTCTGGTGGATGACTAATTCTACCGGATTTGCGAACGTTTTGTGTGTTTTGATCAACCATTTGATAATTTTCAACAACCTCTTGTTGATTGCTAGTATCAACCAAACGTGTATTGGCTTGTGGTTCTCGATCCTCCTCGAGTTCCACCGTTCTACTAGTACCTTATATAAGGAACTTAGTTTTCATGAACTCAGCCTTTCGAGCAACGAACACCTTTTGCTCGGTGGGGTTGTAAAAATAATATCCCATAGAATCTTTGGGATATTCTACAAAGATACACTTAGTGGATCGACTTTCAAGTTTGTTTTGGGTGTTGTTCTTGACATAAGCCTCACAACCCCATACCTTTAAGTATGATAACGATGGAGCCCTTCCATTCCATATTTCAAAAGTTGTCTTGTCCTCTATCTTTGTTGGGGCCATATTTAGAACACAGGCCGCGGAGAGCAAAGCAAAACCCCAAAATGATAGAGGCAATGTGCTTCTAGCCATCATAGATCGAACCATATCCAATAGACTTCGATTCCTCCTTTCGGACACACCATTGTGTTGTGGTGTTTAGGGTGGAGTAAATTGTGAGATGATCCCACAACTCCTAAGATGATCTCGGAAAGCACCACTTAGGTATTCACCTCCTCTATCTGAATGAAGTACTTTGACTGTTTTATCGAGTTGATTTTGTACTTCATTTTGGAAGACTTTGAACATTTTAAAGGCTTCATCTTTGTGTCTTAACAAGTACACATACCCATAACGACTATAGTCGTCAATAAAGGTAATGAAGTATCTTTCACCATTCCTTGTCATTGTCTTAAAAGGACCACATACATCTGAATGTATGTGGTCTTTTGCCCTTTTGTTTGTTCCACTAAATGGGTCCTTGGTCATCTTTCATAACATACAAGACTCGCATTTATCAAATGAATCATCACTTGATTCCAAAAAACCATTCTTTTGAAGTGTTTGTATGCGATCTTTGTTTATATGACCAAGGCGACAATGCCAAAGATAAGTCTTACTCAAATCCATTTTGAGTCTCTTGGTGCTTCATCGGTACGTGTTATCAAAGGATGTGTTTTCATGAACTAATTCATAAATTCCATTAGACGGCATTGCTTTAAAATAAAAGACATCATTCATGAAAACGCAAATACCATTGTCTACAAATTTAAAATCAAACCCATATTGTCTTAACAAAGACACGAAGATAATGTTCCTAGTCAAACTAGGAGCATACAAAATGTCTTTCAAAATAACTTCCAAAACATTTGGAAGCTTCAATGTGTAGTCTCCTCGGGCTTCGACAACAACCTTTGCTCCGTTGCCCATGAAGAGACTAATATCTCCTTTCTTAAATCCTTCATTTCCTTTGAACCCTGCAATAAATTGCAAATATAAGTTCCACATCCGGTATCAAATACCCATGTGTTAGAGGAAATAATATTAAGATCAACATGAATCATGAAAGTTATACCCGAGATTTGCCCCGCATCCCTCTTAGCTTTCAACTCTTTAAGATGGGTTGGACAATTCCTAATCCAATGCCCAATCTCCCCGCATCTAAAGCATGGATCCTCTGAGCTAACATTTAGCTTCTTTGGTTTGGATGGTTCCACGTTTTCTTTTCCCTTGAACTTGCCCTTGACTTATCCCTTTCCTTTGGCAACCTTTGCCTTGGGTTCCGGGTGATTCCTTTTCTTATTTCCTCCTTCATTGATCGTGAGAACGGGTAAAACCTTTTTATCCATTCCCGTCTCGGCCGTCTTGAGCATTGCATGAAGCTCACCAATGCTCTTGTCCCATCCATTCATATTGTAACTCATTACAAAGGTCTCAAATTTCTTGATTAGCCCATTTAGGATCAAATCCGTGGCTAACTCTTTTGAGACGGGACAATTAAGGTGCTCGAGACGATCAATGTGGCTTTTCATCTCAAGTACATAAGATGAAACCGATTGGGTTTCTTCCATACGACATGCATGAAGCTCTCGAACCGTTTTGAAGCGTTCAACCCTAGCTTGTGTAAGGAACATTTCCTTCAGGTGGGTGATCATGTCGTATGCCCCATGAAGTTCAAAATCCTTTTAAATCTCGGGAATCATAGTTCCCAACATGAGGCAAGAAACTTGCACCGAATCCTCATTGTGCTTAACCCAATCACTATGGTCTTGGACATCATTAACTATAGGTTCATCAGGAATAGGATCCTCTAATACGTAGTATTTCTTTTCTTGCTTGAGAACGATTCTCAAGTTTCGATACCAATCCATAAAGTTGGTATAGTTTAGACTATCCTTGTCGAGAATAAATCTTAGTGATAGGTTTTTTAACGGGTGGGATAATAATGTTAGGTGGATTGTTGATTGCGGTCATCTACAAATATAACACAGCTCAATTTTAGTATTTTCGATATCAATTAATTTTAATCGTTAATACCCTTTATGTCTCCAAGACAATTAATGATTAAAATCTAGAACCCAACGTTACATCTAAATAGTAGTTAGGTGACCTTTATCCTACTATTTAAATTAACAAGGTAGTCAATGTTTGACGATTGCAACCCTTTGCAACTTCTAGTTTTATGGGATCGGTTAAACATCTTATGTTTAGTTGGCATGTTTAATCCCATCAACACCATTGTACACCATGCTTCGGTGACCCTATTCACGTGGTTTCCAATTTAAGTCGTCCTACTTATACACACATGTGAGTTTACACATACAAGTGGTTAGGTAACCCTTATCCCATAAATATGGCAAACCCACCTCAAACTCACAAGTTTCCTCCAACATGGTTAGGTGACCTTTATCCCATATCGAGTTCCCAAGTGATTCGAGTGTTGTATAAAAGGATGGTGTCCGACTTATTTTATAAAAGGGATTTTCGTTTTCTAAATTCTAGATTGGAAAATAATTTATGTACCTTTCATTTGCATGCATTCAAATGTATGGTACTTAGTTGAAAACCCCATTTTTAAAGTTCCTATTAATAAAACCCATTTTATTATGAAATCATTAGCTTTAATAAAACCAATTTTATTACCTAACGATTTCAAAGGAACCAATTCTATGCTAGTTGTTGATTTTAAGTTGTTAGCAAACCACATTGCAATAACACAAACAAAGTAAATCAACTATGCAAGTATAAAACATACAAACACAAGTTCATAACCATAGCGTCCTAATGTTGACTACACTTGTTGATCGAAACAAGTGTGCAAAAAAGTCTCTCCTAAGGGACACAAATGGAGATGTGCTTGTGTCGGTGAACTCCCACTTGATCCCGCATCCAAATGCTCCAAGTGTTCACCCCCATGTTGTGGTCTCCATCATTTTATTTGGGCTTCCCTCCTTGCATCTTCTTTTACAAAATATATCCTAATACATTTTTCTAGTAAAAGAAATGCACCTAATCTACTTATTATTACGAACCAAATGAAATGAATAAATAGATTACAAACCCAAATAAATATTACAACCATATCGAATGAACAAACAACCATTTGAATGAACAAACACAACAACACAAACATTCGACCAAACACAAGGCCATGACTAGGTTATGAACATCTATTACATATCCAAATATGCAATAACATAATGACCAAAATGGTTCCCCTTAACCCCTTGAAACTTTCGGCCAAACAAACCAAAACTGAAAGTTCCCGGTTTTGTCCAAACAACACAATTAATCATCCATATGACTTAATTTTTAAGATTACCACATGCATGTAAAGTATAATCTTTAATAACCATGGGGTAACCAAAACACCTAAAATTTTCGGCCATATGGTAAAACCCCACCATAAACCCGAAAATTTTTGGGTCTAATGAAGCATGCATCCGTATAAGCGGCTCTTGATGCCATTGTTAGGTTTTGTCAAGATTATCAAAGTCATAAAACCCCATTTTTATGAAAAATGCAGCGAAAATTAGTTTTAAATCTTGTTAATATGATATGCATAAACCCAATTTTACACATGCAAAACCCAATCCCGGATCCATATACGAAATACATGCTATCAAACACATACATGACACTATAAGTTCATGCATGTCAATATTACCTTTCAAATCCAAGGAAGAGGATGGAGATGATGATAAGGTAGGCAAGAACTTGAATATGAAGATCCTCAAGCTAGCATACCCCAAGCTTTCCAACAAATACCACTTGTAGCTAGGATTTAGTAACACTTGACAACTCCTCCTTGTCCCTTGTTCTTGGCCTTCCAAGACAGAAAAGAGAGGGAGATGATTTTTCCTTTATTCTTGTGTTGTGTACCTTTTGTTATGAGATAAGAGAAGAAAGAAAGAAGGAATAAGTCTTTCAAAAAAATGGCACCACCCATGTTTTTCAAAAAAATGGTACCCACTAAAAAAATAATAATATAAAAATGAAGAATCAAGAGAGAGAGGGGGGGGGGGGGGGCGGCCACCCTCTCACCCTTTTCAAAATCATATTATATATATATATATATATATATATATATATATATATTCTTTTCCTTTAAACACGTTTTATAACATAAAACTCACAATATGTTATTTCCTAAAATAAACATAACACAATGTAAGTAACATGCTTGGTAACCATTTTCACATATTGTTACTTAACCATCTTAAGTAACATTATGGAATGCTATCTCTCAAAATATAAATCATCCATATGATTTATTTTTATCACAAGTACATTGTATTTAGAAACCCCTTTCTAAATAACTCAAGTGTTAATATTTATTTGTTATGATCATATCATATATAAACAAATATTATTGATTTATGTCTAGCTTGTTATTGGGTATGACCCGACATGGATCATGACATACTAGCCACATCAATTATAATATGTGTCTTGGGCATACCGAGTCCGACATCTTAACGTGGGGGGGGGGAATTTAAATGAAAGAAAACAGGTTTTTGAAGTGATCATGAGAGAAATTCGATGGCATCGGTCTAAGGGGGAGATTGCTGGGACTTATATTTTAAACTGACGCATCGAATTATTATTATGAGTGAAAAATTTATTATTATTTTTTGTCTCAACCAAGGGTGGATGCCTTGAAGACCAAGACATGCTAGACTAGTGTAAATAGATGTATTTGTTAATTTGTCTAGGATGAGTGTATTGTGTAATAGGTGAGCTCTACCAGAGGTGGCTAATCTTTATTTGATGTATGTGTGTATGTATGAGTGTTTTATATGACAATCTTTTGATTAATGAAATCATACTGCCACGTCTTTCTTTATGATTGTGTTTCGATTACATATATGTGTTCATCAAGTTTATTGTTTATTGTAATCGATTCAGGCTCTCTCCCAATATTACTCATCCGTACAAACACCTTAGAAGAGTGAATACGATTCGATCCTTGCTCATATCCGAGCTCCACAGTTAATACTGACTATTCACGCTTCCGCACCGGGCGTCGGGTCTTGTCAAAAATTGGTATGAAATTAGAGCATTGCAAGTCGTGAATTTGAGATAAGATAAATTGAAATTACAAGATTAAAATATCAAAATAAATGGTAAATAATAATTGAGACATTAATGGACTTGCGAAAATGTACGTATTCCAATAATTAGTTAAGAGATTAAATTGGAAGCAAATATTCTTGTATCATCGAGATAGTCCTATTACAAATAAATCTTTAAAATTACATATAATATAAGGTGTGTCATTGGAATATCCACGAATTACAAGGAATCTTTCTATTTCTACAAAATTGTTATAAATATATGAAATAATAAATTGAATTATCCATGGTTTATCATAAAAGTTTAAGTAAATAACGAATATTAAATTAATAGTGATAATGAAAATGAAAATGAAATGTGAAATAATATAATAAAATAAAAGAAACGCGGGGTTCGAAATGCATAAATCACCATAACTATTCTAACAACTACCCAAGTCATCATCGAAACATTCAAAATTCTCAAGATGTATAAAAAGTCAAAGTTTGGAGTTGAAATATTTACGAACCACCATGTAATTTCAACTAAATAATGAAATTTAATAAAAATAAAAATAGATCCTTGAGATACCCACGAACCACCGTAGGTTTTCAACAAGAATAGTGAAAATATCAATAAATAAAATGAGTGATTGAGTTATACATGGATCTCCATGGAAATTCAATCAAAATGGAAACAGGCAATTTAATAATAAAAATTAAATAAATTAATGAAAGATTTAATTTAATAGGGAAAATTAAATTTAAATGATGAAAAACTCAATTTAATATTAAAATTACAATAATTGAATTTTAATAATAAAGACTTATAAGATGGAATGTAAGTTGTGAAAAAAAATAAGAAGTAGCACGAGATTAATGAAAACAAGAAGTACTAAAATTTTAGCAGTTAAAGTTGAGGGGATTGAAACGTGTTTTATAATTTGAGAATATGATAAAATGAAATAATTGAGAGAAGATAATTTAACAAACATAAAAAAATGATAATTGGCTAAGCAAACTGTGAAAAGTGTGTCTGGAGGAGTGTGTAAGATTATGTGAATTAAAATACTTTGATTAATTGAAGTAAAATGAATACATCATGTCATGAAATTTTGATTATGTAAAGTTAATTAAATAAATGAATAAAGGAATATCTTTCGATGGATTGAGCTTTCCATGGCATTTTCTTTTCCCAACTTGATAGCATACCAAAATAAATAAATTTATGGGTTGGGCTTTCCATGAGCTTTCCATGGCATTTTATTGGCCCAGCTAAAAAACAAAATATGAATTTGGGAGTTAGGCCTCTCATGAGCATTCCATGGTATTTTAAATGGCCAAACAATTAACGAATTATCAAAATAATTGAGCACAGGTACAACAAAATAAATTAAACATATATAAATGTGAACCGACAATATATATATATATATATATACGTATATATATACGTATACGTATATATACGTATACGTATATATATATGTATACGTATATATACGTATATATATATGTATGTATATATAATTTTACCTCGGTTAATTAATAACCGGTCAACACGCTGATATTTAATGAGCAACGATAGGCGAAAAACGAGACCCGATAGTGACGGTGCACTAGGAAGCGGCAGTGAAGAGTAGTGGCAGTGGTACCGCGTGGTGGCGGTGGCAATCGATGGACAGCAGCTGCGAAGAAGAAACAACAGCGGTGGTGGGGTGCTCCGGGACAGTAGCAGCAACGGCTAGGAGGCTTGTGGCTGGTGTGAACTCCACAGACAGCAGCAGGTGGCACCTTGGGGCCGGCGGCGCTGGTGGTGTGGAGTTCTTGGAAGAGATTATTGCTTAGGGTGGCTAGGGTTAGTTATAATTATAGGTTAACTAGTTTATGTCCAGTAGCCGATAGTGACGGTGCACTAGGAAGCGGCAGTGAAGAGTAGTGGCAGTGGTACCGCGTGGTGGCGGTGGCAACCGATGGACAGCAGCTGCGAAGAAGAAACAACAGTGGTGGTGGGGTGCTCCGGGACAGTAGCAGCAACGGCTAGGAGGCTTGTGGCTGGTGTGAACTCCACAGACAGCAGCAGGTGGCACCTTGGGGCCGGCGGCGCTGGTGGTGTGGAGTTCTTGGAAGAGATTATTGCTTAGGGTGGCTAGGGTTAGTTATAATTATAGGTTAACTAGTTTATAAATAAACTAGTTAAGCTAATACTG
The DNA here is from genome assembly GCF_021521415.1 of Bidens hawaiensis. Classification (NCBI taxonomy): domain Eukaryota; kingdom Viridiplantae; phylum Streptophyta; class Magnoliopsida; order Asterales; family Asteraceae; genus Bidens; species Bidens hawaiensis. The sequence goes on from NW_027504856.1 coordinate 565,148, forward strand.
GCCACCAAACCCATCTCTTTTTTCCTAAAGCCCGGTCCATAAAATCTCGTTAATTTATGTCATTCCCGGTTAACTAACTTAAACGGGTTTCAAGCTCGTTGCACACAGTGTAACTTTAACGGCTCAAAACTCAGTCAGCCGGGCTGACTTTACTGAACCGGCCCATAAATCTAATAGTCTCCCACTTGGACGGTTTCTGGTTAAGTTCCTCAACGCTGACAGCCAGTGGTGCTCTAGCTCAACATGGCTGCCCCCAACAAGTTATGACACTTAAAAGTCATTAACCAAAACATCTTGAAATACACTATTGCAAGATAATGAACTTAGGGTAATTGTTGTCATCTTTCCTATTAGGACTGGGATCTCGTGTTACACTAATAATAGTCGACAAGAAAACACAATATCTAGATATGAAGACCCTCTGATTATACCGGCAGAATCAGTATAATCAGGGTGTTGGATTAATTATATGATTGTAAAAGCAAACACTCATAATAAACTCAAATATTCCAATATATTATAATGAATCGATCAAGAACAGTGGAATTGTTTATAGGATTTGCATGGAATGTCTAGGGTTTCATGTGTTCAATGATGGCTGTACTAGGTTATATAGATGAGGTATTATTCTCTCATTAATCAAATATGCACCGTACCTATTAGGTAAATCTAGTATTCTATTTATAGGACCATAGACATTCATTCTAGAAACCCTAATGATTAAATAATCATTGAAAATAAATACAAGAATAAAACAGGTATTCGAGTATGATACATCCTTGTCGAGCAGACCTTGTAATAGAGAGTATGCTCGAAACATGTCTTCAAGCAGACTTTACTTTGAATATTTTCTTTAGGAAATATTCTAATTCAAAAGACTTCAATCTTCATGACATATTCAAACTTTGCTCGAATAATTCCCACGAGCAAACACATTCTTCTTGACCTCTTCAATCTTTCGTTAGGATTTATTGAGAACAACTCCAGCATACTCGGGTGCTGAAACTTGCTCGAATTGAATCATGCTCGAAGCTTCACTTAAAACATATTGAGATCATTCTTTATTGTATCCATGCTCGACCCAACAAAGTGCTCGTACAACTTGGTTTAAGCTGGATAGACTAAGTGTTTGCTCGGATAACAAATTGTGCTTGATGAAGAACATCTTTGCTCGACGAAGTGTAGCTTGCTTGAAGCTTTCAACACTTAGAAGAATTCCAGAAGATAATCTTACAAGCATAAGATATCATGCTCGTGGTAGTAAATTTCATGCTCGAAGGTCCAAGCTTGCTCGAATTCCATACTTAGCCATTTTCCGAGTAGGTTGAGAAGATTCCAATCTTCCTTAGTAATTTTCCGACCCAACATATCCTTTCCGTATAAGACATCAATTGAACAATGAAACATGGATCATATTCAATCTTATATGGCATTCAATCATTATTGTTCTCGATCTAGAATCAAGGTAGTCCAATCAAACACGAAGAGAGTTTGGGTGATGCCTCACACTTCACCGGTTTGAACTAACAAGGGCGCCAAGATGTCTAACTGTTACATTTTTTGTGAGAGTGCAGAATTCCATCTTGATTACATACAACTCCCGCTGAACTTCAGATTATTCCTAACCAATGCCTTTATAGTTGGAAGTTACACGACAACGCTTGATACTTATCAAAGAATAGCCTTTAGTAATCGAAAGTTCTAATATGTATCTCAGGTCTAAGGATACTAAATGAGTATACCAATACCAATATCATGAAGATGATTTGATGCGAGTTACATCCAACGTCGTTCATAATGAGGTATGTGAGTTTGGAAGTCAACTCCTTAAGTCCAAAGTCAGAATAGTCTTAATTCAGAGTCGTTCCCACGAGTCTGACCGACTACGAATAATTTAGAATACAATATTCATGGATTAAACATATTAAATCGAACATAGTATTCAACATTTGCTTTTAAACATTAAATCAAAAGAGAAATCAAAGGTATAACTGTTTAAATGTTCACACATCCACATCCTAAATCAAAACAAACTACTAGCTAATCTAAGACCGATAGCATCTCTGTTTTGATCATGCTTGTCTTGATTCATCAGTTTAGTGAATGGGTCGGCTAGGTTTTGATTTGTGTCTACTTTGCTTATTATGATGTCTCTTCATTCCAGTATTTCCCGTATAAGGTGGAACTTCCTTAGAATGTGCTTGGCTCTGTGATGAGATTTGGGCTCTTTGGCCTGAGCAATAGCACCCGTGTTATCACAGAATACCTTGATTGGTTTGTGAATACTCGAACCACATCTAGGTCATTGATGAACTTCTTCATCCAAGCAGCCTCCTTAGCAGCATCTGATGCAACTATGTATTCTGATTCGGTGGTTGAATCCGCCACCCCACTCTGCTTGGAGCTTTTCTAGTAAACAGCTCCTCCATTGAGAGTGAATACATATGCTGATTGTGAGCGAGAATCATCTCGGTCAGTCTGGAAGCTAGCATCAGTGTAACACTTTATAGTCAGCTCTTCTTCCACCCTTTCAAACACTAAGAACATATCCTTGATCCTTTTTCCGGGACCTTAGAATATTCTTTACTGCAGTCCAATGGGTAATACCAGGATTTTGATGAAAATGACTAGTCATGCTTAAAGCATACGAGATGATTCCTTAAAGCATAACATAGCATACATGATAGAAACAATCGCTAAAGCATATGGAATTTCTTGCATGTGCTTAGTTTCAATGTCCGTTGTAGGAGATTGCAATTTGTTCAACAGGGTTCCTTTAGCCATGGGGACAGCTCCTTTCTTGGAGTTATCCATTGAGAAGCGTGCCATTACCATATCTATGTATGTACTTTGACTTAGCCCTAGGATCCGCTTAGACCTATATCGGTAGATCTTGATTCCAAGAATATAAGCAGCTTCACCAAAATCTTTCATTGCGAAACAAGATCCTAACAAGTGATTAACTTCCTTAAGCATAGGAATGTTGTTTCCAATTATCATTATATCATCCACATACATGATGAGGAATGATATAGTGCTCCCACTAGCCATTCTATAAACACAAGGCTCATCTTCATTTTTGATAAAACTAAACTATTTTATTTTCTCATCAAAATTAAGATTCCAGCTGCGAGATGCATGTTTAAGTCTATAAATGGACTTATTTAGTTTGCACAACCTGTTAGGATATTTAGGATCGATAAAACCTTCAGGCTAAACCATATAGACATCTTCAGAAAGGTGTCCATTAAGAAAAGCAGTTTTGACATCCATTTGCCATATCTCGTAGTCATCATACGTGTACGGTAAGTAATATGCTTATCGACTTAGTCATAGCAACAGGCGAGAATGTTTCATTATAATCAATACCCTGAGTTTGAGTAAAACCTTTCACGACTAACCGTGCTTTATAAGTCTATACATTTCCTTGCATGTCAGTTTTCCTTTTGAAAATCCACATGCTCCATATTGCCTGACATTAGGGGGGTAGCTCAACCAACTTCCAGACTTGATTGCCGCGCGTAGATTTCATCTCGGCGTTCATGGCATCTTCCCATTTCTCATATTACGGATCTAAGATAGCAGATTTGTAATTAGCAGGTTTGTTGCTTGAATCGGCTACTAAGAGGACTTTGGGACCATCTAGAAGCCATAGATATTTAGAATTTGGTACACGATTCCTATTACTTCTGCGAACTCTTATGTTTATGTCTGATGTATTAGCAAAAATAACTTGTTTATCAGACGTTCCAACTTACTCAGCAGCTTTTTGTGGTTCTTGAATTTCTTTATGAACGACAATATTATTTACAATTCCTCGATCAAGAATTTCCTTCTCGAGGAAGTGTTCCTTCCTTTTGGTAGAATTCATATTTGTATCATGATAGAAGAAATAATATCTGCTTTGGTTATAGTATCCGACGAAAACAACTTTTACATCACGAGGATAGAGCTTGTCATCAGAATCACTCACTGGTGACATATGCATCACATCCCCATACTCTAAGGAAAGAAAAATTGGGATTATGCCCATACCATATCTCATATGGGGTTTTGCTTACCTTTTTAGTTGGAGCCAGATTAACAATGCGGGCGACGGTCATAAGGGCAAAGCTCCAAAAGGAGTTAGGCAAGTTAGTTCTACACATCATCGATCGGACCATGTTTAGAAAGGTTCGATTTCTCCTCTCGTTCAAGGCCATTATGTTGGGGTGTGCCATGTGGAGTGAGCTGTGAAACAATTCCACGCTCTTATAGGTGATTTATGAATTTTAAGCTGAGATACTCTCCACCTCGATCTTTATTGAAGCATTTTAATAGTTTTCCCTAGTTGGTTTTCCACTTCGTTTCGAAACTCTTTGAACTTTTCAAAAGTTTCATGCTTGTGTTTCATAAGATACGCATAAGCATATCGAATGTAATCATCAATAAAAGAAATGAAGTATCTTTCATGATTTCCAGAAATGGTTCTAAAGGGGCCGCAAACATCAGTATGAATGAGTTCTAGCAGATCCGTTACTCGTTCATTCTTATGAGTGAAGGAGTCTTTGGCGAGTTTGCCAGCTAAGCAAGATTCGCAGTCATCAAAAGAGTCCAGTCTTGTGGATTCAAGATTCTCTTCGGATTGGAGTCTCTTAACTCGTGCGTTGCTTACATGGCCAATTCTTCAATGCCATAGAAATGTATCATTGATGCCGGATCTGATATTTTTAGAAAGATTATATACATTATTGTTTATTTGAACATCAATCTTATAAATACCATTTCGAGGTTTAGCCTCAAAATAAAAGACATCATTCAAGTAGGCAGAAATAGCAATACCAATAAAAGAGTACTTAAATCCTTGTTCAAATAGTAAAGAAACTAAAATAACATTTTTGGTTAAACTAGGTGCAAACAAACAATTATTCAAAGTAACTACAAGGCCAGATGGACAGGTAAAACGATATATGGTAGTTGCAAGAACTGGGACTTTCTTCCCATCACCAACGATGAGTTCCATGCTGCCTTATTTCAGCTTCTTCCAGTTTTCAGGCTTCTGCAAGACATTAACGATGTGGTAACCAAATCCGGTATCAAATACCCATGTGTTGCTAGAGACAGTGAAAAGTTCAATAACGTAAATGGAGATACCATTAGAGGAGCTTTCACAATTGGTCCTCTACCTCTTCAGCTCAGCAATATAGTCGAGACAGTTGTGTTTCCAGCCATTTTTTTTGCACTTGTAGCACTGGAGCTCCTTAAGAGGTGGCGGTGGTACCTTTGTAACACCCTTGCTAGAGTTGGTGTCAGACTTGGTAGCAATAGTAACCTTTTTCTTGCCTTTACTGTTATTACCCCGATTCTTGGGTTTAGGCTTCTTGACACCAGTAGATCAAACCATTAGAACTTAATTAGTCTTAGTTGGAATATTCATCTCAGCCATTTTGGGCATACCATGAAGCTCCGAAACTGTCATCACCCGGGCATTCATGTTGAAATTCATTACGAACTGGTCGTAAAAGCTGGGAAAAGAGCTCGAGATGAAATCCGCTGCCATTTCATCTGACAGGGATAATCAAGTTTCCTCAACTGTTCGATGTACCCTTTCATTTTTACAAAAGAGGATCCCTGTTCCATTCTATCGCTAATAAGCTGCTTCATGGTGTCATAGCATTCTTAGCAGGCTTGTTTCTGGAACATGCCTTTGAGTTGCTCTAGCATCTCATAGGCACCAAAATCTTCCAAGCCTTTAACAAGCTTGTAAGATATGGTGGCTAGCATAATGCATGTGACTTCATCAGGGTCGTCTCTATGCTTGTTAAGAACCTTTCTGGCAGCAACAATATTGTTTTCAGGCTTGGTTGGAACAGGTCCATCGAGAACATAGTGTTTCTTTGCCATTTTGGGAACATGTCCCAAATTTTTGTGACATTCAAGAAAGTTAGTGCCATTCAGCTTTTCTTTCTCAAGAATAGTCTTGAGGGTGCATGAGGAGTTATTATCAACTAGCATCTGTTAAATAAGCAAAAGTAATTTTAATTAGTATTTTCGATGTTTTAATCCTATTATCAATGACCCAATAACATTAATAAAATAGGAAATTGAAAATCTGGCTTCTAGTTACTAATGGTAGCTGTAGCACACAACATTAGTAAGTGGTCAGGCAGACATGCAGCCTTTACCAATTCTGAATAAAGCAAAACTCTAGGTTATGAGGCTTATTAAGACAATACTTTCCTAAGTAGATACGTTTAGCCTCATCTATGCCCACCTTAGTCTCCTGACAGATGTAGCACGTAACAGGAGAGTAAAGTAATAGTCGACCTAGTATAGTCTCTTGTGAAAGGGCCGGATGTGTCAATAAAACCCTTTCACCTTGAAGGATATGCTAGAAATCAAGCGCGGTGTTGTAGCTCCAAACACTTGAAGTTTCATAGTATGCCTCAAGCCTCAAGTGTGACTTATAGTAGGATGACATAGACTATTGATTTTAAAATTAGGATAAATTTTAAATATTACCGAAAACAGTAAAAGTCCAGTTTTATTGTATTAATCGGGACAACTTGATGAACCCTTTAATCTCTTAGGACACTTAGTTTTATATAACCTATTAAAACTAAGTTTTTCACGATAATAATAGCCAACTTTAAGTTAATAGTTACCTATTAAGTTATAAGTTTTGGAAAATTAATTTAGTTTAATTTTGCAAAACATGATTGGTTATAATTTGTTTTAAATCAAACTTTGTTTTAAAGACAAAATTTGACAAGTTGTAAAACTCCTTTTAGAACTTGTTTTAATATGATTGTTTTTAATATTTTAAAACTCCTTTTAATATATATATATATATATATATATATATATATATTGATGTGAGGCTAGCTATGATATAACAATTATAAAAAAATAAACAACCACAAAAGCAATAAAAAAATATGTAAATCTATGTGGCCAAAAATTTGTTCAATCTTGCCAGAGCCTATTAGCAAGACCAAACGGGTCACGGAGTCACAACGCACAAACAACCACAAGGATGGACTTGAGTGCATCCAATCATCGTCTCGAGCAACTCCCACTGCCTTCGTGATTCCTGTTTAGTTTCCATGGTCTTTGTCATCGGGTCTTCGTTTTATTTTAATATTTACAAAATAAATACAATAAAAGAAAAACCCTAACTATTACAAATTTGAAGCCTCCATATGGCCAAAACCAAAAATCAAAAACCAAAACATTATAAATAACCACAAACATAATTGGGCCAGATTTACATATTGCATAACAATCGCATAAAAATTCGGGCAAGGTTTTGGGTCAAATAAATCAAAATAAAAATTTGACCAAAACATAAAGTTGCCCAAAAAATTAATTAGACCAGAAACTTTAATACCAGTTAAAGTTTGTGTTCTAATTCCGGGTAAAAGACCGGTACCCGAATCATACGTTGTAACTAAGGCTCTGATACCACTGTTGGGTTTCAGTGGTGATCAGTCAAAATTTTATTTATTAAAATAGGTTTAATAAACGTGACAAATAATAATTAATCTTAATAATTAATAAATGCGCAGTAGAATGTAAATGAGTAATCAGCACCAAAACTAAACCCGACAGGATCCGGTTACAAATCGTACAAGCACGGTTACAACGAACTAATTTAATATTTATAATGGCAAATCGACAATATATATATATGGAGAGCTTCAAGAGAAAACTCATCTTTAGAGAGAAACTTAAAAACTCCTAAAGAATTATTTTTAATTAAAAATAAAAAAATATTTTCAAATTTCCTTTTTTGCCATTATTCTTATATTTTCTTACAATTCACTCGAAATAAATAAATAAATAAATAAAATAAAAAAATTTAAAAAAACCCCGCTATAATGCACATATGTATTATTGTGAGAAAATAGTTGTATTGCACATGTGTATTACTATGTATTTTTAAGTTCAATAGTATTTAATTGCATATATTCAATATTTGTGTATTGTATATGTGTAGTAGTGTTGTATTATATGAAAAAAATAATAATAAAATAAAAGTCGATGTAGTACACATGTGCGTTAATGTTGTATTACACATACGCACTAATGTGTATTCGATATGCGTATTAGTCTTATAATTCATATATACAATAGTGTGTATCAAATATGTGCAATAGTGTTGTATTCTATGCAATACAACACTTTTGCATATATGCAATTCACACTATTACACATGTGCACTACACCGACGAGGTTATCGACAATTTTTTTTGGAACAAATAAAAACATATAAGGATAATGGAAAAAAAAGAAACTTCAAAAAAAATTTAAATAAAAGTTAAAAATAATATTTAGGAGTTTTTAAGTTTTCTCTTTAAGAGAAGTTTTCACTTGAGCCCACCCTTATATATATATATATATATATATATATATATATATATATATATATATATATATTTACCTCGGTTAATTAATAACCCAACAAGACACCGATGGTCAACGAGCAAAGCTAGGAAATGGCAGCGGCGGTGAATAGTAGTGGCGGTGGCAACCGATGGACATAAGCTGCGGAGAAGCAACAACGGTGATGGCCGGGTGCTCCGGGACAGCGGCGGCAGCGACTAGGAGGCCAGCGGTTGGTGTGGACTCCACTGACAGCAGCAGGCGGCGCCTTGGACCGGCGGTGGTGGTGGTGTGGAGTTCTTGGAAGAGATTATTGCTTAAGGTGGCCAAGCTTAATTATAATGATAGGTTAGCTAGTTTATTTAACCTAGTTAAGCTAATACGGGCCACTAAGCCCATCTCTTGTTTCCAAAAGCCCGGTCCATAAAATCTCGTTAATTTATGTCATACCCGGTTAACTAACTAAAACAGATTTCATGCTCGTTACCCACGGTGTAACTCTAACGGATCAAAATTCGGTCAATCGCATTTACTTTACCAAACCGGTCCATAAATCCAACATCTACATCAGCCTCTAGTATGTTTGGAACAGCTCCTATATAGTATCAATAAAGATACTAGCATATATATCATGTTATGTTATATAGACATTGAAAAATGACATCAAAACCTAGTGGAAAAAAGATCGACTAAGATAACTACCTATGTTCATATCAATAAATCGATAACAAATAGCTTCCATGGATGTCATCGCAAACATATTGAATAAGCTCAAAATCTCCATTA